>NC_044359.1:2076979-2420729 GCF_007364275.1 Archocentrus centrarchus | reverse complement strand
CCTGATGGCGCCCTCTCTTTTCTCCCCTCGCCCTCGCTGTAACTTTAACACCAAAGTCCTCCTCCAAACGTGCCGCCCTGAAACACCTTCAGGCACTTAGCTGGAATTATTTTGAAACATTGCACAAATTATAATGAACTAATTGGTCACTGGCAAATTCAAAGTGCACTGTAGAAATGGATTTGGGGTTTTAGTCAGATGGATTCATGTAATTATGTTGAGTGAACCCATCACCCATTACAACTAACTAAGATGAGTTACAACAACTTCAACTTGAAAAAATACTTAAAAACTCAACATAATCCATTCAATTAACTGCAGAAAGCATGTTAGGATGTGTATTTTATGTAATATGCATGCGCCCTTAAAATGACCTCATGGTCACATGATGCTCACAGTCGTGGGTCACATCTGAAATTTGGCGAAGAACCTGGCAGCCATGTTGGTTAAGAAGCTGGACTGTACGTTATTATCAAGTATTTCTAGCTTTTTTTATTCTGAAGCATTAAACATCCGTTCTCTGTCTCAACACTAAAACTTTTAATATGTATTTCATGTTTAGTTCATTGTGGCTATTTGGCAGTACAAGTTTGCGCTCTGGTTAGCTAGCTTGCAAAACCTGTTTACTTAACATCGATGCCAATTTGATTAAATCGGCAGTTAGTTTTGGTGAGTGGAAATAGTCTTTATTATAAATGTTTCCCTTCTTGATATTTAGCTGTCTCTGTCAGACCAAATACTGAATGAATGCACAAAGCGTTGCTGCTCCATTTCGCTGTGCAGAAAGGGTTCTTGCATTTTGAACCAGCAACAATCAGTCCAGAAATTGTTGTAAATGTATCTGCTTGGTGCTCACTTTCCAACAACAGTAGATTTATTTTCTCAGGTAAATATGTTTTGACAGAGTGTGGATGGAGACTGGCTGCACTGAACAAACAAAAATGTATAAACTAATATGGATTAAAAATGATTAGTTAGTGGACGTCCAAGCATGTAATCTGAACTCAGTTTATCAAGTTTTTCTAAGTGTGGATCAAACTAGCTCCACATAAAATACTGAGTTCAGATTACATGCTTTCAATTCAACTAACTAATCATTTTTAATCCAAATTAGTTTATACAAAAAGTTACGTCAACAAACTGCAAGTTGGATAAAGTAATTTATTTAAGTGAAGCTTGAAACTTAATTCAGTCAAAGCAACAAGATGACTTGACAAAGTCACGTTGAGTCAGATTCTTTTTTACAGTGTGGGCACAGATGACGCTCAAACAAAAGAAAATGCCTGATTCCCAGCACTGTGGCAAAGCTGTTATTTCTAAATCAAAATGAATAAATAAAATGTCTCTAGTGACATGAGTACAGTTACAAACCAAGTAACACAATCACATCGCAACTCGCTCCCCAATTTATTTCCACTTTCCCTCTTGACCCCACCATTGTATCATAAAGACAGACACCATGTTAGTTAGCTCAGGATTTATTTATTGCATCACAAAAATCATTAATTCTGTTCAAAGCTTCATGCACCAAAGCCTTGGTGTGATTATAATCAGTCTGCCTGTTTTACATTGACTGTCCACTTGATGGCGCAGTAGAGCAAATAAAGCACTGTGAAGCTTCGACCCATGGGTTCACTGATTGGTCGGAAAGCTTCAATGAAGCTTTGTCTCACCATCACTAGAAAAGATAATCACCTAACCTTCACTCCCTGCCACCAAAAACAGGAGAAAACAATACAAAGAAAACGGCAGCTCACCCCTTCTGCTGCACAAACCAAAAAAACAAAAAACAAAACAAAAACCAGTTACACCAAGAAACACAGTGAACACAGGTTTTGGAGGCTGAGCCCAGGGCTGTCACACCCTGCTGCTGCTCAGATGTTGCCCCTCAAGTAGCTTCCAGTGATGGGCTTATGAGCTGTCAGCTGATGTCAGGGACCAACCAGCAGTTGACATGTTGAAAGCCAGGCCCCCAGTGTCAGCCTGTCATGAGAGGGGGACCTACAGCGAACTCCCAACCCTTAAAGAGACCACAGACATACAGGTGCTGGTCATAAAATTAGAATATCATGAAGAAGTTGATTTATTTCAATAATTCCATTCAAAAAGGGAAACTTGTATATTATATTCATTCATTACACACAGACTGATATATTTCAAATGTTTATTTCTTTTAATTTTGATGATTATAACTGACAACTAATGAAAACCCCAAATTCAGTATCTCAGAAAATTAGAATATTGTGAAAAGGTTCAATATTGAAGACACCTGGTGCCACACTCTAATCAGCTAATTAACTCAAACACCTGCAAAGGCCTTTAAATGGTCTCAGTCTAGTTCTGTAGGCTACACAATCATGGGGAAGACTGCTGACTGGACAGTTGTCCAAAAGACGACCTTTGACACTTTGCACAAGGAGGGCGAGACACAAAGGTCATTGCTAAAGAGGCTGCTGTTCACAGAGCTCTGTGTCCAAGCACATTAATAGAGAGGCGAAGGGAAGGAAAAGATGTGGTAGAAAAAAGTGTCCAACAACAGGGATAACTGCACCCTGGAGAGGACTGTGGAACAAAAGCCATTCAAACATGTGGGGAGATTCACAAAGAGTGGACTGCAGCTGGAGTCAGAGCTTCAAGAACCACCACACACAGACGTATGCAGACATGGTTTCAGCTGTCACAGTCCTCGTGTCGAGACACTCTTGAACAGAGACGGCGTCTCGCCTGGACTAAAGATAAAAAGGACTGGACTGCTGCTGAGTGCTCCAAAGTTATGTTCTCTGATCAAAGTCAATGTTGCATTTCCTTTGGAGATGAAGGTCTCAGAGTCTGGAGGAAGAGAGGAGAGGCACAGAATCCACGCTGGCTGAGGTCCAGTGTAAAGTTTCCACAGTCAGTGATGGTTTGGGGTGCCGTGTCATCTGCTGGTGTTGGTCCACTGTGTTTTCTGAGGTCAAAGGTCAACGTGGCCGTCTACCAGGAAGTTTTAGAGCACTTCATGCTTCCTGCTGCTGACCAACTTTATGGAGATGCAGATTTCATTTTTCAACAGGACTTGGCACCTGCACACAGTGCCAAAGCTACCAGTACCTGCTTTAAGGACCATGGTATCCCTGTTCTTCATTGGCCAGCAAACTGGCCTGACCTTTAACCCCATAGAAAATCTATGGGCTATTGTGAAGAGGAAGATGTGATACGCCAGACCCAACAATTCAGAAGAGCTGAAGGCCACTATCAGAGCAACCTGGGCTCTCATAACACCTGAGCAGTGCCACAGACTGATCGACTCCATGCCACGCTGCATTACTGCAGTAATCCAGGCAAAAGGAGCCCAACTAAGTACTGAGTGCAGTACATGCTCATACTTTTCATGCTCATACTTTTCATGCTCATACTTTTCATGCTCATACTTTTCATGCTCATACTTTTCATGCTCATACTTTTCATGCTCATACTTTTCAGTTGGCCAACATCTCTAAAAATCCTTTTTTTGTGTTGGTCTTAAGTAATATTCTAATTTTCTGAGATACTGAATTTGGGGTTTTCATTAATTGTCAGTTATAATCATCAAAATTAAAAGAAATAAACATTTGAAATATATCAGTCTGTGTGTAATGAATGAATATAATATACAAGTTTGACTTTTTGAATGGAATTACTGAAATAAATCAACCTTTTCATGATATTCTAATTTTATGACAGCACCTGTAGTTGGCAAAGACAACAGGCTGTAACAAAGTGTGAGGAGCCATTTAGCTGAAGTTTCATTGCAGCACTCGGAGTGGTGCTCAGCAGTTTGTTTGACCCTCCTGTGTTTGTGTGCATGCTCCTAATGAGCAGCCTGAAATACAACCTGGAGAAAACATAATGTCCCAGAGGTGCATTAACAACTCCTTCTGTTACTCAGCATATTGATACCCCACAGGTTGAACTGACTCGATGCTCTGATTAAAAAGTGTTCCTTTCATTTTTTTGAGCCGTGTGTAATGAAGTTTTAGCTCCAACTTTAGATGCAAAATACTATAAAGAACCAACAAAATACCAACATACCTGTTATACAATCTTTTAAATATATTCACATTACATTAGTATCTTATTCTCACAGCAGGTCTCACACATTTTCTGCAGATTGTGACATATTTATTTATGTTTGTGTATCAAACAAAATTATCAGAAAGCCTCTCTGTCTCTCTCTCTCACACACACACACACACACACACACACACACACACACACACACACACACACACACACACTAAAGAAAATACTAAATATAAGCTCTACAGTGATAACACTGTATGTGTCAGTGTGTTTGACTGTAAACTGAAGCCTGCTGAAATGAACAGTTTACCAAATTAATGCCAACATGATAAAAATGTTAATTAAATGTCATGTTTATGACATTCAGCTTCTTCCAAACTGAGTGCAGAACGAAGCAGAACTGAGAAGAGAGGAATATGTTTCCAGGAGAGGTGAAATTCTTCTAGAGTAGCGACACGCTGTTTCATCTCCAGCAGTTTTCTGCTTTCAGGCGTCTTTATGAGTTACGGGAAGCGGTCTGACCGCTCTGACTGACCGCTTCCTTTTTCAGAGGAGCTGTAGGATCCATCGTGGCACGCAGTGAGGCTGTAACACTGAGCTCTGCAGGACTGTAGGAAATCACAGAGGATCCATCACTTCCTTAAAGCTGCTCACAGAAACCAGCTCTCATTTTCATTTTTACTCAGGGGAGAAACAGCCAGCATCATTGCTGCTTTCAGCACGTTTCATGCTGTTATTCTGAAACGTTTCCAGTGTGGAGAAACATGAGGAACCAAAACAAGCAGGAGCCACTGAGGGTTTTCACATCAATCAACTTCTGCTGTGCATGTGAAGCAGAAGGTTTTCAGAGAATCTGTTAAAGTTTCTAAGTATGATTTATTTCTGATTTTTCACACGACAATGAACATCAAAACAGACAGAAGTTCCAGTAATGTCATGAAAGAGTAACTAAAATAATAAACACAAAACAGTAAATAACCCCCCCCCCTTCCCCCAGCAAATATTACTATATCAGTGTAGGTGGATAGAAAAATAGGTACAAAAAAAAAGGAAAAAGTTTTTGTAAGTAAATAAGAAAAAAATTACTAAATTAAACAGGAAACAAATAAAATGGGGCCTCTAAAGGACTTAATATATTCTGTGCTACTACAGTTGATAAGATAAGTGACAGTAATTGATTTTTGGGGAGGACCTCGAATAGAGCAGTGATTGGAGAGGGCTGCACTGTGGTCAAGGTGATGACAAAAGTGAATCAAAAACAAATCCTAAAATTGGGATAGAGAGGCACAGGTCCAAAACTTATGAGAGAGAGCGGCTGGGCCCAAGCCACAGTTCACACAACGTGAATCCACGTTCAGAAAGATTTGAGCCCTTTTACATTCAGTGTATTCAGTGTACTCTACAGACTAGTTTACACAGACTGATGAAGAGTGAATGCGCTTTAAAATGGTTTGCCACTTCATCATCAATCTCTACGTTCAGATTGTCAGACCAGGTAGTGCGAAGTTGGTTAAATCCTCGGGTCAAATTAGAAATTAAAATGTGTCTTTTTGATATTGTACCCTTTGGAGTGGGACTAATTTCTAGCAATCTGTCAACCATAGTGGAGGCAGGGATGATCAGGAAACCAGAGAAGCCGTGATGAATAAACTTGCAGAAATCTAAAAAAGTGGGCACCGGCAAGTTAAAATTCAAAGATAGTTGAGCAAATGAGGCAAAAAATTCCATCTAAGTAAGTCTTTGACAGAAAGAAGGCCATGGCTTTTCCACACTGCAAAAGTCTTATCAGTGAGTGAAGGTGGAAATAAAGGATTTGAATTTAGTGGTGATAAAAGAGCTATTTTCTGGCTCCCAAAATGTTGTATAATTTGAGACTGTATTCTAAGGCCGTTCTTAACAATTATGTTGTTAGTATAAGATGCAGGTGATGTTGCTGGGGGAAGGCATAAGAGAGTACAAAGAAGCAGAGCTACATGAAGCCTCCTTCCACTGGTTTGGGAATCTCAGAGTTAGCACTACACCAAAGTAACACTGTGTGGATATTAGCCAGAAGTGAAAGTAAGCCGGTACGCTCTGGTACTGCGTACCACTAAAAGATTCGGCGCCGGTACGAGGTACCGAGGTACTGAGGTACGAGTCACGGCTGCACTTTGGGTCAGAATAGATCCGCTAACAATAAACAGTCTAAAACACGACTTAATCAGTTAATAAATAGCTTTTTTTCTCATTTCAAATTGTTTCTGAACTGTTCGTGCTGTGCTGAAGCCTCAATTTTCTAGGTTCTCTCCCCTCGGAGCTCGAGGCTTTTGCCTCCTCGGGAGGTATGTAGTAAATTTTATATGGCAGGTTAGACGCTCCTATTTTGATTCACACCTCATTCAGCCAATCATGTAACTGGCTGTATCAAAATCACCTGAAAAAGCTACGTGACGCCCTCTGGTTATAATTGGCTCTGGAAAATTCATTTCTTAACATGATTGGCTGAATGGGGTGTCAAAGTGGGAGGGTCTAGCCTACCATATAAAAAGCACTACATGTGTCCCACTGACAGGGCGTGTCCAGTTAACAGGTTAATGTCTGTCTGCTCGATGCAAAATATCCCAATTAAAAGCAACGAAAGATGAACTAACTGTGTTTAATGTTATTCTGCTCAATTTCAACAACACAGCACAGCTCGAAAACACTGAGATTTCATTTACGCTACACGAGAGCGCATTTACCTCCAAAACACAGTGGTTACCAGGGGGACTGAGGTTTGATCAAGTTTGGTGATTATTTCTTTCCAGAAGTTTTGTATTGTGGACAGAGGCAGAATGTGTGGAGGTGGTCATCAGTTCTGGTAAGTGTGTGCAAACACAATTTCTACCTTATACACGTAGGGAACAGTAAAGTAAAAAAAAAAAAATATATATATATATATATAAAAAATATATATATATATATAATAGATCTGATTTCTATTTTTCCTTGAGCAGCACATTATTATCTGAATAGGTGAAAATAAATTCTTAATTGTGGGATTGAGTCATGATGCATCATTAAAGAACTCAAACCCAGTGAGACTACACTGCTTTAAAACACATTTTATATAATCCAGCATGTCGATTATTGCAGATTAAACAGTTCAGGAATATCCCAATAATCACTTCATCAAAATGAATGATTAGCAACAAACACCCAAGTAAACATGAAAACACAGTAAAAAACCTGATATTATAATAACTGCACTCCTGTATCTTCATGTTAGGGTGATATTAATGAGCCGCAGCTAAATGATCATGAACTCTGAATTTCACTGTATAGCACACGCCCTGTTTTTCATGATTGCCATAGCTGCAGCTCCCACTGCAGCTCCTATTGCAGCTCCTAATGGACCACCTACAGCTCCAACACCTGCTCCAATAGCAACTTCAATAGCAAACCCGGCAGCAGCTCCAAGACCAATCCCCGGAACAGCTCCAGCAGCAGCCAGAACAGCCTGAATGAAGCTGTTGTCTCTCTCTGCCAGTCTTCTTGCTTCTTGGCGTGTCATGTCTGGATTTTCTCTCAGAAGTTGTGTCATCTTCTCTCTGATGGCTCTCTCTGCCTCAATGAACTTGTCATTGGTGTAGCACTTTCCTCCATTTCTCTGAACAGTTGTGTTGATCTTCTTCAGCAGCTCTCTCACCTGAGAGCGATCCTTCCCTCTGTTGTTAAAGACATGATATCCTCCCTGACACTGACAGATGAAATCTCTGAGAGCTTCATTTTCATGAATAAATGTTTCTATGTTTTGTCCATCTGCCTCCAGATTGTCGCCATGGGTGAACAAGGCCATGGTATAAAGTGCTGACTTTTCTCCAAACATGTTCTGAATGATTTTCACTGTTTCTTGTTCTTGTTTGGTGAATCTGCCGGTCTCTATCACAACCAGGACCACACAAGGACCAGGAGCAACAAACGAGATGGATCTAGCGATCTCTCTTTTCACCTCCTTTTCAGTTTTACTGGTGTCAAACAGACCTGGAGTATCAACTACAGCCAGTGTTTGACCACCAAACTCTCCTCTTTCCTTTTGGCACTCTGACGTCACTGTGGAAGGAGATGCTTTAGATTTAAAAGCTGTTCTTCCTAAGATGGTGTTTCCTGCTGCACTCTTCCCAACTCCAGTTTTCCCGACAAGCACCATCCTGAGCTCTGCTTCCTCCTCTTCTTCAGCATCTGCCAGAGAATATTAAAAACACAATGATGATGATCAAAAGACACATTTCCTTCAATTTCCTTTGAAACATTTATGTTTTTTTAGATGAAACTCATGTCTCATCAGTTTTTTTTCTTATTTTCTGTTGAACTTCGGTGGTGTGTGGTTGATGTTTACATTTTATAGACTGTTCCAGTATTTGTTGACTGAACACATGTTTTAGATCAGATTTTAACAACAATTAAAAAATACACAAAAACGACAGACAGCACGTGGCGTGGTGGTTAGCACTGCTTGCTCACAGCTGGAATAACATCTAGAAGGTCTGGGTTCGATTCCACCGTGGCTCGGGCCTCTCTGTGTGGACTTTTCATGTTCTCCCCGTGTCTGTGTGGGTTTCCTCCCACAGTCCAAAGACATGCACTTACTGGGGTTAGGTTAATTGGAAACTCTAAATTGCCCATAAGTGTGAATGTTTGTCTGTCTCTCTGTGTTAGCCCTGTAACAGGCTGGCGACCTGTACAGGTGTACCCTGCCTCTCGCCCTATGGTTGCTGGGATAGGCTGCAGCCCCCCCCACAACCCTGAACAGGATAAGAGGATGGATGGAGAATAAAAAGACATCAACTATAGAAACAACAAAAGAAAATAATTGGTAAAAACAGATAGATAGTGAGCAATATTCATCTAAAATTGTTTGAGATTAATCTGTTCACATATACCTTACCTAGCCGAGCGTATCTGCTCTCCATGTTTCTCTTTCTAGAAGCACCTGATGTGTGTGACTGTGCCGCAGGTCTGGCTGCTGATTATTTCCTCATCTCAGTATGAGTCTGCTTCTAGTCCCGCCCTTCAAACATGTGACATCCTTGTTCTTCCTCACAAATACATGACAAAACAATGTTACTATAATGCAGTAAAAACAGAATGAAAAACTTTAAATAGAAATTCAAAGTGGACACAATTGATAGAAAAATGTGATGATTTTAAGCTTTGTATAAGTTGACTTAAACTGTGTGAACTGAAATAACCTCATTAAATAGGATGTGAATTGTGTGGCATGGAATCTGATGGAGGAACTGATAAGTCACAGAAGCAGGCAGTGGTGTCAGTAACACGTTACTCTAATCTGACTACTTTATCTCAGTAACGAGTAATCTAACACGTTACTATTTGCAGTCCACTAATCAGATTAACCCTCCTGTTGTCCTCGGGTCAAAATGACCCACCACTGTGTTAAAACCCCCCAAAAAATCCACTAAATGCTATTTTTTTAACTTGAAATTTTATGACTTTTCCTAGATTGGCCCCAACAGTAGAAAAAGTGAAATGTTGCTTTTATTCACATTTCCATGTAAGCTGTACAAAAAAAGTTACAAAGGTGGTCTTCGGGTCAAAATGACCCATCCATCCATCCATCCATTCTCTTCTGCTTATCCGGGGCCAGGTCGCGGGGGCAGGAGCCTAAGCAAAGAAGCCCAGGCTTCCCTCTCTCCAGCCACCTCCTCCAGCTCATCCGGAGGGACCCCAAGGCGTTCCCAGGCCCGCCGAGAGATATAATCCCTCCAGCGTGTCCTGGGTCTACCACGGGGCCTCTTCCCGGTGGGACGTGCCCGGAACACCTCACCCAGGAGGCGGCCAGGAGGCATCCTAATCAGATGCCCGAGCCACCTCAACTGGCTCCTTTAGATGTGGAGGAGCAGCGGCTCTACTCTGAGCCCCTCCTGGATGGCCGCACTCCTCACCTTATCTCTAAGGGAGAGGCCAGCCACCCTTCGAAGGAAACTCATTTCTGCCGCTTGTATTCGCGATCTTATTCTTTCGGTCACTACCCAAAGCTCGTGGCCATAGGTGAGGGTAGGAACGTAGATCGACCAGTAAATCGAGAGCTTCGCTTTTACACTAAGCTCTCTCTTCACCACGACAGACCGGTGGTATCCGGCATCCGCATCACTGCAGAAGCAGCCCCGATCCATCTGTCGATCTCCTGCTCCCTTCTCCCATAACTCGTGAACAAGACCCCGAGATACTTGAACTCCTCCACATGGGGCAAGAACTCGTTCCTGAGCCGGAGAGGGTACTCCACCTTTTTCTGGCTGAGGACCATGGCCTCAGACTTAGAGGTGCTGATTCTCATACCGGCCGCTTCACACTCGGCTGCGAACCATTCCACTGCGAGCTGGAGGCCCCCCCCTGATGAAGCCAACAGAACCGCATCATCTGCAAAAAGCAGAGATGAGACTCTGAGGCCACTAAGGAAGAAGCCTTCCGCCACCTGGCTACGCCTAGAAATTCTGTCCATAAGAATTATGAACAGAATCGGGTTAGGGGTTAGGGGTTAGGGTTAATGACCCATGAGGCAAATAGAGATCAAGGTCACAGAGTTATTTAGAAACCACAGAATGTTACAATGGTTTAGTTGTGTCTCAGATCAATCAGTAGCCGAAGTAAACAAGGCAAATCAGGAGGTGTTCTCGCAGACTTCAAAAGACCACCTGTTTATTTCCAGAGGTTATAAAGGTGCTGCAGATAACAGGACCCCGAATTCTGTCTGTGCTGAAGCCATGAGTGTGCGTTATAACGTTGAAGAGGCTATAGAGCTGATTTTCTCAGATGTCCAGCAAGACAACTCTGATTCAGAAGAGGAAGTGGAGGATGTATCCGAAGAAGAAGATGGGGAGGAATACAACCCAGAGCATCATGAATCATCTTCAGAAGAAGAAGAAAACCCTGAAGCTGAAAGAAAGACTTTCCTTTCAAAAAATGGCAAAATAACATGGTCCTCCGCAGCATATGACCAACACGGCAGGCATGCAGAACAAAATGTGATAAAGATGACCCCAGGACCGACAAGGTATGCCGTTTCTCACGCCCATGACATTGTCTCTACATTCTACCTGTTTATCACACCAGCAACAGAAAAAAGAATCCTGGAGATGACAAATCTGGAGGGTTTTCGCAAATATGGAGACAGCTGGAAAAAGATGGATGAGATTGACCTGCAGGCCTACTTAGGGCTGCTAATCTTAGCAGGTGTATACAGGTCCCGAGGTGAGGCTGCAGCTAGTCTATGGGATGTAGAGAGTGGAAGGCCAATTTTCCAAGCCACAATGCCACTCAAACTCTTTCACACCTACTCAAGACTGCTACAATTTGATGACCGTGAATCAAGACCAGCAAGACGTGTGACAGACAAACTTGCAGCCATAAGAGAGGTATGGGACAAGAGGGTGGAGCAGCTGCCCTACCTCTACAATCCAGGGCCTGACGTAACAGTGGATGAGCAACTGGTTCCATTTAGAGGTAATCTGTTTTCATATTTGTAATAAAAGTGACAAGCCAGCAAAATGTGGGATCAAGTCATGGGTGGTTTGCGATGCCAAATCAACCTATGCTTGGAAAATGCAAGTCTATACTGGGAAGCTGACCAGTGGATGCCCAGAGAAGAACCAGGGCATGCGAGTTGTGCTTGATGTGACAGAGGGACCGAGGGGTCACTATGTGACATGTGACCCCTCAGTCCCTCATTGTACATTGTCTTAAATTGTTCACTGGACAAAAAAAAAAAAAACTGAGTCATTGGGATGAATAAAAATGATTTCAAAACTCCTTTTTGCACATTTTCTTCTTTAGAAAGGTCATAGAAATTCAAGTGAAGAGGGAAAACTCAGGTATTCACACATTTTGTGGTGAATGACAATATGCAAGATGAAATTTGGTGTTTAAAATTCAATTAAGCTGCTTATATTGGGATTTAGTGAAGACGGGTCATTTTGACCCGGAGGACACGGGGTGTATACAGAAAATGAGGACAACAGGAGGGTTAAAGTTATTTATCCAAGTCACTGTGTGTTACTATTTTTGTCATTTTCCTCAGTACAAAGATATTTTAGCTTTCTTCTTGTGTCTCGAGGAGTGACGTCTGACCTAAGCAACAACTGCGTCCTGTTTTCATCATGAGGACGATAACAGCACAGTGAGTAAACGATGGAGGGAGGAGAGAGAGGCGCGTTTTCTCACTGAAATACAGGAACTATTGTGAGTCTGTGTCAGCTAAAGATGACATCATCAAGGTTAGCTGTGAACTCTGCACTGTTGGACAGTATGTAGTAGAGGAAATGCTGCCCTTAAACACGCCCTCTTTTCCTGGTTGTCATTTTTATGTTGAAGCAGCAGGGGTGCTGCCAGATTTTCAGTGTTTGCCAGAAAATGACTGCCTGTATTTAAACGGCTGTAAATGACCAGTTGACCTATAATCTGTGAAACGTGTCAAACTTAATTCTCATGAATGATATCAGGTCATTTTGAGTGAGAAACAGCATTTCTATCACAAGGTAGAAGCTGCACTCAGTTTTTGGCAAAGTGACTTTTATATATTCGTTTTTTAATCAAGGTAAAAACTTGCTGGTGTGAATCACAGAGTTTTTGGTCTCTGACATCTTAACCTCCACCACTCTGGAGATCAGTTTGGGCTTCAGTTGTGTTTCAGCCACATGTTATAAAGAAACCAGCAGGTGTTACTTTCCAAATCAACTGTGATGTGTTTAAAGCCCTGCGGTACTTCTCTCCCTGCTGGTGCTGTGCTTGTGTAGATAACCTGTTGTTAATTTATTTAAAGACTCAGTCATGCTCCTCTGTTCCCTCTCCTCTTCTCCAGCCTGGAGGTCTCAACCTCTGGTTTTGTCAAGAAATTAATACGAATGCACAAAATGTTTTTCTCATTGCTCCCTACCAGGGTTATTATAGTTAACGAAAATGAACGAAATAACGAAAACTGAAATTGAAAAAACATTGTCGTTAACTGAAATAAATAAAAAGTATAATTAAAAGGAAAAAACGATAACTAATTAAAACTGAATTGTGAGTTTACAAAACTAACTAAAACTAACTTTCATTTACTTGTTTGTTTTTTTTCTTTTTTAAGCCTTGTGGATTGATATGAAATCATTTTTTCCGCTGTCCGAGTTTAAGCTGGGAGCGCCACAGACAACTGTGTGAGTGCACATGTGCGTGCGCTCACCGCGCTGTAATGGCTGCGGTCTGCAGAGAAAGCGGCAGAGTCCCGTATGGAGGTTCTTTGAGTACAAGAGCACAGATAGAATCTGAAGTCTTGTTGTGGATGATGAAAAATGTGCGGAACATTTCTCAGTCAGGAAAAACCAGCAACATCAAAGTCCACCTCAAACTGTTGCGTCCTTGTGCGTTTCCGGCTACTTTATCAGTGAGAGAATAACAATCAGGAATAATAATCAAAGCATCAATATAAGGACTCACAACTGTCAGCAAATTCCTGGTTGGAGACTGCTGAAACTATCAGGATGGACGTGAAGGAATGAAGAAAGTGAAAAAAAAAACAGGGACAAATATGTTTGCAGCCAAAAAACTGAGCACAAAGAGCGAGGACCAAAAAAGAAGTCCCAGCATGCACCGCATATAAAACACCTGCACACGACCACAAGGTAATTAACACACACACCAGCTACACAAGCATAAATGTGGACATGAGGTCGGACACTTCCGTAGGTTGTGTACAAAGACCCTGCAAGTTTAATTAGAAGCATCTAACCAAGCTAGCTCCAAAACAGAAGCAGCATCAGGTGGTGAGAACATCAGGATGCAGCTGGATTTGAGCTTTGACTCCTTCAAAGAGTTTGTTTTTGTCAAACACCACATGTAGGTGTTGTTAATCTGCTGCACTGATGCTGAACTTTATTGTGGAGTTTATTGTAGAATTTATTGAGTTTGGGAGTTCATGTTTTTCTTTGTTTCTCCCTGTTGATGTTCATGTGTGTCCTTAATATTACACATTTAGCATGTAGTGGTGCTGTCTGTGAACAGTTGGTTGTTGAATATATTTCTTTAAACGGTATCTTTTGTGAAGTTTTCATTACACAATAGTCACTTTTGCGCCTTGAGTCTTGCACCTGATCAGGTATGAAAATACTAAAACTAATACTGAAACTAACTGAAACTAAACTGAAACTAAGCATGAAACCAAAAATAAAAACTAATAAAAATGAGAAAAACCACTCTGAAAACTAATTAAAACTAACTGAAATAGAGAAAAAAAAAGTAAAAACTAACTAAAACTAAACTATAATGTAAAATCCAAAACTATTATAACCCTGCTCCCTACACTCTCTAGCTGCACAAGTGTGAAGCTTATGCACTGAATTGTTTTAATATGTGCATCGCCTGGCACCTCATCCTCGCGTTAGAAGGCCACCTACACTACCGGAGCCTGAAATGTGTGAGGCCAGCAGACAGCAGCTCGTTTCTGTGATGGTTCCTCTGTTATTTGTCATGGTCCTGGGCCGGTGGCCCAGTATTTTGAGTTCCCTTTTGTTGTATTCTTCAGGTTGTGTTTCTTAGTTTTCTTACAGTTTCTTATTGCTTTTTATTTTGTTTTCCTTGACCCTGGTCTTCCTGTGTCTTGTCTTCCCTGTTTGTTTTTTTGATATAATATTTTAATTTTTGTACAGCCCTTTGTGACTTTTTGTCAATGACATAAATAAACTTAACTTACTTATTTACTTACAACAATCGCTCTATCACCTGAATCCTGCTGCTCCTATGTGAGAAGGTGATGCATTGGCTTATGGTACACTCCTGATCAAAATCTTAAGACCAGTTAAAAAATTGCAAGAATTTGCATTTTGCACTATTGGGTCTTAAGAAGGTTCTAAGTAGAGCTTCGAGTGCTAAAAGAAGAAATAACTTTAGAGCAGGGAATTTATTGAAAACTGCATTTACACTCAAACGGAGTGTAAATGCAGAAAAAGACCTCTGTAAAAAGAGGCAAGGACCTGTGGGGATGGCAGCGAGTGACGTTTTGGGCCACAGAATCTGTGGCCCAAAACGTCACTCGCTGTGTTTAAAATAAACATTATTCAGGAGCTTTGCCGGTGTGCGGACCCTTTTCTCTTTTTCTTGATATGATGGAATCCCCCCAAAGTTCATCAGCATCATCCAATATCTATACAAAGACTCCACCTGCCAAGTAATCCACAATGGAAAGCTGACCTCCCCTTCACAGTGAAGGCCAAGGTGAGACAAGGATTCTTGCTGTCACCCACAATCTTCCTGTTGCTTATTGACTGGTTTATGCAGGAGTCAACCCCAGGGAATAGCACCTGCATCCAGTGGACCTTTAGTTAGAGGCTCTGGAATTTGCAGATTATGTTAGTCTGCTGTCCCGACAACAGCATGCGCAGTCCAAACTGAAAAAGCTGTCAGAGGACACAGGTGATTTTTTATTTATATATAATATATATATATATATATATATATATATATATATATATATATATATATATATATATATATATATATATATATATATATATAAGTAGTATAAACATATACTTTTTATAGCCCCCCCACACCCCTCTTCCTCTTTTTCACTTCCTCATTTTTCATACAGTCACACCCCCCTCAAAACTAAACTAGCACCCCTACCCCACCCACCCACCTGCAGACTGACAGCTATCCCCCCCAGCTGTTGGATCATCTCTATTATGTAATATCTAACCAGCGGTCAAACATCAGCACCTCTCCACACACACACCTGGCACAATATCAGGGGGGCTGTGTTTCTATGGGGCAGCAGGATATAAGGACCTACCGATCGTCATTTCTACAGCAGCCATCACTGCCGCATCTTCAGTGTCCTTTGAACCTGCACATCAACCATGGAGGCCTTTCCACAGCTAATACATAGGGACTTTTGAAGGTACGTTGCCGGATGATTACACTAGCTGACTCTAATTTTCAGTCACAAAGAGACCAAAGGGGTCTGCACCCACATGAGGTTCATTATGTGACCTCACAGTCATGTATACTTTAACCAACATCCCCAACAGGGTCTGAGCTACTTTAGTTTCTGTTTTTAAAATCCATAGTTAAAACTTTCTGAATACTCTCTCTTTTTTTAAATTCAACCATAATAAACCTGTTACCACTGTGAAAAGCATTATTGTGTTAGGTTCTCATCATCCTTTTCAACTGCATTATAAGTTTGACTCAATAAAGTCAGAACATAAAGTAAAACATCACCGGTTTAGAATAGTATTACCTGACTAGTTGGACATCCTAATAATCACATAAAAACTCAAAGTCTCTGTCATGTGAGGCGTATAAAGTTTTTATTCATAAAAGAACCTCATACGCTACTATTTTATAATCCGCCGTTGTTCTGATCAATGTAAGCTCGACAAGAACCCTGGAGCTGAATAACATCAGGAGCTATTTTCCTAAAACACTAACAACTGATCCTTTAATCATTAAACATATGTGTTACCATACACTTTAACCACTGTGTGCATCGAATGATACATTTACGATACCGTAATCTTCTGTATTACCCTCTGTGTCCATCCATCCATTCGCTTCCGCTCATCCTGTTCAGGGTCGCGGGGGGGCTGGAGCCCATCCCAGCTGTCATAGGGCGAGAGGCAGCTGCAGTTTTATACACAAATCTGCACACTATCATGTGTCAAAGTATTGATCAGACACTCGATGGGTCGTAGAGTTATGATCCATGCCACAAAGACCAAAACATAATGTGTTTATATATTTTTTGTGATTCAAGCTTGTGTTACAGACGGGTCATTGAGCTTAAAAGGAAAAAAGTCCACACAACACTGCTCATAAATCCTAAAGGTGTTAAAGCATCTTTGTACTTCAGCACCGCTGTTATCAACATTATTCTTAAAGATAATTACCCACCTATTCATCTGCTGGTTGATCCATAAAGACTTTATATATTCATATATCACAGCAAACATTTCACAAACTCCATGTTGGACACGCAGGACTAGTGAACGTGTAGACACACAAAGTATTTTGTTTATCTCCACAGTTTGTATATCTTGTATATATCTGGTTTTAGTTTAAAGCAGCTGTATAAGAGAGAGAAAAGCATCAACTATATTCTAACAGCACACTTGAAAGAATGCTCAAAGTTTTATTCAAACCAGCGCTGCACCGCGCACAGCTACTATGAAATGGGTGAATAACAGTTAGGATTAACTAGCAGGCTTTGTTTTATGAGTAAAATCATTGTTTTATGAGTAAAAACATTGTATTGACTTGTATTACTTAAAACTATGAGATGAAATTAACACCATCACTCATCATCATGCTTGTGATGCTTATAGATCCAAAAATCAGAACATTCAGCGCTCTGAAAACATTATTGCTGCAGGTTCATTTATACACACTTTACAAGTTTGTCCCAATAAAGTTCACAGATCAAGCAAAAATGGACTCTAAGCAATGCAAAATCCCACAGACTGGAGGAGGAGATAACTCATCCACACAGACCAACAACTACCCTCACATCTCCAAGCCCTACCAACACCTACAGTAGTCCACCTGTTGTAACACCCCCCCACTATGTAATCACAGCCACTAGACCATCAACACCACTTCTCCCCATCAGGCCAGTACTACTCCCACAACACCCCATACCAACAGTCCTGCGTTTGATTTAAACCTACAGCCTGATGTTTAATTTTGTTGCGGCTAAAATATGTTTTTAACTCATACAGTATAACCACACGGCTTTATTTTGCTCATGAGTGGATCTATAGCAACTTTTCATCAGTACAGACTATACCCAAAGGAATATGTTTCTCTCCACTAAACCCAAAAGCTTTATAGGAATGAAAGGTCTATGAATTTACTGCTGTTTTAATTCCTCTCACACCAGCCATCATGAGCTGTGATTGAGTAAATTATCCACGTATTTACAGATCCTGCATCAGTTGTAAGTGCATTCTGAAATTAAGTTAAATAAAAAAATAATGCAGTTGCAGGAGGGTTGCAGGCTTCATAGGTCCAATGAAGTAGAGGAATACCAGGCTTATGTAGTTGAAGAAAGAATTTTAAAACATTTATTTATTAAGATACATTCACACATTATTTTGCTGTGATAAAACAGGACTCGTACACTTATTTGGTAACCACAACTTAATCCATAGTGAACATCACGGATTTTATCTGTGTAATAGTTTTTAATTAATCAGAAACACATGAACAGATGTGTTTAATGTCTCTCTGACACAAAAAGGTGAAAATATTTGATAGTTTTAGGTAAAAAAAAAAGATCAGTAATCACAGAAAAGTCCTTTTCTTTTGGAACAAAAACTATAGCTTTTATCGTGTACACAAAGGTGTATCCATCTATCCATCTTTATGAACATTTATTCCATCACATATCACAAAACAATGTGAGACATCAAATGTTTTATACACGCAAGTGTGGGGGGGGCCTGTACATTACAGGAGCTATAAAACTCTGTGTGCACGGCTGTGTGCACGGCTGTGTGCACGGCCTGCTCTATTGTGAAATGAGTGATATGACCAAAAATGTTTCATTATGGTGTAGAAATCTGTGTTAATGAAAAAAAGTATAGAAGTATGCTTTGTGGTCAGGTTGGTTTCGATATAAATAACTTTACCTGATATAAAATGGGCGCTTCAAACGCGAGCATTTCTGATCGTGTCCTCAGTCCAATTTTTATCAACACATTTGATGGCTTGCAACCACAGGCGCCTCCGTTTTCTGTCAAACGGCCGTGATCCCGTGGGAATTCAGTACAACTTCAGTCCGCTTTTGTTAGAGTAGCAATTCTGACAGCCAAACACGCAACAGCAGACATTTTGATGCTGACATCACTTTTAAATCCCATTTATCCGCTGTGCAGTCTCATTGTTCTTATTGATTTGGATGGAGTAGCAGTTCACTTCCGTTGCCAGAATGCGTGCATCCTTCGATGACGTAGGCTGTAAAAGGGTCTATACAACATGTTTGCATTCACACAAGCACTTCCACGTATATCTAAGCTAAGTGCTTACTGTCTAACATTCACACTCCAACGCTTGCGTCAGAGAGCAACTTGGGTTTCAGTATCTTGCCCAAGGATGGTTTGGCATGCAGCCTGGAGCAGCCAGGAATCGAACCACCAACCTTCCAATTAGTATGTGACCTGCTCTACCTCCTGAGCTACAGCCACCCATGGCAGCATCTGTGCGTCTGTACTGAGCGGGAGGGGAGGGGTCACGGACACACCGCATAGTGAGTACACAAACACCAGGGTCTGAGAGGGAGCGGTTACTGCAAAGTTCACTTGGAGACAGGAAAGAGCAGAGGAAGCTGTGCTTTATATAGATGCTGCACATGGGAACAGTGAGGAGAATGAGTGACTGGACACATCTTAATCTGATAGACAGGCAGAGTGTAGACGGCAAATTTCTTATGGAACAGGCTCCACAAACAACCTGCACAGACATATACAAACTGTTCATAAATCAGTGCAATTATGAGAACAAAACAGGGCAGGTCATATCAGGAAGGAGAAACAGGATCGACCCCTCAAAGGCCCTTGGTATTTCTGAGTGTCTGTGCTGACATTGTTGCAGATGTATCATTAGCACCCCCGGTAGCTCTGACCCACCTGGAGAAGCCTGGAAGCACTGTGAGGATCATGTTCTTTGATTTCTCCAGTGCTTTTAACACCATCCAGCCAGGACTTCTGAGAGACAAGCTGGAACTGTCAGGAGTGGACCACCACATCTCCGAGTGGATACTGGACTACCTCACTGACCGCCCACAGTACGTGAGGACACAGGGCTGTGTCTCTGACAGGCTGGTCTGCAGTACGGGGGCCCCACAGGGAACTGTGCTGGCACCGTTCCTCTTCACCCTCTACACTGCAGACTTCTCCATCAACTCCCCACGCTGCCATCTGCAGAAGTTCTCTGACGACTCTGCCATAGTTGGCCTCATCACAGGTGAGGATGACTCAGAGTACAGACAGTGGACTCAGGACTTTGTGGACTGGTGCCAGCGGAACCACCTCCTGATCAACGCCGCTAAAACCAAGGAGCTGGTGGTGGATTTCCGCAGGCGCAGACCCACCACACGGACACCGGTGAACATCCAGGGAGTGGACATTGAGATAGTGGACTCTTATAAGTACCTGGGTGTTCACCTAAACAATAAACTGGACTGGACTCATAACACTGATGCGCTCTACAGGAAGGGTCAGAGCAGACTCTACCTGCTGAGAAGGCTGAGGTCTTTTGGAGTGCAGGGGACACTCCTGAAGACCTTCTATGACTCTGTGGTGGCATCAGCCATCTTCTATGCAGCAGTATGTTGGAGCAGCAGCTTGTCTACAGCTGAGAGGAAGAGGATAGACAAGCTCATCAGGAAAGCCAGCTCTGTCCTAGGATGTCCTCTCGACTCAGTGCAGGTGGTGGGAGACAGAAGGACTCTGACCAAAATAACATCACTGATGGACAAGGTCTCCCATCCCATGCATGAAACTGTTGCTGAGCTGGAGAGCTCCTTCAGTGACAGACTGCTGCATCCTAAATGCACAAAGGAGTGTTACCGCAGATCCTTCCTCCCAGCAGCTGTAAGACTTTATAATCATCACTGCTCCCAACAAAAACCACAATAACCTACACAATGTAGGATAATATATAATATACTGTAAATAGTCCGGCCTGTTAAGGTTCAACACACAGGCACATCATGTACATTGTATATAGTGTTATTATTAGTAGTATTAAGGTTAATCTTGTTTGTTGATTTTATATATATTCTTTTCTTAATAGTGTGAATTATTATATCTTTATTTATATTTATAATAACTGCGGCTGCTGTTACACCCAAATTTCCCCTCTGTGGGACAATAAAGGCTGTTTCTTCTTCTTCTTCTAGGTGGTTTTGTGAATACTTTGACATCACAGGAAGTTGAAAAGGCAGGAAGTTCATGGAAGTTTACACATGGCCTCGATGACTGTCACTAATCTTCACGCATCAGCCTTCCATCCTTCGTCTTTGTGGCATTATTGTTTATTTGATTCTTACCTCTAGTTCTGTAACATTAGTGAAGTTTGGTTTGTGAACTGGTTCAGAGGTTAGTTATGCTTACTTTTGCGATCAGTGAGCTGCATAATGTTGATTTAGTTTATCCTATGTTGTGGATACAGTCTATATAGAAGATGTAATTTAAAGATTGTACTTTACAATTGTAATTGTGTTATATTTTTGTTTCAGTTTCACACTTTCTACATTATTAAACCTGTGGACAGAGAGCAAATATCTCCAGTCTTAATGGAGGAAAGGTGTTGAACCTGGCTGCCAGTTCTTCTTCTGAACAGTGTAAAGGAAAGACAGTACAGTGTCAGTCTGTTGATTTATCATTTGTATTTGGAGCACTCTATTCTATGTTGAGTGTATAAAGAAACATTTGATATTATGTATGTTTTTACATTAGTAATTCATTTTACACTTTTTTTTAAAAAAGTAAAATATGAGGAGCCATTTGGGAGCCGAAAGAGCCGACTCTTCTATGGGAGCCGAGCCTAAAGCGCCGGCTCTCTGAAAAGAGCCAGAATTCCCATCACTACTACATCCACCAAGAGGAATCTCCCTGAAGTTTCCCCAGAGTCCGCTTCTCCACATACCAGCGATATGGTAGACATTTTGGAGTCTATAAACAAGAAACTGTCCAGTTTCAACACTCGCCTTTCCATTCTGGAAATTCTCCACAAGGAGTTTTAGGCTCTCCATGAGTCCGTAGATGAAGGGAATGACCCAGTTCTTGGAAGAAAATAAAAAATGCAGTATGAGGGATAACCTCATGTTTCCAGGAATACCAGAGAGGGCTGAAGAAGGAATTTATTCAAACTCACCTGAAGCTCGTGGAAGACACAGTGAAGAATCATCACCTTTGATTGTGTTCACTGCATAGGAGCCAAGCGACCCGGAGGACACAGACCCAGAGGGATCGTGGCCAAATTCGAAAGCTTCAAACAAAGAGAGCTGGTGAAAAGCCGCGGCTGAGAGGAACGGACTTTAGTATTAACAACCAGTTTCCCAAAGAGATCCTGGAGTGATGCAGGGTCCTGTTCCCGATCTGGAAAAAATACATCCAAGGAGGCTCCCAAGCTGTCATCGTGGTGGATAAACTTTACATGAACGGACAGCTGTACCATGACCAGAAAACCACACCATGGCTGTACTGATCTAACAAACAGGTGATCTGTGTACACAACAATGCTTTTTTCTGATTCTTCATCATTGCCTTTTTCTACAGGTTCATTAGACGTGTCTGTATATAACAATTAATGCCGGTTCAATCAGTGTAGTGTATTGCTGTTCTGTTATCATGTTGTTGTTTTTTTATGTCACTTTGTAACAGCTCTTTGGTGTTTGCACCGTTTCATTTCTCTTTCACTTTGCACTCCTTTTATCTTTCTCCACCCAACATGTTTGCCACACGGACATACAGTGCTGCAGTGAGTAGGGCCGCTCCCTTGGCTCTGCTCGCTGTGCTGCATGATGTCCCACCCCTCGTTTTAATTACATCATACGGCACCCACCACACCATGTCATAGTACATATAGGGCCTTGGGGGGAAGGTGTGTCACACAGTGGTTTGTGGGTGGAGCTGCTGAGTGGGCCCCACTTATCTTCTCAGTGCTGCATGCTCCTCAATTTTATTTACATCTTAGACATTCAGGGCCTTGGGGGGAGGGGGGGGGGGTGTTGCTCAGTGCTCATGTTACATCTGTCCCTCCAATTTTAATAGCACTGTAGCTTTCACACAGTCATACACATCCTTCCCACTACATACACTCACATACACCCAACACATCAGCTCATTGCCTCTGGCTCTCTGGGCTGTTGCCCTTTGACCCTGGGGGCTCCGTCTGGGGTCTCTCTCCTTCCTCTACTGGGGTGTGCACATGGTTGCCATCAGAATGTGTGGCCTTGGTCTTCTGAGCTCCTGGTGGGCCGTGGATGACCCGGGTTCCCTGGGTCTTTCCCTGTTTGCTTCGGGATCCATGGTTGCAGCTTCTTGCCCTTATTATTAAGTATGTTGCATGACAGAGGAACACACACACACATTTCTACAAACTACAGCAAGATTCTGTGTATGTGTGTATTAGGGATGCACCGAGCGGATATTCAGTATCGGTATCGGTCCAATCCTGGCCTAAATTACTGGATTGGATATTGGAAAGAAATAAAAAATGCAATCCGATCCGACCCACATTAACTGTATATGTTTGAAAGAGGAGTGAAAGAAGCCATCTATGTCCACTGTGAACAACCATCATTGAACAGAGGAGGTGGATTACGTCACCAACTTTCCCCCGCTTACAGTGCTGTCCTGAGCTCCCTTCCCAGACGTCTCAACCCCCATTCACACCTTTGTTCCAGTGACCTCAATAGGCCACAGGAAACAATGGAGCGGAGTCCTAAATTGGTTTCAACTGAAACCACTGATTAAATATGACCCACGCCCCCTTCACACCTGGGCACATGTGTTCGAGCACATGATCAATAGAGGGTCATAACCACCTCCAGGGGACTACGCCCACAGGGGTTTAAATACCTGGGTCTCTCCACCATTTGGTTGAGAACTGAAGAAGCCTTTCGGATGAGAGGTGAAACGTCTTCAAGAAACAAAAAGAAGTCCAGTCGCCTTTTTCAAGCTCCAGAGACTAACTGTATTACAGTTCTCCGTCGCCGTCTTCTTCTTGTGGGTTTGCGGTTGACCAAACCAGCTTAGAGCTGCATTACTGCCACCTACAGTAATGGAGTGGGGATCAGGAAACAACCCCCTCAGTTCTCTGTCGCTGCGACGGATTCCCTTTGACACTAAGTTGATCATCGCTGACATGTTTTTCCGCCTCCACCGCTCTCTGCGTGTTTGTGTGTTGTGCTCGCTGTGCTGAGAATCAGCTGTTATTTTTTCTCTACTTCAGCTCCTGGACATACTGCTAGCGAGCGCAGCTATTAGCACTGGTGACCGTCCAGTACCGGAAGTACTCTTTCCCCATCAACATATTTTTTATACTTTAAGCCCTGATTAGTGACTAAATATAGACCTGCAGTAGAAACGTATTTAGGAGAATGCTTGTGAATATAAAGCATTACAAGATTACGCTCACACAGCCCCCCAACATAAACACTGATGATGCAACAACAGCAGTCAGCTGATTTACGTGCAGCCTGTCTGCACAGAGGTGGAGCCGGTGAGCTCAGATGGAGCAGAAGAAAGTTTTCGTCCCTGTAACCTCCATTAAACCTTTACTGGGAAACAGCTGGAGGTCCTTCATCAAACACCTGATCAGTAAGTGAAGAAAAGAGAACTTTGTAGCTGCTCCATCCACCCTGTTTGTTTCACACAGGGAAAAACCGCAGTACGGAAGTTAAAATATGCAGATGAACTGTTAATATGAAAACAGTATTTCTTATCCAGTTACTCGGATAATTGATGGTATAATTGATTGAATACTCAATTACTAAATTAAGCGTTAGTTGCAGCCCTACTGAAATTTGCAACATACCATAAGCCAAAGCATCACCTTCTCACATAAGAGCAACAGGATTCAGGTGATGGAGCGATTGTTGTAAGTAAAGTTTATTTATTTAGTGCTTTTCACAGACAAAAAGTCACAAAGCGCTGTACAATAATTAAAACACAATATCAAAAAGCCCAGATAAAACACCATGTTAAAAACATATTAACATTACCATATTAAAAGAAAAAGAATAAAAATAAAGTCAACAGAAAGTCTGGTTAAACAGAAAAAGTTTCAACTGTTTTTTAAGACTCCACAGAGTCAGCTAAATGGAGCTGGAGTGGTAAACAGTTCCAGAGCTTTGGCACCACTGCCTGAAAAGCTCTGCCCCTCCCTGGTTCTTAGTCTTGTACGTGGGACACTAAAAGATTCTGATTTTGTTGTGTGCGAGACTGTTGACGTATGTAAAATGTATCCAGGCATTTGAAATCAATTGTTCTTTTTTTTTTTTTTTAAAGATCGGATCGGTATCGGCAGATATCCAAATGTAAAGTATCAGTATCGTTATTCCTAGTGTGTATATGTATATGCATGTATATATATATATATGTGTATGTATGTGTATCTATCACTCTCCTATAATTTTTTCTGTTTTCTCCCTCTCTCTCTCTTCGTCTTACCCCTGCCTTCCTGCCTGTCAGACCTGGCATGAAGAAATAAAATAAAAATAAAAATATTAACAAGAGTAGCCTACAGAAAACTTATAGAACTCTTCTTGTAAAAGCAAATATGTTTGGTACAACAGTGCATTCAGATCCTAATTCTGAATGCAAAAACTGGCAGACATGACAGGTTAAAAGAAAAAAAAAAAGACACGGTGGAGTTACTCCTCCTGAAAACACGAGGAGTGCATTCTCCAATCAGAGGTTTCATTATGAAACATGATTGATTATCAAAATCGAAATTATTGAAATTTAAGCAGTGTGTTAGAGCACTGTAGACATGTGGAGGATCACTTTAAAAACAAGGAAAAAGCAGAAGAAAACAATTTTTGTGCAGACTGAGGGAGAGGAAGGGACCGTGTATTTCAAGCAGAGAGGGGCAGGAGGTGTGGCCGGGGAAGAGGAGGAGGCCCACTACATGGTGACAGAGATGCCTGTTACATATGTACTAAGCGAGGGCACTAAGCTAGACTGCAGAGATAGAAAAGATGGATGGCATGGGAGAAGACATGATGACGATAGGACAGCGTGACTACTGCACTCACAAACATAGAATACACAGAGAAAAATGATGAAGTAAATGACACCAGAAATAAGTGTTAGCAGGGAAAAATTAAGTAGCATTTCTGAGTGACATCGGAGCCTCACCCTGATTACATACCAGATGTAGCCAAGTCTTCAGACGTCATCTGTGTAAAATCAGCAAATGGAAATTGTATCATGAGTCACCAATTGTTGATCCAGAAACAGACAAACTCAGACAAAAATAGTCCTGTCCCACATCTGTCCAGTAAACCTTTAGGAAGAAATTTACTGGCAGAACTAGGTACAGCTGTAGTACCATGTGATGCTGGAATAATAGCACCACTTATAAGTAAACCTGTGAATGCACTAGTCTCACAGGATATGAAGACAACACATTATTGGTACAGCTTAGATATGGTAGATACAGGACCATCCTCAGTTACACATCCCCTGATTGAGAGAGGGAAGTATGTGAGCCCCACAGCTGATTTGAAGAAACCAGCAGAGTTGCATTGTACCATGTATTACAAACATACTTCAGGCTCAAACAAACAAAATATGAGGCGATCACAGATTGGAGAGATGAAGGAAAAGAGATTCAGTATTCCTCCAGTCTGGACGCACACAGCCCAAAGCTAAATTGGGTGACAAATGCTAAACCCAATCTTCATTTGACTCATTCAGAAACAAAAACATTGTGAGAAACAGATGTATTGACGGAAGAAAAGGAGCAACTGTTAAACATTTCCATCCAAATTGTGGTCACAAGGGACAGCAGATAATTGGGATTAATTAAGGGAGTAGAACCTATTTCCATAACACCAAAATCATCCTTTAGACCACATCAAAGACATTATCCATGTAAACATGAAGCTGGAGTAGGAAGAGAACCAATTATTAATGATCATATCAAAGCAGGGGTCATAATTAAGTGTCCTGACTCTCCTTGTAATGTCTGTGTAGATTCTCAGTCATCCAGGTCAGAGTGTCTCTGGAGCTTGAAAAAAGGCGACTGGACTTCTTTTAGTTTCTTGAAGACGTTGCTCCTCACATCCCAAAGCCTTCTTCAGTTCTCAGCCCAAATGGTGGAGAGACCCAGGTATTTAAACCCCTGTGGGCGTGGTCCCCTGAAGGTGGTTATGACCCTCTATTGATCATGTGCGTAATCACATGTGCCAAGGTGTGAAAGTGGGTCATCACAATCAGTGGTTTAAGGTGAAACCAATATTGGACTTTGCTCCATTGTATCATGTGACCTATTGAGGTCACCTGAACAAAGGTGTGAATGGGGTTGAGGCACCTGGGGAGGGAGCTCAGGACAGCACTGTAAGGGGGGAAAATTGGTGATGTAATCCACCTCCTCTGTTCAATGATGGTTGTTCACAGTGGACATAGATGCTTCTTTTACTCCTCTTTCAAACCATCTGTCTTCCCTGCCCAAAATGTGAACACTGGCTTCCTCAAAAGAGTGACCTTTGACCTTCAGATGCAGATGTACACCTTCTATGTTGTGTGTTTGTGAAGAGGCTGTTTGGTTTCTCCAGTGTAGAGGTCCGAGCACTCTTCACTGCACTGGACAGCAGACACTATGTTGCTGATCTTGTGTTTGTCCTTGGGATGAACCAGTTTTTAGGGGTTGAGTTGGTTTGAAGTATTCTGGGATGTCATGCTTGGAGAAAATTCTTCTGAGTTTCTCTGACAAGCTGCCACAGAAGGGACGACAATGTTGTTCCTCTTGTCCTTCTTATTCTCTGTAGTTTGTGTTTGGCCTTCATTCCTGTGCATCTTGGCTGATTTGACGAAAGTCCAGTTGGGGTAACCTCATGTTTTGAGGGCTTTCTTAATATGTGTGTGTTGCTTTAGTTTCCCTTCTGCCTCAGAGGGAACACTTTCTGCCCGGTGTTCATGACCCTACAACACCGGGCAGAAAGAGTTCCCTCTAAGAGGGTCTTCAAGAAACAAAAAGAAGTCCAGTCGCCCTTTTTTCAAGCTGCAGAAACTCTCCATGTAATATGCACTATTTGTTGTTAAGAAAGTGGCCCCCTCTACTGGATGAAGAGAGCACCAACAGGCCACACACATTCAAATGAATTAAAACCTGAAAATAAATATTTCACTGTCTGCAATATTAGTATTGCATTTTTCTCCATTCCAGTTCATAAATACATATTCTCGTACATTCGCTTCAACTGGTAGCAAAATCTGATGGCTCTGATCTTTATTCCACTTTATTTTTGTTGTATTTTTTTATCAATGTTTTTTGTGAACTACTGATGGATACTTTGGTGGGGAGAAGAGGTCACTCAAGACAAGAGCTTTTTTTAGTGAAATGGAGCAAATCTGGAAGATTCCACCCTATTCCAGCTGAAATACAGAGGTGTTTTTGTGGTTGCCGTGCTGGAGCACAGGTGAAGGCTTGGAAGTGGAGATATAAGCCCTTTCAACAGTCATCATGGGAAATGTCAACTCTCTGCCCACCAAAAGTGATGAGCTGGAGATATTGTGACGACTCAGAGTATACTGCGAGTGCAGTCTCATGTGTTTTACTGAAACATGGTTGAATCACAACATCTCAGATGCTCGTATTGATTTACCTAGTTTCACCCTCATACGGTCAGGCAGAGATGTTAAAGCCAGTGGCAAGAAAAAAGGTGGAGGTCAGTCTGGTGTAATCCTGCACATATCACTGTTAAGATGTATTGTCCTGATGTTGAATTATTGGCAATTAGTGTACGACCATATTATGTACCAAGAGAATTCAGTCAGATCATAATGCTTGTGCATATTCTAGGTCTGTGTACTTTTTGGTCATTCGTTTTTTCATTTTCAAAATGGATATTAAAAATTTTTATTTTCTATTTTCATTTCATACTCCAAATCCATGTTGTCGCCTCCCTGCCTCCCAGCTCCTTCTCCTCCCTTCTCTACGTGTATATGTGCTCAGGCTCTGTGGCTGTGCCTCCAGAGGCAGCTTCGAGTAGTGGGTCCCACCCACGCAGTTACGCACCTGCAGTCCCCGATCCATGTTACTCACCTGTGGGCTATTGGGCTGATTGAGATGCTGGCTTTAAAAGACAGAAGCTTGCTTCAAGTTGATGCTAGCTTGTTTCATTTCTAGTGGTATACATATCTCAGGGCCTCAGAACAAAACTGTTGCAAACTCAAGTCTGTTTTTTTCCACCCCAACTGACCTTGTTTCTCCTTTTCTGAAGCTCAGCTGCAGCAGCCCCACAGCTTTCAACAAGGAAATAATGTACGGCTCGTGGAAATTTTGAGTTATTAACATGGAAATTTGAGATGTATAACTCAAAATTTTGACCTATTAACTCATAATTTTGGGTTATTTTCTCAAAATTTTGAGTTACAGATGGTGATTATTTATTTATTTTTTTTTTATTAGTGGAGGAAACAAGCTTGTGCAATACTGCAAGATTTGGTATCGATCCGATTACCAAGTAAACACAGAGCCAGTATCATCGATACTGACACTTTTTAATAATTATGAAGAATTTTCATGAAGTTTAAGTGTTTTGTGATTTTTTTTTTACTTTGGATCATTAATTAGTTAAAAGCAGTACAGAATTGGGCAAAGTTTACAGGTAAATAAAAAATACTTTATCAAACCAAAACTTCTTGTTCTGAAACAGAACAATAACAAAACAATATTCCCCATACATTGTGATGTCTGGATTTTTTTCTTAAAGTGTACAAAATGATCACTCAAGAACAAATTAAAACTTTTTTCAGGTAGAGAGTTCAGAAAGTATAATACAAAAATATCCCTTCATTCAATAATTTTATGGATTTTTTCTTAAATAAACAAGCTGTGTGAAATTATCACTCCACAACATTATAAAACATTTACGCTTCCGGCCCCGCCCCCTACTTCCGGCCCACAATTTGATGTCAAAAATATAAGACAATTTGGCCCTTTAAGTTAATTTTTTGACATTTCGGTAACTCCTCTTAATTGGAGGGTAAAGCAATATTTACAAAATATTTATTGATAAAATGGCCTGTCTTTTTATTTTTCTCAAACTGGAAGTTTAACACCATCATCAAGGCACATAAATACAAAGTGCTCACTTTTATTTGATGCTTGCTTTTGTTAGTTTATGGTTTTCAGAGCTGTTAGGATGGCTTCAGAATCACATTGTGAAACAGTCGTTGACATAGCAAGAAGGGGGGACTATCTTCTACAGCAATCTCTGCTATTTTGCATTGTTATGGAGAAGAAAGGCGGTTCTCCCCGAGGAGCATCGGGAGATTTTGCACAGAAAATGGCTTCAGTGGACTGCAGCTGCAGGTCGAGGTGTCAAAACCCTAAGAGACAAATGCTTATTGTCCAGAAAACAAGGCACTGCACCATCTTGCAGTAACTTTATAATGGTCAATGGGAAAGTTTCTCTGATGCCACAAACAAAGTACTGAAAACAAAAAACGAGTGATCAAAAAAGTACATGGACCATTCTACCCAAGGCAACAACCGAAGTTCCGTGTAAAGTTCTCCATCAAACTGTTGCTGGATTTTTAGTCTGTAGGATACAAACTAAACATCCAGAGGCACGCTTCATAATCTCAGGAGACTTCAATCATGTTTCTGTCTCCTCCCAGCTGACTGGATGAAAGCTAGCTTTGTAATTGGAGCCAGAATGGGCACGCTCGGGGAGGTGGTAAAGAAAAGCACGCTGAAGGTGTTAGAAGCTATTCTGAACAACTCTGATCACCCACTTTATAACCTCTTTATGGAACAAAAAAACATCAGTACAGGAAGATTCCTGTGACTCCATTGTATAATGGACAGGTCCCCACAGCCATCAGGCTTTTCAAACCTCATACAAATAGCAGGTGAGCTATGTTAGACATATGATTTCCCCCCTGGGATTAATTAAGTTATTCTTATTCTCAAAGATAATTTTGGTTTGTATTTACCTATAAAACAAAAAGGTACAGTTACAAGAAAAACTCAGACAGTACAAATGCCACAGGATTTGCTGTAGTAACAGAAAATGGTGCTCATGGCCAAAGCATTACCCAAACATTACTCTGGACAAGCAGCAGAGTTGGGAACATTAACAGAAGCATGGAAATTAGCAAAAGGGAAAACTGCTGTGATATATCAACTGTCCATGTATTTGCACAACAATGGGAAAATAAAGGAATGGTAACATCCACAGGCAAAGACATAAATTACAAAAGCCTGATTTTATCATTATTGGATGCTTTTCAGTTACCTAGTAAGTTAACAATATGCAAATGTGCAGAGCACAAGGCTGAAGGAGAAGCTAAAAATGCAGCACAACAGGACGAACATGTCCTAGCATTAAAAACCGGAGAAGTCACACACCATTGTCATTTTAAGGGACATGCAAAAAACATCACCCCAAACACAGCAACAAATGTGGCACAGAAATGGTGCAAGACAAACTGACAAAGGCATCTGTGAATGACAAAAGGCAGACAACTATTCAGATACACTACATCACTGAGCCATGGACAACATCATGTCTCAGCAGGAGGGATGTACATGTAATAGAACAAGTGTTCACTTGATAGGGATTTACAAATTACTCTTAAATTTTTTTGTTCAAAACATAATTATTGAATTTTTATTTTTTTTTTTGTGGCAAAACCACGTCCTGGGGTTCTTTATTTTGCAAAAACCTCGACATCCGCTTCTTACACATATACACAGTTAAGAGTGACAAAATCACCTTTGATTTAACTGGAAGGAGAACAGAATAAATAAGCAATTTAGCGTTTCTGGGTATCAAGGAGGTGGGTCGGTTCATCCATATCCATACATATCCATACCATACCTACATTTTTGGATAAGACACGTGATCATTCTCTTCAGCCAGTCCTCTGCCCAATGTGAATTAAGGCAAAAGGCACAAATATAAGACTATCATAAAAACATTTCTACCTAGACAGTACAAGTGCAGTAGCACTGAATGGCAGCATATTTGTTTTAACAATAACATAAAAGTAGATGTTACGCCACAATAGTCATGACAAAGAGGGACACGAATGGGGGGTGTGACTGCATGCAGGTACACGCCGAGCTGCTGAGCCACCTGGCTTGTTCCATGGCCCGATTACTATGCAAGCGGACCGTGTGAGAGACCCTCAGCAGTGAAGGAAACGGGCCAGCGAGTACACAGTCAGTAACAATCCTTCCGCAGGTTCACCGATGGAAATATTGTTACGATTTTTAACTTCCTTTATGTAGTCAAGTTTGATCCCCAAACATTTTTTCTACACACAAAATAATGCTAGGCTGCTCGGTGCAGCACAGTACAGAAAGTCCTTCAAGTCACACGATTCGATCCTGGGTTCTGATTGGTTTTAGGGATGTAGAGGCTTTTGTGGGCAATGGGAAATGGCATTTAGAGGCTTTTGACAACACACAGATGATTCAGGCTAGGCAGAGACATTATTTAGCAGGTTATGATGCAAAATGATTTGATTGGTGTAAAGTACATGTGGAAAGGATTCTGTAAATATTGTTATCTCATTTTTGACTGAGGTGGCATTTAGTGGCTTTTGCATATGAACTCTTCAAATATAGATTGATCATATTTAAGATCGAAACATCAATTAATGGACTTCTTTGAGCAATCTTGTAGAAATGGGGTCTAATAGATATGTTGAAGGCTCACAGAAAGTAACTATCGAGAACTACAGAGTCTGACATTATTTTTGCAAAGTTACACACCGATACAGCATTAACTTTAGTGACCTCTGATTGGCGTAACCACAGTCATTACTGCTGACATGAATTATTATATTACTAAATTTATGTTTAGCCATAGCCAGCAGTTTCAAATTTCTTCGAATGTAGCCTTCTCTGGCCCCTGGAAGACATTCGACTATCAGCTAAGCGCTAAACTAGTAGCTATTCTAAGTTAGCGAATCCCTAAAAACACAAAATGAATCATGGGAATATACTTTGCAAGTAATTCAGCAGGGAGTGTGCTTTGGGTACTTTGGGTGCTTTGGGTTTACTGAAGACAATGACTCATTCAAATAAATAAATTACAACAGCTTTCTTTTACATGAAATTCATACATCTAAATATGCTATATTTCCTAGCTATATTTCATTTTTGCCATTAAAAATGCATACCACAACTCGGCTAGATTATCAGTATAGCTCATACAGTCTTTAGCAGGGTAAGCACCTGTCATGTCTCTATATGCTGGCAAAAGACAGAAATGCTACACCCCTGCTTTCCTGAGGTATAGTGAACATGCTTCAGTGGATTGTTACTGTTCCCTTGTTAGGCAAAAAATTCAAAGGTATAGAAAAAAATAACAGTATTCCTCAGTAAAGCAAATCAAGTAAAATATCATGGTTGTATCTGGAATTCAAATGTCTGGTAATCTTATTTCTGTGCATCACTTTATCACTAAATAATGAAACTAAATTTTTTAAGTCTAAGCTACATGTATAATAAAGTACACTACAGTTTTGTAAAATACAAAGAAATATTGTGTAAATTACATTTATTAACAAACCAGCACATTATTTCATAGGAAATGGTTTACTTTTCACTTTACAATCAACTGGCTAAAAAAGTGACATCACTGGGGAAACACGAATGAGTGCATCCACTGGGACCAACGTTGGTCTTGATGCGCAGATCCAGTGATTGACGGAGAAACCTCATCCCTTTTCTTAATCAGTGACTTGGAGGCAGAGCTGTGCCAGATCATCAACATCAAGAGAGTAAAGCTTGTGACCAGATTCAAGCAGAACTTTCACAAGCTTCACCGGCGGTTCCCTCCGATCAAAATGATTTTCTCTGCATCACCCAACAATCCCAGAGGGAGTCTGCCCATCCAAAGAAAGTGGACACGGCTCGCCACTTTGGAGACAGTGTGATGGCTACTTTTGTTTTGTCTGTTTCTGAAGGTACTGTCCATTATGCACAGATACAGCTATTAAATACTGGCCAGTTTTTGCATGATGGAGTTCATCTAACCCCTTTGGGAAATAATATACTTTTAAAAAACATTGCCCTGTGTCTGAAATACAAATTACCAGTAGTGACATTATATTTAGTCATTCCACTAATCTTTCGGCAGCAAAATAGAGACCAGCAGTTGTATATTCTATACTATGAAAAGACTTAAAAGGCTTGCAGACTGTGCCCCAAAATATTATTTAAAAAGCCTTTTCCCCTCAAAGTTGTAGTTGAACTACCGACTTTGCTGTCGCAGTGTTGCACAATTCCCTTGTTGAGGATCTGTTGAATGTCATGCCCATGTTTTACATGTCAGCCCAAAGTTACACTTTACACACATTTTGTTTACATTCAACTGTGGTATGCTTCACTTTGATTTAATACAGCATTTTACAAGCTGCAAGCACAGCAATTACCAAATTACCAACTGGTATTTTAAAAAATATGATGACTGAAGTGTAACCCCAGGCACATCAACCAGAACCTCCTGCCAACCACATGCAGTGTTGAAGACTGTATACCCAACACTGTGGAAATATTGAAGCAATAAAAGGACTGAAGACGAGGATGCTGAACTGTCCAAACACGGTGGATGACTCTACCATTCTTTCACTGACACAAAGAGTATGTTTTTGTTTTTGAGTGTTTGACTTGTTTAATTATTTTCTTTTACAAACAGAATGCAACAATAGAAACTCTGTTCGACAGCCACAGAAGGAAGACGTACAGAGGCCTGTACTGTACCAGGGTCAGTGATGACTTTGTTTTGTAACATCAGAAGTTTTCAGCTTTAGCTCTTTTTGTGGCAGTGGACTGTGTGCTGTGTTATTGTTTGCAGGTTTCTGATAGGCTAATATTCCTATAAGGTTAGGGTTATACACCACCTGCTCTAACAGTGCTTGAACTGGTTTTTGCATCTTTATGTGGATGGAGATGTTTTCCAAAATGAAAGCTGAAAGTCGTAACCTCTCAGCGCTCTGTCTACACTGACATACGGAGTTCAGAGGTCACGTGTAGGATTGTATGTGTGAACGGTCAGCAAAAATATTCCCTTCTGCGTGGAAGCTGGATATGTTGGAGGAAGTTATTGTTTATTTTTTCATTTATTTATTAAGCTGACAAATTGTTCATGTAAACGATCAGCCCAGTAGCGATAAGCTTTCGTGGTCGGTATTTAACTCGTTAGGTGGACGTGGATGTAATCTGTTCTGTGGGGTCGAGGGTCAAAGTGTTGGCAGAGGGAGGCCAGTGTTTGCCTCGGAGCTGCCCTGTGGGGGCGTTAGACAAACACTCGCCCACTCTCTGCTGATGTATGTGCACGGCCACACGAAGGCTCCAAAATGGAGGACGACGGCACATTTTCAGTGCAGACAAACACGATCTGACTGTAGTCGAGTTATCTTTAACTTTGGCTTTAGTTTAGCTCAGATTTACTGTGGTCTAACTTTGTTAGACTTGATTTAGATTTGTTTTTTACTTTAGCCTAGATTTATTGTTACATTAATTATTTAATAAGCTTTACGTTTATTTGACCTTTGTTGAGTCTCACTGGGTACAGTTTAGTTATTCTAGCTTAGCTGTGCAGTTTCAGCTACGTGAGCTTTGTGTCGCGTTTAACTTTTTCTTCTTTTAGTTGGTTATTTGTTGTTGTACAATACAGAAAAATATTTCTTGAACCGCTGCTTAATAAACAGCGTAAAATATAAATGATGATAAATTGGGTAATAAAATTAAATAGTTCCATTTTAAAATGTTAAAATGAGTTAATTCAATAAAATTAATTTTCATTTATATTGTATGAAGTAAACATTTATTGAAAAAAAATCAATAAATGATCAACAGATGTTTACAATGTAGCAATAAAATAAAAAATTTATAGGAAATTCTGAGAGCTCAGTCTCTGCTAGTTTCATGACTTTAGACTTGCAGTATTTATAACCATTATACACACTCAGTGTTTATCACATAAATAATATTCTGCCTGAACTGTGATGTGTCACTGTGATTACATTGACTTCAAAAAGTAAAAAGTTAGTTTTAAATTCAAAATACTGCATCAAAGTATCACTTTGAGACAGAATGAATACATTTAGCTCAGTTCACTGAGGCCAAATAATGTCAGTGGTCTTCGTGCAGGCCGACGGTTTCATGTTTTTTACATTGCGTAGTGCTAACATTCACTAACAGGCACGGGGTTGATTATTAACCTGCCCGCTGAGGGGTGGTAGCTGTTGTGTCGGTGCACTACGCTGTCCACCCTGGAGAAGGTTGGCTTATCTGTCTTAACTTTTATTTTATCTCACCTTTTAATCCCTTTTGCTCCCCATCATCTGTCTCCACATCACACCAAGGTCAGGTGAGTTCAAGGGCAGCTTTTCATTTACCAAAACTTTCTTCCGTTTCGTCTCTAGAGAGAAATTTGCAGGCAGTAACTTTCAACACAACTAAAACCCTGTTTAAGTTGCTGAGTTTGAAGTGCACTCTGACAGATTTATGCATATGAAGCTGAGCCTTGCATATAGCAACGATGGATTTATGAAGTTCTGTGTATTCTCTGTTCTGTGTGTTCAGCGTATTGTTGCCAAAAAAGGTTCTGAAACAGTAACCTTTAGTCTCCCGGTAAACACAGCAGTCACATCTGAAACGTCAAGTGACTCTGAACCCAGTGAGTGCAAAGGAATATTTACATATCAGTAACTCTAAAAGGTTTCATACTTCGGAGATGCACAGACATTGGCCTCACACTCCTTGTTGTTCTGGTCCAAACTAAGATATCCGAACTAATACTGGAGACACCGTATTTACATTTGTCTTTGACCTTCTTGGTTTCTAGATGATGAAAACCAACTGCAATCTTCTCGGTTCCCTGAGGACATAAAATCTGCTTGTTCAGTATTTAAGTCCATCACAGAATACTTTTAAACCAGTTCCCATGAGCCTCGGGTGTGCTGGAAGTTAATGCCGATATGGTAGGATGTCCTCACGTGGGTAAAAATACGGCCGTTATTGGACAGAACCGCTGCATCCCTGAAACTCTCCAGCTGGGGAATCTTATGCTTGCATTAAGATTGATGTATTTGATATTGACAAAAAACATTTTAATTAGTTAATTTTGTGTGATGTTAACGGTCTGATCCGCCCGTCGCTCCTCACGTCCAGTTTCAAAACAACGAGTGACGTCATTGTGGCTAAATCCACTCGGTTTAATAAATAGAAAAATGACTGTAGAATATGATTAGTGTTTAACATAGTAACTGAAAATGTTAAGGTAGTAAAGTTGCAGATGGTGTGTTTACCAAAAGGCAGAAAAATCACATTACATATTTACATATTATGATAACGTAAATTTTGTAAATTAGCTTTTAAAGTTGACAGTTTCACATTGCTCCACTAAAATCTTTGTTACTTAGTCGCTGATTTTTTTATGTGTAAAGATGGTAAACAACAGCAGGAGGTTAATTTAATGCATTAGCTAACATAACAGCTGTAGTTTATGTTTTAAAACATCGTACAAAAACAAACAAACAAAACAAAAACAATATTCTTTGACTCCGGTGGGGCTAGCTGTACACTCAAGGAAAACCTGGATAACCTTAATTCCTTTTATCTGGCCAAAAGTCCAAAATCCAAATTAAATTCAGTGATATTTATATAGCGCCAAATCACAACAGTCGCCTCAAGGTGTTTTGTAAAGTAAAAACCCTCCAATAATTACAGAGAAAACCCAACAGTCAGAATGACCCCCCGCTATGAGCAAGCAGTTGGTGACAGTGGGAAGGAAAAGCTGTGATAAAGAGTTTTACTCGTGGTCTTCCTTCTGTTTTTCAGGTTGACTGTTCAAAAATGAAGCTCTATCTTCTTCTCTTGCTTTGTCTCTGCCGCCTGGGAGTGACTGTAAGAAGAACCTCTAACTAAGGGAAAATAGTTTTTATGTAACTGTCCTCATTAGGCAATAACCCCGTCTATCCTCTTGTGTTCAGGAGGAGCCCAGCCCAGCACCTACTTATTTCTCCAGTATTGCAGAAGACAACGAGCAGATGGAGACAGAGGCTGACAGCTGTGGAGAAACATTCAGCCCTGAGGCGCACAGGGCAATAGGAGAGGCCACTGAGCAACTGGGTTTACAGCTCCTGGAAAATCTTCCTGTCAGTCCACAACAGCCCAACATCATCCTCTCACCACTCAGCATCGCTTTTGCCCTTGGTCAACTCACCTTAGGTTAGTCTCAGGTGCGCGGTTGTATTTTCAGTGCTCCCTCAAAGATGTTCGTTGTCCCCGTCTGCTCTTTTCTGTGGTAGTGCAAATGCAAAGGACCAAACAGTACAAATCACTATTGATTTTATAACATAGTCAGATTTTTCTCTCAGGTGCTCGCAATGAGACAGAGAAGCTGCTACTAAAGACCCTTCATGCTCGTGGTCTAGCGTGTTACCATCATGCACTCGGAAGCCTGGTACCTCATTTCAGCCACACATCATTGGAGGTAGCAGCACGCATGTACCTGAGGCCAGGTGTGAGATGATGAATGTTACACAGGTGGTGATTTATCATAAGACTGCTATAAATCTGGACTCAGGTTTTTCTGTTTTCGCTCATGTTTTCAGGATTTAAAGTGAAGTCATCATTTGTTGAAGACTCTCTGGCCAGGTATGATTTTCCTTTGGGAAAGTATGAATGGCAGAACGCAGTGTTTTGGTGGAATAAACCTGTGAAACCATAATTGCTTTTGGTTGCAGTTTTATAGTATCTCAATTTGCTAGGTGGTGCTGTCCCACTGAGCACCTGTGAATGGATTCTACTGCATGGCACCAGTGGTTTTAGACCCAGTGATTTATGCAGTTTTGTTAAAACTACAGTAACTGGCAGCCACAAAATAAACCTCCAGAAATTGGGACAATGCTTTATTAATGTGTTGAATGCATTTATGTTTTCAATTTAAACAGTCAGCACACATTTGGGTCCATGCTGAAAATTTGCTCGTCTTCCCGAATGAACACAGATCCAAATTCAGAAAAATGTTTGGCAGCTGCAGATCGGTACCCACCCAATCAATGTGAAACAGGACACCTTCACTTCAAGCAGTGTTAAACTGGACTGAACAGGACTTCCAAAACCACAGTGCTTTCCAGTGTTCAGTTATGGTATATCCATATCCAATAAATAAGACATTTTACTCGGCTACAGCGAGTATGAGGATATAACAAAGATTCAGTGTTGATAAAACAAAAGTTTTAGTTAAGAATTAAGTTACAGAGGGCTTGAGAGCATGACCATACACGATCAGGTCATGCTAAAATATTGGGAGTTTATATATGCAAAGGGTAAAATAAGTAAGAATGGATATTTTTCTTAGACCATCTGATCTGCACCATGTTGATACGATTTTATTTTTCCAGGTACCAATCACAGCCCGTTCCTTTGGTCTCTGTGGAGGAGGTCAACCAATGGGTTGAGAACGTTACCAATGGACACATCCCCAACTTCTTAGAAAGTATTCCACATGACGTGGTGCTCATGCTCATGAATGCTGTATACTTCAAAGGTGAACCATGCTACAAAACAAAACTCTTCACATGGTGTTTGACAGTCAGCAAAAAAATGGGGAAAAAAGGCTTTTCTACCAAATGAGATTTGAATCAGTTTAAAAGATTCAGGGGACGCTGAGTTTACTTCAGTGAAATCTGCTGTCTGCATCTCGGGTTGATTAGTTGGTTTATTTCTAATATGAAGAACACAATAATCTTGACTGGTACGAACATTTCAGTTTTATCTATCTGAGCTCTGAGATCTATCTCAGAACTGAATGGGCTCATGAAGACACACTGACCAAGTTCCCATGTATTATTTGAAAAATGAAACTCAATGACCGTAGCTGAGGGTTGGTATAGGACTGTAGAGCTGAATGCTCCTTTAACAAGCCACACAGTTCTTTTATCTAAGACTCTGATACTGCCTAAAACCACCTAAAACTGTACACCATACGCCCATCAGCAGGACTAACCAGTCTAAACTTCGTGAAGGGAGAAAAACGGTCTCAGTATTGTGAAAATTGAAAAAAAAAAGTTGCCTTTCTGTCCTATTATAATCTGTCCTGGCCAGACAGCACATCATTATCGACCACCAGTACCTCTCTAATATGACTGGACAGCATAGTCTGCAAAGGAAGCTTCTTATCCTGTTAATGAGCACTGCAAAGAAAAGAGGAGATGCAGTAAAATTAGAGTGAACCACTTTACACAAGTATAAACACAGGATTGAATTAATGATGATTCCATCTTATTTTCCACCTTTTGTCAGGTCAGTGGCAAACACAGTTTGACCCCCAAGCGACCTCTAAGGGAGAGTTTTACCTGGACAGTCAGAACTTTGTGTCAGTGGACATGATGAAATCTGCCCAGTACCCTTTACGCCTGATGTATGATGCCAAACTGGAGGCACAGGTAACACCAAGAACCAATGTGATTTCTCAGTTCTCTGTCCAAAGTTACAAACCTCAGCTAAGCGTTGACCAGAAAGAAAGGCCTGTTTCCTTCCTGTTTCTTTCAGCTTGTAGTTTATATGTTGAGATTAAGCTGAAGATAAAAAACTTAAACAAAATTAGCAGGAAGTCATTTTCTGTTGTCCAGGTTGCCAGTTTTCCCTTCAAGGGAAACACCAGCTTCTTAATCATCCTGCCCAGAGGAAACCTGTCGTCAGTGCTTCCCAAACTGAACATCTCCGACCTCTACAGATCTCTACCTCAGGAGAAACCAATGCAGGTGAACTTGCCCAAAGTGAAGTTGCAGTACCATCAGGAGCTCCAGGCGGCGCTCACAAACATGGGTGAGAAACTGAATGAGTCAGTGAAGCAATGTTGAATTTGAGGATACTCTGGTATTTGAGTTTAAGTCTAAGAACGAGGGTCTGGGTGTTTTAATGAGCTATGCTGCCAGTGTTTGAACCACACCCTCCATGTTTCACCAATTAACCCCAGTAGCTGCATGTCATTGGACTGTGGGAGGAAACCCACAGAAGCACGGGGAGAACATGCAAACTGCACACAGAGAGGCCCGGACTAAGGTGGAATCGAACTTAATATTGTTGGTTGGTCTTTTACGTTCCTCTTTTCATTCTGTACACACTCACCTTTGCTGGCACCTGCAGTCACTGCTGTATGGTTAAGAAGATAGGTTGGCTGCAACCAAGTCTCACAGCTGATTAGGGGGGGGTGGTGGTTAAATGCTTTTCTTTGTTTGCCAGCTACACTGAATAGAGCAAGTTAACCACTTCATCTAATTTATAAACAGTTGATAACAGTTTTCATTCATTATGAAATTTGAGGGGTTGTTGTAGTGGCCATTTTTCACTATTGGCAAGGTTATTACCCCCCCACCCCATTCTCCCAGTAAATTGTAGGGTAACTGAGGACATTTGACCCCTCCCAACCACCAGCTGGTTATTACTCCAGTTTAGCATTAATGAAAACAGAAACAAAACTCATGAAAATATGTTGTTCTCAAGAACCTCCATGAGTGGTCGTCCTTCAGGGAGACGCTCATTGGGCTGTGACCACTTAACACCGAATATGTCTTCACCAACACAACATATTTCAAATGTCCTGTCGTTTGCAGACTTCCAGCAGCAATTACCGTAATAACCCTGTACTGGGTATGAAGTGCAATTTCTCAGCTTTCAGAAGTTGTTTGAATTTTTCCAATAGGACAAACCATTAAAGGCAGGTAACAGGTGTACTGTGTTAATGTGATCGTTATCTCTCTCTCTCTGTCAGGCCTTGGCTCTCTGTTTTCTGGTCCTGACCTTTCTGGGATATCGGACCAGCCCCTGACGGTGACCGGCGTCCGCCACGCCAGCACCATAGAACTCAGCGAAGAAGGCGTTGAGGCATCCGCCACGACCGTTGTAACCTCCATGCGCTCAGTCTCCTTTTTCTCTGTAAACTCCCCTTTTCTTTTTGCCCTCGTCGACGATGCCTCCCTGGCCCCCCTCTTCATGGGCATTGTCACAAACCCCGCCCCTGACAACTCCATGCCGAATGACGATCCCCATAGCAACAGCATCAAGAGCACCCCCGGTGACTGTCACAAAAAGAGACACGGATCTCAAACTGAGCAGAGCAGCAAGCCGGGAGAGGGCAATGGCAATGGCACTATTGACTTCCCTGAATTTCTTTCAAGCTAAAGGAAAAATGTGTCCGTTTGGGAAAAGAAACAGGACCGGAAGTCGATGCATGTAACATACATCAATATACACTTGATGGCAGGTTTAATCTTCACTCACTCTCTGTGAGACAGAATGAGTTCGTCTCTCAAAGTGTCAGTTTTCAGTCTTACAGCACAGAAGTTATCATAGTTTAACAAAGTATCCAGACGCGCTGCAAATGCAGTAATCAGGTCTACCGCAAAGTTTTTTAATAAAGTTCTGACAAAAAAAACTTTAATATTTTAAGTTTGTGATGTGAAAATGTTAAAATGAAGTTTTCATTGCCTGTAGATGCATTTCAGAGCTCTTCATACAAATTCATGCAAACTGGTTCATACAAAAAAAAAAAGAAACATTTTCCACAAAACTGTGCATCACGAGTCTGTTTTTCTTATAGAAGTTTGATCGGCAGTGTGTTGATGAACAGGAGGAGCTGTGATGGTTACGTAAACTTGTTTTCAGAAACGGGAAATAAGGTTTCAGGTCTTAGACCCGGAAAAAAGGAAACGTTCCCTGAATTATCCAGTTTAAACAATGTTTGTCCCACTGGCTCCCAGAATGCATTTTTCCAGTTTTACTGCAGATATTTTACTTCCCCTGTATGCCTCTGCTATTTCTAACAGCCAGTTTCAGTGTTGGTAGTTTTGCCCACACAGACCTGAATGAGTGTAGACACGCTTTCAGAACCATCTCAGCTGTTTTCCCTGCAGTTAATGAGCTGCTTTAAAGTGAAGCTTTCAGTCCTTCAGAGACTGACAACAGAAACAGGAAAATATGAACACAAGTGCAGAGATGAAAGAGAAGGAAATATTAACGGACAGAAGGTGAGCCGAGATCAGCCGTGCAGACTCACAGTGAGAAACACACTCAGAGCTGAGTGTACCTGCAGCCTGAACAGGAGCATCTCAGCATCTGCAAATTACAGTTTCACAAATGACGTTCCTCAAAGTATAAATCTCATCATCCACAGAACAACATCATCAAAGGTCTCAGAGAGTCTCCGCGCACAGACAAACCATCAGAAACCTGTGATCTTCAGGCCCTCGGGCAGCGCTGCAGCAAAAACAAGCATGACTGTCACATTACAGCTCAGGTCCCTGATGCACACTCACAGCCAGGGGAATTTAAAAAAGGCTGATGAGGGAGTTCAAATATAGAAATACTACAAAATGACAACCTAAATCCATAAAGCATAAACCAGCAGGGAGGATATCAGATGAGGGCAATTAGGTGAAGTCAGCAAAACTGGGAGGAAACAAGACTCACACGATCAACGCAGTCACAGGAAGTAAAGTTAAATACACAGACAGTAAGACAGGAAGCACCAAACAATAAACCAGGAAACTCAGACACTAAAATAAACACAATAGAAAAACAGAATCAAAGCAGAAAATCCAAAACACAAAGCACTGTGTCAGAGACCACGATAGAAACCACTGCATGGGCTCAGGAACAGAAATCCCATCCACAGATTAAAGCTCCAGCTGTCTCTGAGCCGACGCTCATTTAAAACTGACTGAGGCACAGTGGAAACTGTTCTGAGGTCAGACTAATTCCTTGGAAAACATGGCCACTGCATCCACTGGACTACAGAGGACTGTTCAGCATCTCTGATGGTATGGGGGATGGATTGGAGGAACTGGCAGCTGGCACATCTGGAAAGGCTCCATCAGTGCTGAAAGGTAGATCCAGGTTTCAGAGCAACGTGTGCTCCCATCCAGACTCCGTCATCTTCAGGGAAGGCCTTCATTTTCCAGCAGGACGATGTTAAATGGCATCCTGCATCAGCACAGCTTCATAGTAGAAGAGTCCAGGTGCTGAACTGGCCTGCAGTCCTGTCCTTTGACCAGCTGAGAACATCTGGAGCATCACGAACCCCAAAACAGGACGATGCACACCCTGGACTGCTGATAGAGGATTCCAGCTGCTCAGCAGCCCTGGGTCCGCTGAGCAGCTGGAATCCTCTATCAGAGAGAATGGATCAACATTCCCAAATTCCAGCAGCTGCTTTCCTCAGTTCCAGGTGTTTATGGACTGATGTTAAAGCAGAGGATGCTGCACAGCTGGAAACACGGACCTGTGTCAGCTTTAGAGACGTGATGCTGCCATCAAACTCACAATGAGACCATATTTTTCATGAAATAGTAAAATGTCTCATTTTCTTCATTTGACATGTTTTCTATGTTCTGCTGTGAATAAAACGTTTATGAGCTCATCACAGTATTATTAGCCCCTTAACTGGCAAGGGCCCGGTGACGGGCCGTTTGTAGTCTCTTTTATATGGCAGGCTAGACCCTCCCATTTTTATTGACACGTCATTCGGCCAATCATGTAACTGGCTGCACCAAATCACCTGACAAAGCTACGTGACGCCCTCTGAGTATTATTGGCTCTGGGAAACCCATTTCTTAACATTATTGGCCGAATGAGGTGTCAGTCAAAATGGGCGGGTCTAGCCTGCCATATAAATGCACTTCATTCGGCCCGCGGACCAGACGCAGCCGATTAATAGGCTATGAAATGGGTTGTTCAGAGCCAATAATAACCAGAGGGTGTTATGTAGTTGTTTCAGGTGATTTTATTTGCTGCCAGTTAAGGGGTTAATATTTTTGGCCTTGTTCTAAATGTTTGCAGCAGCTCATGCTTCTGTCTGTTGCCTCTGCTTCACCTGGTGACATGATGTTCTTCTAGGTGAGGAGGAGGAGGAAAGACCAGAGGAAGGCAGACCTTCACAGGGAGCTGCAGGACTGCCTGTGTGTGTGAGACACATGTAGAAAGTTGCCTTCCCAGTTGTGTTCATATTGAATCTCATGTGCCCTCTGTTGGTCACAAAGATCATTACATTTAAATACTGTTATAACTACAGTTGTTTACTGTGAAATACTTGCATTTACTTGTTCAAATTTAAATTTTACAGCTGTGTTTTTGTGTAGAAATTTTTCATACTGTTATAGTTTAACCAAATGCTAAAATCATTGTGTAAATACTAATTTGCACTTTGTTAAATGTTTTTCTTGTTCCTGGTGAACGCGCCGGCACTGAAAACATTTGCCTGTTTAGTTTTTAACTGCGTTCAGTGAAGCCGTGCAGCAGAGGCACAGCTCACTTCATGTTCCAGATGTTTGTCTGAGGGGAAGAGAAACCTCTGCTTTCTCTGGCTGACCTCCAGCTCTGCCTTTCCAAAGGTCCAGGACTGCCTGGCTGTCCCTGGGCCTCTTCCTCTGCTTGCTTCTGCAGGAGGGGCGGAGGCCGGCGTGCTGACTGCACCACCTGCTGTGGTCTAACCAAGGGCTGAACGTCCACCAAAGCTTAGCTTCCACCAAACTGCACCACCACTACCACCACCAGGTGTCAGCAGTCACAGTCTCTGTCCCTCTGAAAAACTGCATTAGTTCCTGCATTACCACAGTGAAGCGACTGCAGGAGTCTTTAGTTTTCTAAGATAAACACAAAGCTGTAAACACGCAGATTAGCTTAAATTTATCTTTCAGATGATTCAGTTATTTGGTCTGCTTGACTGTTACAGCCACAGTTACACATTGTCACTTCAACAAGGTATTTACTGCTATAGGGGGGGAACCTTGCTGCTGTATGACTGCTGACCGTCTGCCATCTTTGGAGCTTGTAAGCCATGCTGGCAGGACCTCACATCTTTGACTACACAGGGGCAGATTTTCAGCTTTGTTCTGATAAATATAAACACTGAAAATCTCACATGAAAATGCTGAGACAGCAGCGGTCTGATAATATAACTTACACATGTGGGGTCTTTCCTCCAGCACTGCACTCTGGGAAATTTGGTTGTCAGAAGGGGCGGAGCAAGAACACATCTGGGTATTTTTAGCATAGATGCATACTTCATATAGGAACGACTACAACTGTTTCTCAAGACACACAAGAACACCTACGGACAAACCTGTGTGGAGTCCAGAAACAAATGGGTGATGTCATGGTAGTTACATCCATCTTTTCTCTACAGTCTTTGCTAACTGAGAGGCTACACTGACTTTAGTGAAGCTCCAGTTCAGCTTCCTATATCTCTGAAACACACAGTGCTGATTTCTGATAACTTTATTTCATTTTCTTTAGTTAACTTTAGTTTACTCTCTTTTTAAAAACACAGTTTTTGAAAAAGCAACTTTAAAGTTTCATTCTTCTGGACTGATGCGCGTCCCCGGTGCTCTGCTGGCAGCAGCTGGATGCGCGCTGCTGAGGGTGCAGAGACAGGAGGTGTCAGTGGGGAGGAAGACTCAATCCATCAGCAGCCAGAGTGACCCTGATCGACGTGGACCGTCCGGGAGCAGAGAGCAGAGAGGTGAGTGCGCTTTAATGCGCTTCGCACACATTTTTGCGCTTTTACGCACGAATTTGAAACGTTTGCTTCGTGTTTTTTCTGCGATCTCAGTTCGAAAAAGTGTAAAATTGAGACGTTTGAGTAGCGCTTGATGTCGGGGCGCAGCGCAGATCAGACATGAAGCACAAAGAAAAGTTTTCATGGCTGCAGAATCCGGAGATTCAATATTTAATAAAAATATCAGGTCAGTTTGAGCTCTGCGTTTTTCCTCTCGTTCAGCCTTTCCATCGACAGACCGCAGCCAGCTTTTCCGCTGAGCTTATATAATAGTTGAGCAGAACAGCAGCAGCGGGTCAGATTTACTGAGACGTTAATCATTAGATTGAGTCTGTAAACAGATTCTAATTATTCAGAGAGGTTTTTGAATAAGTTTGCACTGTAGGTTATTTGGGGATGCAAAGAGTTTTGTGCCAAGAAAAACAGGTTAGTGACCTGGACTCTAAAAATCCTGATGTGATATCAGAGTTCAGGATCAGCCAATGAGAAAACTTTCCAGCGCGGTCCGGAGACACGTTTGTGCAGGACTCGGGACTCTGCTGTGTCAGCGGTTTGTCTGCAGGACTCTGCAGAGAGGGAACTGATGCTCGGGCAGTTTATTTGAAACACTGTGTGCATAAATAATGCATCAGTGTGTGTGTGCACGCATTCAGTGTGTTCAGTGTGTCTGTGTGTTAAAGACAGGAAGCCTTAAAGTTGCAGCTCACACAGCTTTCAGAGGTTGTCTGTGTGGAAGTCTGAGGCTTCATCATCCCTGACCCCTGACCTCAGGCTCACAGGCTCACTGGACTCTTTATTAGGTACACCTTACTAGTGCTGGGTTGGACCCTCTTTCTCCTTCACAGCTGCTTTAGTTCTTCGTGGCACAGATTCAACAAACTGCTGGAAACGTTCCTCAAAGCTTTTGGTCCACGTTGACAGCGTCACGGCCCGACCTGCTGATAGGAGGATGGATCCGTGCTTCCATGCTGTTCACACCAAATTCTGACCCGACCGTCTGAACGTTGCAGCAGAAATGGAGAAGGAGCAGAAAATGTTCTGCTGTCCGGTTTTGGTGAGCCTGTTCTAACCGAGCCTCAGGTTCTTGTTCTTAGCTGAAGCAGGAGTGATGGCCTCATGTGCTGATGCTGCAGCGTGAACACGTGCAAAAAAGCAGCCAAAAGATGAACGTAGCCACCAAATACAAAGATTTAAAATGAAGGTTTAATACTTGAAGAAACGAGACCTCTCGATGCTGCTGTGAAGGAATGACGACAGCGAGGAGACGCCTGCAGCTCGTTTCATAACGTGGACAAGCTTCAGGTGTGACCTCCTCACTGTGGTCTGTCAGAGTTTCCTCTAACTGAGCAGCTATAAAGCACTCTGAGGCTTTTATATAAACATACACCTCACCTATGTCAGGAGAAACAAAAGCTTCCTTTATTCAAATATTTTTGGGTTTATGAAAGTGTTGGAAAGAAAAGCTGAGACTCTGCGAGCATCAGAAGGTTCAGCAGTAAGAACAGAAGAAGAAGAAGAAGAAAAAATCTGGGTTTTCCATCTGGGCTGTGGTCTGAGGTTCAAATGACAGACTTCTGTTTTTGTAAAACCACAAGAAGCAGGTCCAGATGTGTGCGGGACAAAGGCAGCACTGTGTGTGTGTGTGTGTGTGTGTGTGTGTGAGATGTTTCACACTTTGTGTGTTTCTTTCCATGAAGCTAGACGCAGCGTCAGAGCAGCGGCACCAGAAGATATGCAGCTGTGCTCAGACCTGAGCTCATAATTTACTGTCATGATGAGGAGGCAGCTTCAAGTTTGTATTCTGTGGGCTCAGCTGGTTATAATTTTGTTTCCACTGCTCAGAGACTGACTGTAATCTTTGTCTTTAAATCATTTTCTTTGTTTTTCTTTGGAATCCTTTCATGTCTGCAGCCTTTTCTTGGCCTCCAAACAGCAGCAACATGGATCTGAAGTTTTAGGACTCATTTCAAAGCAGCTCAAAGACTCAGAAGAAGAACAAATTCTTCTTCTTTTCTTCTTCTTCTCAAGCTGAAACTGAGCTGCGAGCCTCCTTCATCCGAGAACTCACAGGAAACTTTGTCTCCCTGTGTTTGGATTTCAGGATGAAGCGAACAACTTTCCTGCTGCTGTTTGGAGTCGTGCTGAGCTTCTGTGACGCTCAGGTATCAGCTCCACCCATCTGCACACATTTATTCTGTTTCCTAAATTATGTCATTTACAACCCCAGTGCCAAAAAGTTAATAAAAGAGTGAAGCAGCCAGCGTCTCCTCGCCCTCTGAACGCCTGTTTGAAGCCTGCAGATGAACGTTTCCCATCATCTGTGAAAACACTCGCTGACTGTTTAACAACTTCTCAACCACAAGTCAGACCGAAATGAGCGATGAGCCCATAAAGTGTCCATCGAGAAAGGGACAGAACGGTCTTATTGCAAATGCAAGTGTCGCCCCCTGGTGGCCTTTAGAAAGAATGCAGGTTAAAGGGGTTGGCTTCACTTTTCAGACCTAGAAGCTGCTTTAAAAGTGTTTGCACGTGCTGACTCAGCACTAATGAGGTTAATTAGTGAATGTTAATGCTGAACCACACTGTGGATGAACGATCCGGCTGCGTGGCTCTGTGAGCAGAAAGTTTTCCCAAACACTGTTAAATGAAGAGCTGCTGTAGCAGCTGTATTCAAACATGTTGCTGCCATTAAACCAAATGATTCCTTTTAGAACGTAAATACCTGCAGATCACTGTTCTCCACAGGACTGTAAGACCCGCCCTGAAAAGCTCTAATTATTATGTTTCAACATTTCATGCGTGTCTTTGTTCATTACAGGCTTGAAAAGCTTTTTTACTGATGAAATCTTTTGCCTCGTTGGTCCGTTGCAGTCTGAGACGGGAGGCGATGATGCGGCTGCAGAGGAGGAACACGTGGAGCTCTTCACAACTCCGACCACAAAGATGGGCGCTGCCACCTCCGACTTTGGTTACAACCTTTTCCGCGCGCTGGCGAGCCGTGACGCCTCCACCAACATCTTCCTGTCCCCCATCAGTGTGTCGGAGGCGCTGACTCAGCTGTCCATGGGTGAAGACACAAACACAAAGCCTAACTGGTGCTGGGCTCAGTGGACCAACTGGTTCAATCTCATTTGTGTTTGCTGCTAAAAGCACCGTCGCTGTCACAGCGCAGGTTTCCTGTGCAGTGTGAATGATTTAGTCTCTTTATTGTCCTCGGTTCAGTTTAACTTCTCGGTTTAAACTAAGATTATCTGACAGTCCATGTGCAGGAGGAGGGGAGCAGATAGAACTGAGTTAATCTAAAAACAGAGACGTTACCTGATATCACAGCAGGTCTGGATCTGTTTATCCAACATGTAACTTTTTAAATGCAACATTTAAGGTTTGAGGCTTTGCACTAGTTTTGCTGTCTGAGTGGAAACACGGTGAGGACGACTGAAACAACCATCGTGCTCATGGAGAGGTGCTTCAGGCTTGGAAGAATGTGCCATCAGTTAATGCAAACCCTTTTATCCCCCCAGGAGCATCTGTACGTGCTCAGGCGCAGCTGCACAGGGCCCTGAGGTACCACACCCTGCAGGACCCTCAGCTCCATAACACCCTGAAGGACATGCTGGCCTCAGTCAGGACGGCAGGGAAAGGCCTGAGCACCGCTGCACGCTTGTACCTGGCAAGACGTGAGTTTGTGTGGGGGTTGGGAGACATTCTGGGTCTCCTCTTTGAGAGGACTTAATCAGGACAGTGTTTGAGGTGACACAGTAAAGGAACCAAGGGCCTTTCTTACCCATAGATGTCAAGAGGACTGGGAGTCCAGGAGGCGCCACCTGGTGGCCGTTAAAAATACAGCAGTTTTGGGCACATTAGGGAGACCTGGAGGCTAATTCCAGCGTTTATGCTGTTTATGATCGACTCTGATGTGTTTATGATGGTGTGATTGTTCCCAGAGTAAAGGCTGGTTCACCATCACCGAGTTTTAATCTTTATTTCTTTCATGCTGTCAGGACTTCGTTTGAAGCAGGAATTCTTTGGTCTCGTGGAGCAGCAGTATGGAGTTCGCCCCAAGGCGCTGATGGGAGGAGCCAAAGATATGAAAGAAATCAACGATTGGGTGTCCCAGCAGACGGGCAGGAAGGTTCAGCAGTTTCTGACTCAAGCCCTTCCTCGAGCTGCCGGCGTGAACGCCGTGAGTGCCGCCTACTTTAAAGGTACGTCTGCGGCTCCACAGACACAGATGCTTGCTCATCAGTGCTGCTTAACGTTAAAGTAAAATCCATTCACTGAGCCGTGTTACCGCACAATGAGAGCCTGGATCAGTCACCAGCTGCAGTTTTTATCCGTTCTGAAAAGCTTGGTATGGTTATAATTACATGGTACTGTATGCATGTCCATGTAAACCATGAATGGAGGTTCTCTTGTAAATGTCACAGAAGTTACTGAGCATCGAAGCGAGTTTCGAACATGAACGTTAATAATGGCTCAGCTTCCTGTCCGAACAGGGAAGTGGGAGACTCGGTTCGGTCAGAGCGGAGGGCTGGAGAACTTCCAGGTGGACGGCGCCGCACCTGTCCGTGTTCCCATGATGCAGCAGGATAACTACCCTGTGAAGATGGGGGTGGACTCAGACTTGAGCTGCACGGTGAGTGTGATGAATTTTAACATCTGTCTGTTAAACCCTGCAGGCTCTCCTGACGTCACGCAGACTTCTGATAGTTAATTAGAGACATTAGGACCACAGTGGGGATCTCTACATGCAGGTCAGGACCCAGTGTCACAAACACACTTATCACATAATATTCAATGAAGATCAGTGAATGGAGGTAAATGGGTAAAGTCATTTTTTATGCTTTGTGACAAAAACCCCTTTTTAAAAAGTAGGTTTAAGGAGATATTTATCTGAAGTGAGCCGACGCTCGTATCACTCCCTCCCTGTTTCCAAACAGTAACTGCAGGAGTGTAGGACTGCAGTAAGCTACCACACATTTCTTTCTTGGTTATTGTCGGTTTTCTCCTCGTCCAGATCGCTCAGATCCAGATGCAGGATGCAGTGAGCATGTTCATCTTCCTGCCAGATGATGTGACCTCCAACACGACCCTTCTGGAGGAGAGTCTGTCCGCTGAGTTTGTCCAGGACCTCTCCATGACACTGCTTCCTGCCAAGGTGTCCCTCACTCTGCCCGTCCTGAGACTCAGCTACTCCACAGACTTGCTGCCGCTGCTCGGTGACCTGGGTCAGTCTGATCAGCAGAAAATACTCTTAATATGCTGCTATACTACTACGTAATGGTGATGTCCATTCAAAACATGCATCCGATGTAATGAAGCCAAAATTGTGTATTCTTCCCCCCCTCCCTCTCTCCAGGTCTCTCTGAATGGCTAGACAACCCGGAGCTGGAGAAGATCTCGGCACAGGCCGCCAAACTCACCAGTGCCCATCACAAGGTCACCATGGAGACGGCACCAGAGGGGAATCAGTACCCGAGTGAAACGGCACCGAGTCACCTGACTTACCGAGTGGACCGCCCCTTCCTCTACCTGATCCGGGACGAAACATCGGGGGCGCTGCTCTTCATCGGCAGAGTGGTCAACCCCAAAAGCCTGACAATATAAATCACACACACACACACACACACACACACGTTTGTACTCATGTCTCCATTGGGACCCTCATCAGCAGACTATTTCAGGCCTTCACCCTAAAACTAAGACGTAACTCTCACACAGCCGTCTGAAAATGTCCTCGATTTTCATCAGTGTATACACACACACACACACACACACTCTTAGCAGGTCCTAGGAGGGATTTCAGGTGTTTGGCAGACATTTGATTATGATTTGATTATTATTTTTCATGTTGAAACGTGATCATGCTAATCTCAGAGGATACACAAACACACCCAACCAACTCAAAGGATTGTTTTTTATAAAATCAAATATTGTCATTTGTGTTAAAAAGAAGTAAACACGACAATGAAACCGAGCACGTCTCCTTTGTTCTGACTCAATCCCACCGCAGCCCGAAATCATCTTCACCGAGACCGCAGAGCTGAGCTCAGAGAGCAGTTTACTTGTAGACTTCTATTCTCTAATGCAGCCAGATGAGACGCCCCCTGCTGGCTGCTTGAGAGATTGTTTGAAGCACTTTTCACACCATAGAGCTGCGTTCTCTGATGTTCATAAGCGCTACAAAAACACACTTTTTTCCCCTGTTTGCTGTTTTGTGAACATCACTGATGTTAGCCCAAAGCTAATTACTGAAAGAGGCCACACATTTGAAGGGTTGGAGCGTGTTTTCTTACAGCCGCCTGTGTCTCCATCCATCTGACAGTCAAAGAGGCCACTCCCCTAATAATGTAAACTTAAAGCCTTAATACGGTGGTATTAATACACTAGTGCAAAGTTTCATGTTAGTGTTCATGCTCATGTGATGTTGGAGTTATCTTCTGCTGGTCCCTGTGGGGGGTGGGTTGTGGTGGGGGTGATGGGGGTTGTCTGAGGGTGGTGTTGAGTTTGGCTAGCTGCTCCCTGCTTTGGTTGGTGGAAAGCTGCTGCCCAGACTGCCTCTCCAGAGCTGCAGTCAGGACTCAGAGGTGAGAAGCACCTGCAGTGGCAGGGCCAGGTGTAAGGCAGCTTCTTCACTGGTCCAGCTTGTGAGAGGTTGGGCTCTAGCTGTGTGCAGCTTAGTTGGTGTTTTGGGTGTCATTGCACACTGCCCTGGGCTGAGCATGGGGTCAGTGGAGGTGGCTCATTGGCAGGAGAAGCTACACTGTGAGGCACTGTCTCAGCATCTGTTGCTTGCAGCAGAGTTTCACTTGTACTCCCTGCCACTAGGGGGTGATAAGCCACAATGACTGGAGCCAGCACAGTCTTGCTTTCTTTGCATCTGTAAAGGTTTTCCTGGTCGCAGCTCTGTGGCTTCTTCCAGACATCACTGAGCTCCAGCATTGTTAGTATTAATACACATGAACAGGAGCGGTGGCCAGAGCTCAGTCACTGCCACAGCAGTCTCAGTCATGGTGACCCATCACTGACCAAACTTAACACCACCCGCACACAAGAAAACACCGGAGTTCACATCATAACAACAACAGGGGACCAACACAACATAACTGCCATAAGTGTTACAACACAACGTCAACATGAACAAACCCCACGAGCCAACTGGAGGGGCTCCAGTTAGGCTTAGACCGCTACCATATGATTTAAATAGGCGAGTTATACATAAAAATCCACCACTGTACAGCTGTTATGAAGGTTTAACTTTTATAACTGCATCAGTATCAATCAGTGGTTCTGGTTCTCAGAGTGTAATTAAGTGTGCAGCCAGCAGGGGTCACACTTTATTTTAATACTAAAAGGTGTATTGCATAACTCCTCCATATCACATGATTGACTTCCATGTGATAAAAACACCTTCAGCTGCAGACTTGAGCAACTTAAAGCAAGATATCGAATCAAGAGAATAATTAAAAGTTGAACAAAAATCAGAAATCTTCCTTGTTCTGGATCAAAGTTTCTTAAAGCTGCAGAATCCTGAGAAGATTGAATTAATTTATTAATGCTTTAATTATTTAATCATTTAATTTACAACATTTTAAATGCAGCAGTGAGAGAGAGTGTGTCTGCACTTTAATAATAACTCTGCATGCAGACACACCTCCGAGTCTCCATCAGAGGGCGACAAACACTCAGCAACAACCCGTCAGAGCAGCGCACACAGCGCATGACAGCGAGCACAAACACAACAAACTTTGCTTCTTTGTCTGCATCTGAGACCATTCTGTGTCTTTATTTTGCATCGCTTTGCTTTGTGTATCATTCAGGCCGTTTTGTGGGTCAGTTTTTGTCCACTGGTGTCTCTCCGAAACATTTGTGTGTCAGTTTGAGGCTGTTTTGTGTCTCAGTGTGAGAGATGAGGAATCTTGGAGTCAGTTCCCATGGTAACAGAGTTTCTCTCTGACTCCTCCCCTCCCGCTGCACCTGAACCAGCTCAGTGACCCTGATTCTCGTCCTCAGTGGTCGGTCGTGTACTGATGGAGAAACGTGTGTCACGGTGGATCCTGGAGATGATGTGAATGTTTTAGTGAAGATGAGGCTGAAAAAACTGGACTAAATGTCTTTTAAAGAACGTGTAGCTGCAGACAGTCTGATTGTAATCTGATTACATTTCATGTTGAAATGTGTTCACAGACTGAGGTTCAGTCATTAAAGCAACATTTTAAAGGTTCAGAGTTGGAACATCGACGTGTTCTCACATAAATCGGTCTCAGTGGATCCCGTTCACCTTCAGTCTGTTTATTCCACCTGAGCCCCCACGAATGATCCGTACTTGGATCCATTCATAGCGGTTTAGTTTATCCACAGTCTGAATTCCTTATTAAGAACATCTCATCCTTCCAAAATGATGCTGAACTCTGTCCAACATGTTTCATTTACCGATAAAACTTTAGATTCAAAGACTTGGAAATCTGCGTTTCTTCACTTCAGTCATAGTAACTGCTTCACAGTTACTGACCTTTGACCTTTAACAGTAACTCAGTAAAACTGCTGATGGTTGTCAGAGAGCCATCATCTACCAGTGAAGCTGATCTTAGATCAGATCAGAAAGGGGAACAGAGCAGCAGTTTTTCTCTGAATCTCATGAATCATTTTGTATCACGGCAACAGTGACATCATAATTCTGCCTGTGATGATGTCAGAGCTGATTTAATTTAATAATGTTGTTTTGTGTAAAAATAAAAGTTCAAATTCAGCATTTTTTCCAGCAGGAGGCCGAGGAGAGCAGACCCCCTCATGAAAACCTCTAAAAGGTTTGAGCAGATCAGATGTCTCGGTCTGTGTACTTGATGGTTGCAACATCAGCGTGAGAACAGAACAGGAGCAGCAGGTGGAGGTTCTCACGAGCTGATGGGAAGATGAGGGCTCAGGTGGCAAGAGCAACTGATAGAAATATCTGATAATATGAAACAGGATCTGGATGCAGAGTTGCCAGATTTTTCTTTAATGAGGCGGTGAAGTGAACACACCGAGCCCCCCCGACACTTCAGTCCCACCACAAAATCAGTTTCTGCCCTCAGGAGCCGTCGCAGCCTTTAAGGCTGTCACTTCCTGGGTCTGAAACGCAGCTCATGGAAATTGTGCAAGAATTTAGGAGGAAACGATGCCTGAGTGAAAAAAAAGACGGCTGCCAGGAAACCTGCTGACATCAGCAGGAGGAGGGAGGTCAGAGGTCACATCTGTTGAAATCTGCAGTGTCAAAGGAGAGATTTCTCCTTTAACCACACTATATCTGATCTGAACAAGAGTTCAGATATTGTTTGTTGTTCTGATCATGAAGCTGCTGCTGAAGCACTCCTGATCCTCACAGTCACAACCTGTACAAACAACCACAGAAGAAGAAAATGAAGCTACATTTGTTTCCTCAAACCCTTTTTTAAAAAACATGATAAAAACACAACAATATACAGGTGCTGGTCATAAAATTAGTATATCATGAAAAAGTTGATTTATTTCAGTAATTCCATTCAAAAAGTCAAACTTGTATATTATATTCATTCATTGCACACAAACTGATATATTTCAAATGTTTGTTTCTTTTAATTTTGATGATTATAACTGACAACTAATGAAAACCCCAAATTCAGTATCTCAGAAAATTAGAATAGTACTTAAGACCAACAGAAAAACAGGATTTTTAGAGATGTTGGCCAACTGAAAAGTATGAGCATGAAAAGTATGAGCATGTACTGCACTCAGTACTTAGTTGGGGCTCCTTTTGCCTGGATTACTGCAGTAATGCGGCGTGGCATGGAGTCGATCAGTCTGTGGCACTGCTCAGGTGTTATGAGAGCCCAGGTTGCTCTGATAGTGGCCTTCAGCTCTTCTGAATTGTTGGGTCTGGTGTATCACATCTTCCTCTTCACAATAGCCCATAGATTTTCTATGGGGTTAAAGGTCAGGTGAGTTTGCTGGCCAATGAAGAACAGGGATACCATGGTCCTTAAAGCAGGTACTGGTAGCTTTGGCACTGTGTGCAGGTGCCAAGTCCTGTTGGAAAATGAAATCTGCATCTCCATAAAGTTGGTCAGCAGCAGGAAGCATGAAGTGCTCTAAAACTTCCTGGTAGATGGCCGCATTGACCTTTGACCTCAGAAAACACAGTGGACCAACACCAGCAGATGACACAGCACCCCAAACCATCACTGACTGTGGAAACTTTACACTGGACCTCAGCCAGCGTGGATTCTGTGCCTCTCCTCTCTTCCTCCAGACTCTGGGACCTTGATTTCCAAAGGAAATGCAACATTGACTTTGATCAGAGGACATAACTTTGGAGCACTCAGCAGCAGTCCAGTCCTTTTTGTCTTTAGTCCAGGCGAGACGCTTCTGACGCCGTCTCTGTTCAAGAGTGTCTCGACACGAGGACTGTGACAGCTGAACCATGTCTGCATACGTCTGTGTGTGGTGGTTCTTGAAGTTCTGACTCCAGCTGTAGTCCACTCTTTGTGAATCTCCCCACATGTTTGAATGGCTTTTGTTTCACAATCCTCTCCAGGGTGCAGTTATCCCTGTTGTTGGACACTTTTTTCTACCACATCTTTTCCTTCCCTTCGCCTCTCTATTAGTGTGCTTGGACACAGAGCTCTGTGAACAGCAGCCTCTTTAGCAATGACCTTTGTTGTCTCGCCCTCCTTGTGCGAGGTGTCAAAGGTCGTCTTTTGGACAACTGTCAAGTCAGCAGTCTTCCCCATGATTGTGTAGCCTACAGAACTAGACTGAGAGACCATTTAAAGGCCTTTGCAGGTGTTTGAGTTAATTAGCTGATTAGAGTGTGGCACCAGGTGTCTTCAATATTGAACCTTTTCACAATATTCTAATTTTCTGAGATACTGAATTTGGGGTTTTCATTAGTTGTCAGTTATAATCATCAAAATTAAAAGAAATAAACATTTGAAATATATCAGTCTGTGTGTAATGAATGATTATAATATACAAGTTTCACTTTTTGAATGGAATTACTGAAATAAATCAACTGTTTCATGATATTCTAATTGTATGACCAGCACCTGTATTTACCAAACAAGATTCATATTTAGCATGTCTGTGGGAGGTTAACTGTGAGTCTGTGTATATGAGTGTGAACGGTTGTCTGTCAGGCTGGGATAGGCTACAGCACCCCTGGAACCCTGAACAGGAAAAGCAGAAGAAAATAGATGGATGGAAATTTATATTTTTTGACAACTGCTTCATAAGACTCAGTTTATTCAAGGCTATCTTATGATTCCATAAAGTGGGAATTCTCAACTATAAGGGAGTAACACAACACAAGGAGAGGGACTACCAAAATAAAAAAGGGAACAACTAAAACACAAACAATGGGAACTGAAAACATGGGTAAAAACTACAAAAATAATCACAAGAGCAACAAAACCAAAGCAGCCAGATTCATTTGCTAGTGAAAAGAACTTGTGTTTTATTTTATGTCTGCTAACAGTTTAATAATCCATGTTTATCATGAGCTGAAGATGTCCTGCTGGGCCTCCATGAATGTGTGCTTCAGGTTATTGTGTGCTTAGTCCCAAAAACCAGCAGACATCAGGTGAACACAAACACTGCACTATCCGAGCTACATGAGGCTATTTCCACCTATCAGGCTAACCAGCGTGATGCGGCTCTCATCGTAGCCGGGGACTTTAACAGTGCAAACTTGAAAAAGCTGATACCGGAATTGATTCAACACATCGACTGCCACACCACAGGAGAGAGGACCCTAGACCACTGCTACTCTACATTCAAAGATGGCTACAAAGCAAAGCCTCTTCCGCCTTTTGGGAAGTCTGACCACACCGCTGTCCTTCTCATGCCGAAATACAAACAACGGCTCAGGCAGGAACCCCCTGCTGTGAGAGAAGTGACACGGTGGTCTGATCAAACAGAGGCCGCTCTGCAGGGTGCGTTGGATTCAACCGACTGGGACATGTTTCGCAGCAGCGCGGGCGGAGACATCGAGGAGTTTACGGAAACTGTTGTGGGATTTATTGGGAAAGTTGTTGAAGACACTTCACTTAGGAGGACCATCAGGACTTTTCCCAACCAGAAGCCGTGGGTGGATAAATCTGTCCGCGATGCCCTGAGGTCCCGCACCGTTGCCTACAACTCCGGCCTCGCCTCTGGGAACATGGAGGACTACAAGGTTGCATCATACAACGTCCGCAGAGCGGTGAAAGAGGCAAAACATCGCTACGGCCGCAGACTGGAACAGCAACTACAACAGTCTGACCCCAGGGGACTGTGGCAGGGACTACGCACCATCACGGACTACAAAGCACCACACACACACCCGGTGAGTGCCGACGCTTCTCTGGCTGATGAACTCAACATCTTCTTTGCGCGCTTTGAGTCGGGAAGCCGACAGCCCGCTGCGCTCCCGGCCGGAGGGGCGGAGACACTCACTGTGACGGAGCGCGACGTGAGGAGGGCGTTTAGACGTGTAAACACCAGGAAAGCGGCTGGACCAGACGGTATTAGTGGACGTGTCCTTAAGACCTGCGCTGACCAGCTGGCACCTGTGTTTACACTGATATTCAACCTCTCACTGAAACTGTGTGTGATTCCCACCTGCTTTAAAAAGTCCATCATAGTCCCTGTCCCAAAGAAACCACACCCCAGCAGCCCCAATGACTTCAGGCCCATAGCGCTCACCTCTGTGGTGATGAAGTGTTTTGAGAGACTCATCAAGACATTCATCACCTCCTCACTGCCCACCACCCTCGACCCACTACAGTTTGCATACCGGCCAGACAGATCCACAGATGACGCCATATCCTTCCTCCTCCACAAGACCCTTTCACACATAGACACTGGTAAGGGGAACTATGTGAGAGTGCTGTTTGTAGATTACAGCTCAGCATTCAACACCATAGTTCCCTCCAGGCTGGTCTCTAAGCTGCTGGACCTGGGCCTGGGCCCATCCCTGTGCTGGTGGGTTCACAGCTTCCTGACCAGCAGACCACAGGTGGTACGAGTGGGTCACCTCACCTCATCCTCCCTCACCCTCAACACTGGATCCCCCCAAGGCTGTGTGCTCAGCCCTCTGCTGTACTCACTGTACACCCATGACTGCGAGGCCACGTCAGAGTCCAACGTCATCATCAAGTTTGCTGACGACACTGCTGTTGTGGGACTAATCTCTCACAATGAGGAGACAGCCTACAGGAGAGAGGTCTCCCGCCTGGAGAACTGGTGCCAGGAGAACCACCTCCTGCTCAACGTCAGCAAAACAAAGGAACTGATCGTGGACTTCAGCAGGAAGCAGCAGAGGGACTACCATCCACTTGTCATCAGTGGTGCTGAGGTGGAAAGAGTGGACACTTTCAAATACCTGGGAGTGACCATCTCACAGGACCTGTCCTGGACTCATCACATAAACATCACTGTGAAGAAGGCCAGACAGCGTCTCTACCTCCTCAGGCGGCTGAGAGACTTCAAGCTCCCACTCAAGGTGCTCAGGAACTTTTACACCTGCACCATCGAGAGCATCATGCGTGGGAGCATCACCACCTGGATGGGAAACTGCACCAAGCAGGACTTCATGGCCCTAAAAAGGGTGGTTCGTTCAGCTGAACGGACCATCAGAACCACCCTCCCCACCCTGCAGGACATTTACACCAAGCAGTGCAGGCTGAGGGCCATGAAGATCCTAAAACAGCCCAGCCACCCCGGACACTCTCTCTTCTCCCTGCTCCCATCAGGCCGGCGTTACCGCTGCCTGAGGGCTAAGACTGAAAGGTTGAAGAAGAGTTTTTACCCACAAGCCATCCGTCTGCTCAACTCTGAGCCCTAACTGGACCATTATTGCACAATGTAAATATTATAATTTATAAAAGTGTGTATAGTGTATAGTATATAGAGTATAGTGTATAGTGTGAATTACTTTTTTTTATTTTTATTCTTCTTATTTATATGTGTGTGTATATATGGTTGCAGGTACAAAATACATTTCACTGTGCATTGTACTGTGTATAACTGTGCATGTGACAAATAAACACTATCTTAATCTTATCTTAATCTTAATCTTGAACATGGAGCTTTTGGAGCTGCTGTTGGTGTAGTTTTTGGCCTTGTGGTGATGATCTGGCTCTGAAACTACATCTGTAGGAGAATGCTCACTCCCTCATATGTGTCATGTGTTCATGGTGAAATAGAGCTTCAGTTTGAAAGGCTGCTTCCTGTTTGTATGAGGCTTCATTTTTACAGGATGACATCACGTTAAATCAGAGTTAAATCAGGATGAGGTCACACTCATACAGAAACTGGAATTCTTCACTCTGACCCACTGTGGTCACAGAGAGATGATTTCCATCTGCACTGAGTCAGATTTACACCCCCCCCCCCCCCCCCCCCCCCCCCACACACACACACACACACACACAGACCTGACCAGGCTCTTTTTTCAGAGTATTTCCTTTTTACCACTGATGGCCTTGGTTTGGTTTTTCTTCTCATGCAGAAATATCAGTGACAGACCGAGTGCTTGTTTTGGAGCTGAGATTCTACATCTGAACGAGCACCAATTAGTTCACAGAACAAACAAGTTTCTTCTGCTATTGACATAAAAGAGTAATCCCTACTGTCTGTGGTGGCTCTGCAACTTAGTGTCCAAACCTGGGTAGGCAGGGGTCAAAACGAGGGTCAAACAAGGGTTAGGGGAAAGGTTACCTGCTAACAAAACTGGCCAATAATGCTGATGTTTGATTAGCTCAGAAGCAGCATGAAAGGAGGAGTTGGGGGGCAGGTGGGTTGTGGCTTTCAGATGTGCAGCAGCCTAAATATTGCAGAGTTATAGAAAGTTATCAGCTGGGATTCACTCAATCAATTCAATCAATCAGTTTTATTTACTCTATGAGAGTACCATTAAAAAATTTTTAAGTAACCATAACAGCATGCCTCGTGTTTACAGCAAAGGTTTAAAAGTAGTTAAACAAAAAACAACAAGCATAAAAATATGAACAATTAAACAAACCAAACTAAAGTCTGTGAACAATAAATCTGAAGTCAGAATGTATAAAAAGAAAGCATTCCTGATTTAACACAGAATTTACAGGAAATTATTTAAAATAATATAGAATTATTTTAATAAAACTAAATTAGACAATTTTGTTTCATTCTTAGTTTGGAACAGAACAGAAAACTTGCATATATTTGGACAAAGGAAGAATTTTTGTCTCAGGTACTTTTCACGTTGGGTTTTAAAAAAATGGACAAACCCATATATAATGATATTCATCACCGATAGCCTTCATATTACAAAGATTACATTTAGCCTGAGTTATATCATTTAAAAAATGACCTTCTGTAATAGGGAGTCGATGGTTTCCACAGCAAAATTTAGCAAGAAGTATACGATCATGATGATTCAGGTTAGAGACAAGATAACTTTCCAAAGAATTTTCAAATTTAAAGTGACAATAGTTCGAACATAACCTATTACTCTGGATTTCACCATACCAATTTTGCTTAATTCTCTGACTAATGGTATTCCTAAGCCAATCAGCATCAATTAATCCAATATTTGGCCACACATAAGAAAATCCACAATTATTTATAATCTCTAACTTTTGAAATCCATCTTGATTTAAAGACATCCTTATCAAACATATCTTTAAGTAGTCTGAACATGGCATTGGAGAACTTTTTTTCTTTACCATTAGTAAGAGAGCCCAAAAAATGTATTATTCTTTTGTACACTAGTGCTTCCATGCTAAGTTGACCCAATTCTCCAAATGCCATACAATTTGCTGTCCTTTTATTAACTCCAAGTAAAGTTTTTAAAAATTTCTTTTGGAACATAATAACTTGGTCTAATTTGTTAAAACCCCATACTTCAGATCCATATAACAAGATGGCTACGATCATTCTGTTAAAGAGTTCACACTGGATATCGATAGGGAGATTTAACTTAAGTGCTTTAATTTTCAGACTATACAGTGCATGTCTGGCTTGATTAATTTGTTTATCAATAGCTTTAGTAAAATTACCATTATAATTAAAACCGCAAGCGGTGATATCGGGCCCTCGCACTCCCTGCACGTCGACCCGTGGCGCTCGTCGACCCGTGCCGCTCGTCGACCCGTGCCGCACTCGGAGGTCTTGTGATCGTGATGGTGTACAGAAGGTCTGTAGAAAGTTGAATTCTTTTATAGGAAAAGATATCTTTTGCTCTCGGCATAGACGCAATGGAATATTTGGGGGTGGGGTCACGGCTCCAGCATGCAAAATAGGGCATGGGTCTGATAGACTGTTTTGATCAGGATGATGTCAAGAATGTTGAAACACATTTTCATACATTTCCGAGAAACTAAGTTTGTGGATGCTATACAAAATTTCATTTGCTTCTGTAGGGGGCGCTCTTGCAGCTACGTATAGCCTTGAATCCATAGTTATGGGTTCAGAGTGGCTGTGTACATGAGTGATTACATTTTCAGGCAGATCGGGCAAAGCATGTACGAACACGTGCCCAAACAATTTTGGTCGCCATTGAGAAAAATGAAAGCCAACTTCAATGGCCTGGTGTGACAACACCGTTTAATATTTTGTCAAGATTTCCACAATATTTGATGGGCTGTTTGTCTAGATGATCTGGAGCCAATTTGGTCTCACTGGCTGAAATGCCCTAGGAGGAGTTCATTCAAATAGCAGGCCTGAAAATGGCAAAAATTGACAAAAATTGACACTTTCAGTTGAAGATGCTGGACTTCCTGTAGGGTTTCCAGTATGGCTCCAAGAGACTTTTTTGTACGTCTTAGGATGTTACATGAGTGTGCAGAATTTCAGAGCTGTAGATATAATGTAGCTCTGGGGCTAGCTAAAAAACATGCTATTTTATGATATTTCAAGCTGCCAGTAGGTGGCGCTGTAACATTTATGGACTTTATGCATATCAATGTGTTCAGGGCAGGAGGCTTATCAAATTGATGAGGATTTCGTAAGGAATGGTGAAAGATAGTTTCATGCATTTCAGAGCAAAACTAATTATGTGGACGTCATACAAATTTTCATTTGCTTCTGTAGGGGGCGCTATTGCGCCTACAGTCTTGAATCTGTAGTTATGGATTCAGCCTGGGTGTGTACATGAGTGATTAAATTTTCAGCCTGATCAGACAAAGCATGTGCGAACAAGTGCACAAACAATTTTGGTGGTGAGGGAGAAAAACGAAGGCCAACTTCTATGGCCTGGTGTGATAAGGCCATTTAATATTTTGTAAAGATTTCCACAATATTTGATGGGCTCCTTGTCTAGATGATGTGGAGCAAATTTGGTGTCAGTGGGTGAAATGCCCTAGGACAAGTTCGTTCAAATAGCAGGCGTGGAAATGGCAAAAATTGACACCTTCAATTGAAGATGGCCGACTTCCTGTAGGGTTTGGGGTATGGGTCCAAGAGACTTTTTTGTACGTCTTAGGATGTTACATGAGCCTGTACATTTTCATACATGTAGATAAAACGTAGCTCCGGGGCTACTCAAAAAACTTGCTATTTTAAGATATTCCGAGCTGCCACTAGGCGGCGCTCTACCGTTTATGGACTTTATGCATATGAGTGTGTTCAGGGCAGCATGCTTATCACACCACTGAAGTTTGAGCCAGATTGGGCAAGTTGGCTTTGAGTTACAGCCATTTTTGTGTTCATGGCGAATCATCGAACTTTGCCGTCCCATAAGGGTCACGCCCTTTTGTCAAAAACTCACAGTTTTGAAAACACAGTAAGTCCAACTTCTTAAGGCTTTCCAGGTGAAATTTGAGATGGTTCTGCTAAACCACCTTGGAGCTGGACCTCCAAGTGTAAAATATGACATTTCCTGTTCCCACTAGGTGGCGCTGCGACTGATATTAAATATTGTCATATGTATGTATTCAGGGAGGCACCCTCATCCTACTGGAGAAGTTTGATGCACATTGGATCATGTAGGTATGAATGAGAGGCAATCAAAATTTCATGGCGAATGATCAAAGTTCAAAGGGGCATAAGGACCCCTCCCCCTTGGCAAAAACTCACCATTTTCGAGATTTAGATTCCCCTGGGGGTGTAGGTTAGACAAACCAAATATGAAGATGATAACGTGTAAAACCTCTGAGTTATTAGAAAAAGTGTGAGGGCTGCAAATCGCCAAATTTGCATAATTAATTCAAAATGGCGGACTTCCTGTTGGGTTTAGGGCATGGCTCCAAGAGGATTTTTTGTGCGCGCGGACATGATATACATGTGTATGAAGTTTCATTCATGTACGTGAAACACAGCGGTGGGGCTCCAGTTTAGGGGGCGCTAGCGAGCCATTTGGGCGCGCCCTTGCCCGAGCCCATTAAAATACTTAAATTTTCACCAGGTGTGACGCATGTGCAAAGTTTCATGAGTTTTTGAATATGATAAAGCCCCCAAAAAGCCAATTCATTTGCCTGAATAATAATAATAAAAAAAATTAAAGCCGCAAGCGGCGATGAGCGGGCCCTCGCACCTGGCGCGCGTCGACCCCTGGCGCGCTCCAGCCAAGCCGCGCGTCGACCCGTGGCACGCTCCAGCCGAACCGCGCTCGGAGGTTCTCGCAGAAGAGAGAGTAGCTGGCTCACCCGGCTGCTGACAGCTCAGCAGGCTAGCCGTACTTCGCGTCGATCGTCTCCCGCTTCCACTAGGTGGCGTCGGTGAGTGCCCACTAATTAATATGTCACAATGCTCTATGTAATGCCTGCAGCCATCAATGAAACTGTAATGACCATAGGATGATGAGTATCAGTGTCCTACTGATTTCCTGTTGCCACTAGGTGGCGTTATGAGTGTGAAACAAAGCTGATAGAGGGGTGTGTCCAGTCTCCCTTACCCTCCCATTAAGCCTGTGAAGTTTGAGGCACATCGGACAATGTATGTCAGAGATGTAACAATTTGGTGCACTGTGGTATATGAGTAAAATCCCGCATTTAGAGGGTTGCTACGGCAACACCGTTCAATATTCTACAAAACCATGAATATCTTTTGATGGGCTACTTGTGTAGATGATCTGGAGCCATTTTGGTGTGACTGGATGAAAAGCTGTAGTAGAAGATGATTGAAATAGCAGGCCTGAAAAATGTGAAAAATGCTGCAAAAATGACACCTTAATTAGAACATGTCAGGCTTCCTGTTGGATTTCGGCTATCGGTCCAAGAGACTTTTTTGTACGTCTTAGGATGTTACTTCAGCATGCACGATTTCAGGTACACAGACCAAGCACTGCCCTGGGGCTGATGTTTAGAACCTATCTGGGCCTGAAATGGAAAAAAAGTCCAAATTCAGAGGGTTGCTACGGCAACACCGTTCAATATTCTACAAAACCATGAATATCTTTTGATGGGCTACTTGTGTGGATGATCTGGAGCCATTTTGGTCTCACTGGGTCAAATGCCGTAGGAGGAGTTGAGGCAAAAAGGCCTGAAAAAGGGGAAAAATGCTGCAAAAATGACACTTTAAAGTGAACGTGGCTGACCTCCTGTTGGGTTTCGGCTATCGGTCCAAGAGAGTTTTTTGTAGATGTTAGCATCTTACATCAGCAGGCACATTTTCAGGTACATAGAGAAAGCACAGCCCAGGGGCTGATGTTTAGAATCTCTGTGAATTTGAAATTGGAAAAAGTCCAAATTCAGAGGGTTGCCATGGCAACACCGTTCAATATTCTACAAAACCCTGAATAACTTTTGATGGGCTACTTGTGTAGATGATCTGGAGCCAATTTGGTGTCACTGGGTGAAATGCCCTAGGACAAGTTCGTTCAAATAGCAGGCGTGGAAATCGCAAAAATTGACACCTTCAATTGAAGATGGCCGACTTCCTGTAGGGTTTGGGGTATGGGTCCAAGAGACTTTTTTGTACGTCTTCGTATGTTACATGAGCCTCTACATTTTCATACATGTAGATAAAACGTAGCTCCGGGGCTACTCAAAAAACTTGCTATTTTAAGATATTCCGAGCTGCCACTAGGCGGCGCTCTAACGTTTATGGACTTTATGCATATGAGTGTGTTCAGGACAGGGTGCTTATCACACCACTGAAGTTTGAGCCAGATTGGGCAAGTTGGCTTTGAGTTACAGCCATTTTTGTGTTCATGGCGAATCATCGAACTTTGCCGTCCTATAAGGGTCACGCCCTTTTGTCAAAAACTCACAGTTTTGAAAACACAGTAAGTCCAAGTTCTTAAGGCTTTCCAGGTGAAATTTGAGATGGTTCTGCTAAACCACCTTGGAGCTGGACCTCCAAGTGTAAAATATGACATTTCCTGTTCCCACTAGGTGGCGCTGCGACTGATATTAAATATTGTCATATGTATGTGTTCAGGGGGGCACCCTCATCGTACTGGAGAAGTTTGATGCACATTGGATCATGTAGGTATGAATGAGAGGCAATCAAAATTTCATGGTGAATGATCAAAGTTCAAAGGGGCATAAGGACCCCTCCCCCTTGGCAAAAACTCACCATTTTCGAGATTTAGATTCCCCTGGGGGTGTAGGTTAGACAAACCAAATATGAAGATGATAACGTCTAAAACCTCTGAGTTATTAGAAAAAGTGTGAGGGCTGCAAATCGGCAAATTTGCATAATTAATTCAAAATGGCTGACTTCCTGTTGGGTTTAGGGCATGGCTCCAAGAGGATTTTTTGTGCGCCTGGACATGATATACATGTGTATGAAGTTTCATTCATGTACGTGAAACACAGCGGTGGGGCTCCAGTTTAGGGGGCGCTAGCGAGCCATTTGGGCGCGCCCTTGCCCGAGCCCATTAAAATACTTAAATTTTCACCAGGTGTGATGCATGTGCAAAGTTTCATGAGTTTTTGAATATGATAAAGCCCCCAAAAAGCCAATTCATTTGCCTGAATAATAATAAAAATTAAAGCCGCAAGCGGCGATGAGCGGGCCCTCGCACCCGGCGCGCGTCGACCCCTGGCGCGCTCCAGCCAAGCCGCGCGTCGACCCGTGGCACGCTCCAGCCGAACCGCGCTTGGAGGTTCTCACAGACGAGAGAGTAGCTGGCTCACCCGGCTGCTGACGGCTCAGCAGGCTAGCCGTACTTCGCGTCGATCGTCTCCCGCTTCCACTAGGTGGCGTCGGTGAGTGCCCACTAATTAATATGTCACAATGCTCTATGTAATGCCTGCAGCCATCAATGAAACTGTAATGACCATAGGATGATGAGTATCAGTGTCCTACTGATTTCCTGTTGCCACTAGGTGGCGTTATGAGTGTGAAACAAAGCTGATAGAGGGGTGTGTCCGGTCTCCCTTACCCTCCCATTAAGCCTGTGAAGTTTGAGGCAGATCGGACAATGTATGTCAGAGATGTAACAATTTGGTGCACTGTGGTATATGAGTAAAATCCCACATTTAGAGGGTTGCTACGGCAACACCGTTCAATATTCTACAAAACCATGAATATCTTTTGATGGGCTACTTGTGTAGATGATCTGGAGCCATTTTGGTGTGACTGGATGAAAAGCTGTAGTAGAAGATGATTCAAATAGCAGGCCTGAAAAATGTGAAAAATGCTGCAAAAATGACACCTTAATTAGAACATGTCAGGCTTCCTGTTGGATTTCGGCTATCGGTCCAAGAGACTTTTTTGTACGTGTTAGGATGTTACTTCAGCATGCACGATTTCAGGTACACAGACCAAGCACTGCCCTGGGGCTGATGTTTAGAACCTATCTGGGCCTGAAATGGAAAAAAAGTCCAAATTCAGAGGGTTGCTACGGCAACACCGTTCAATATTCTACAAAACCATGAATATCTTTTGATGGGCTACTTGTGTGGATGATCTGGAGCCATTTTGGTCTCACTGGGTCAAATGCCCTAGGAGGAGTTGAGGCAAAAAGGCCTGAAAAAGGCGAAAAATGCTGCAAAAATGACACTTTAAAGTAAACGTGGCTGACTTCCTGTTGGGTTTGGGCTATCGGTCCAAGAGAGTTTTTTGTAGATGTTAGCATCTTACATCAGCAGGCACATTTTCAGGTACATAGAGAAAGCACAGCCCAGGGGCTGATGTTTAGAATCTCTGTGAATTTGAAATTGAAAAAAGTCCAAATTCAGAGGGTTGCCATGGCAGCACCGTTCAATATTCTACAAAACCCTGAATAACTTTTGATGGGCTACTTGTGTAGATGATCTGGAGCCAATTTGGTGTCACTGGGTGAAATGCCCTAGGACAAGTTCGTTCAAATAGCAGGCGTGGAAATCGCAAAAATTGACACCTTCAATTGAAGATGGCCGACTTCCTGTAGGGTTTAGGGTATGGGTCCAAGAGACTTTTTTGTACGTCTTAGTATGTTACATGAGCATGTACATTTTCATACATGTAGATAAAACGTAGCTCCGGGGCTACTCAAAAAACTTGCTATTTTAAGATATTCCGAGCTGCCACTAGGCGGCGCTCTAACGTTTATGGACTTTATGCATATGAGTGTGTTCAGGGCAGCATGCTTATCACACCACTGAAGTTTGAGCCAGATTGGGCAAGTTGGCTTTGAGTTACAGCCATTTTTGTGTTCATGGCGAATCATCGAACTTTGCCGTCCCATAAGGGTCACGCCCTTTTGCCAAAAACTCACAGTTTTGAAAACACAGTAAGTCAAACTTCTTAAGGCTTTCCAGGTGAAATTTGAGATGGTTCTGCTAAACCACCTTGGAGCTGGACCTCCAAGTGTAAAATATGACATTTCCTGTTCCCACTAGGTGGCGCTGCGACTGATATTAAATATTGTCATATGTATGTGTTCAGGGGGGCACCCTCATCCTACTGGAGAAGTTTGATGCACATTGGATCATGTAGGTATGAATGAGAGGCAATCAAAATTTCATGGCGAATGATCAAAGTTCAAAGGGGCATAAGGACCCCTCCCCCTTGGCAAAAACTCACCATTTTCGAGATTTAGATTCCCCTGGGGGTGTAGGTTAGACAAACCAAATATGAAGATGATAACGTCTAAAACCTCTGAGTTATTAGAAAAAGTGTGAGGGCTGCAAATCGCCAAATTTGCATAATTAATTCAAAATGGCGGACTTCCTGTTGGGTTTAGGGCATGGCTCCAAGAGGATTTTTTGTGCGCCTGGACATGATATACATGTGTATGAAGTTTCATTCATGTACGTGAAACACAGCGGTGGGGCTCCAGTTTAGGGGGCGCTAGCGAGCCATTTGGGCGCGCCCTTGCCCGAGCCCATTAAAATACTTAAATTTTCACCAGGTGTGACGCATGTGCAAAGTTTCATGAGTTTTTGAATATGATAAAGCCCCCAAAAAGCCAATTCATTTGCCTGAATAATAATAAAAATAAAAATAAAAATAAAAATAATAAACGAAGCAATTACAATAGGGCCTTCGCACAGTTCGTGCTCGGGCCCTAATAATAAAAAAATAATAATAATTAAAGCCGCAAGCGGCGATGAGCGGGCCCTCGCACCCGGCGCGCGTCGACCCCTGGCGCGCTCCAGCCAAGCCGCGCGTCGACCCGTGGCACGCTCCAGCCGAACCGCGCTCGGAGGTTCTCGCAGACGAGAGAGTAGCTGGCTCACCCGGCTGCTGACGGCTCAGCAGGCTAGCCGTACTTCGCGTCGATCGTCTCCCGCTTCCACTAGGTGGCGTTGCTGAGTGCCCACTAATTAATATGTCACAATGCTCTATGTAATGCCTGCAGCCATCAATGAAACTGTAATGACCATAGGATGATGAGTATCAGTGTCCTACTGATTTCCTGTTGCCACTAGGTGGCGTTATGAGTGTGAAACAAAGCTGATAGAGGGGTGTGTCCGGTCTCCCTTACCCTCCCATTAAGCCTGTGAAGTTTGAGGCAGATCGGACAATGTATGTCAGAGATGTAACAATTTGGTGCACTGTGGTATATGAGTAAAATCCCACATTTAGAGGGTTGCTACGGCAACACCGTTCAATATTCTACAAAACCATGAATATCTTTTGATGGGCTACTTGTGTAGATGATCTGGAGCCATTTTGGTGTGACTGGATGAAAAGCTGTAGTAGAAGATGATTGAAATAGCAGGCCTGAAAAATGTGAAAAATGCTGCAAAAATGACACCTTAATTAGAACATGTCAGGCTTCCTGTTGGATTTCGGCTATCGGTCCAAGAGACTTTTTTGTACGTGTTAGGATGTTACTTCAGCATGCACGATTTCAGGTACACAGACCAAGCACTGCCCTGGGGCTGATGTTTAGAACCTATCTGGGCCTGAAATGGAAAAAAAGTCCAAATTCAGAGGGTTGCTACGGCAACACCGTTCAATATTCTACAAAACCATGAATATCTTTTGATGGGCTACTTGTGTGGATGATCTGGAGCCATTTTGGTCTCACTGGGTCAAATGCCCTAGGAGGAGTTGAGGCAAAAAGGCCTGAAAAAGGCGAAAAATGCTGCAAAAATGACACTTTAAAGTAAACGTGGCTGACTTCCTGTTGGGTTTGGGCTATCGGTCCAAGAGAGTTTTTTGTAGATGTTAGCATCTTACATCAGCAGGCACATTTTCAGGTACATAGAGAAAGCACAGCCCAGGGGCTGATGTTTAGAATCTCTGTGAATTTGAAATTGAAAAAAGTCCAAATTCAGAGGGTTGCCATGGCAACACCGTTCAATATTCTACAAAACCCTGAATAACTTTTGATGGGCTGCTTGTGTAGATGATCTGGAGCCAATTTGGTGTCACTGGGTGAAATGCCCTAGGACAAGTTCGTTCAAATAGCAGGCGTGGAAATCGCAAAAATTGACACCTTCAATTGAAGATGGCCGACTTCCTGTAGGGTTTGGGGTATGGGTCCAAGAGACTTTTTTGTACGTCTTAGTATGTTACATGAGCATGTACATTTTCATACATGTAGATAAAACGTAGCTCCGGGGCTACTCAAAAAAGTTGCTATTTTAAGATATTCCGGGCTGCCACTAGGCGGCGCTCTAACGTTTATGGACTTTATGCGTATCAGTGTGTTCAGGACAGGGTGCTTATCACACCACTGAAGTTTGAGCCAGATTGGGCAAGTTGGCTTGGAGTTACAGCCATTTTTGTGTTCATGGCGAATCATCGAACTTTGCCGTCCCATAAGGGTCACGCCCTTTTGTCAAAAAGTCACAGTTTTGAAAACACAGTAAGTCCAACTTCTTAAGGCTTTCCAGGTGAAATTTGAGATGGTTCTGCTAAACCACCTTGGAGCTGGACCTCCAAGTGTAAAATATGACATTTCCTGTTCCCACTAGGTGGCGCTGCGACTGATATTAAATATTGTCATATGTATGTGTTCAGGGGGGCACCCTCATCCTACTGGAGAAGTTTGATGCACATTGGATCATGTATGTATGAATGAGAGGCAATCCAAATTTCATGGCGAATGATCAAAGTTCAAAGGGGCATAAGGACCCCTCCCCCTTGGCAAAAACTCACCATTTTCGAGATTTAGATTCCCCTGGGGGTGTAGGTTAGACAAACCAAATATGAAGATGATAACGTCTAAAACCTCTGAGTTATTAGAAAAAGTGTGAGGGCTGCAAATCGCCAAATTTGCATAATTAATTCAAAATGGCGGACTTCCTGTTGGGTTTAGGGCATGGCTCCAAGAGGATTTTTTGTGCGCCTGGACATGATATACATGTGTATGAAGTTTCATTCATGTACGTGAAACACAGCGGTGGGGCTCCAGTTTAGGGGGCGCTAGCGAGCCATTTGGGCGCGCCCTTGCCCGAGCCCATTAAAATACTTAAATTTTCACCAGGTGTGACGCATGTGCAAAGTTTCATGAGTTTTTGAATATGATAAAGCCCCCAAAAAGCCAATTCATTTGCCTGAATAATAATAAAAATAATAATAATAAAAATAATTAAAGCCGCAAGCGGCGATGAGCGGGCCCTCGCACCCGGCGCGCGTCGACCCCTGGCGCGCTCCAGCCAAGCCGCGCGTCGACCCGTGGCACGCTCCAGCCGAACCGCGCTCGGAGGTTCTCGCAGACGAGAGAGTAGCTGGCTCACCCGGCTGCTGACGGCTCAGCAGGCTAGCCGTACTTCGCGTCGATCGTCTCCCGCTCCCACTAGGTGGCGTCGGTGAGTGCCCACTAATTAATATGTCACAATGCTCTATGTAATGCCTGCAGCCATCAATGAAACTGTAATGACCATAGGATGATGAGTATCAGTGTCCTACTGATTTCCTGTTGCCACTAGGTGGCGTTATGAGTGTGAAACAAAGCTGATAGAGGGGTGTGTCCAGTCTCCCTTACCCTCCCATTAAGCCTGTGAAGTTTGAGGCACATCGGACAATGTATGTCAGAGATGTAACAATTTGGTGCACTGTGGTATATGAGTAAAATCCCACATTTAGAGGGTTGCTACGGCAACAGCGTTCAATATTCTACAAAACCATGAATATCTTTTGATGGGCTACTTGTGTAGATGATCTGGAGCCATTTTGGTGTGACTGGATGAAAAGCTGTAGTAGAAGATGATTCAAATAGCAGGCCTGAAAAATGTGAGAAATGCTGCAAAAATGAAACCTTAATTAGAACATGTCAGGCTTCCTGTTGGATTTCGGCTATCGGTCCAAGAGACTTTTTTGTACGTCTTAGGATGTTACTTCAGCATGCACGATTTCAGGTACACAGACCAAGCACAGCCCTGGGGCTGATGTTTAGAACCTATCTGGGCCTGAAATGGAAAAAAAGTCCAAATTCAGAGGGTTGCTACGGCAACACCGTTCAATATTCTACAAAACCATGAATATCTTTTGATGGGCTACTTGTGTGGATGATCTGGAGCCATTTTGGTCTCACTGGGTCAAATGCTCTAGGAGGAGTTGAGGCAAAAAGGCCTGGAAAAGGCGAAAAATGCTGCAAAAATGACACTTTAAAGTGAACGTGGCTGACTTCCTGTTGTGTTTCGGCTATCGGTCCAAGAGACTTTTTTGTAGATGTTAGCATTTTACATCAGCAGGCACATTTTCAGGTACATAGAGAAAGCACAGCCCAGGGGCTGATGTTTAGAATCTCTGTGAATTTGAAATTGAAAAAAGTCCAAATTCAGAGGGTTGCCATGGCAACACCGTTCAATATTCTACAAAACCCTGAATAACTTTTGATGGGCTACTTGTGTAGATGATCTGGAGCCAATTTGGTGTCACTGGGTGAAATGCCCTAGGACAAGTTCGCTCAAATAGCAGGCGTGGAAATCGCAAAAATTGACACCTTCAATTGAAGATGGCCGACTTCCTGTAGGGTTTGGGGTATGGGTCCAAGAGACTTTTTTGTACGTCTTAGTATGGTACATGAGCATGTACATTTTCATACATGTAGATAAAACGTAGCTCCGGGGCTACTCAAAAAACTTGCTATTTTAAGATATTCCGAGCTGCCACTAGGCGGCGCTCTAACGTTTATGGACTTTATGCATATGAGTGTGTTCAGGGCAGCATGCTTATCACACCACTGAAGTTTGAGCCAGATTGGGCAAGTTGGCTTTGAGTTACAGCCATTTTTGTGTTCATGGCGAATCATCGAACTTTGCCGTCCCATAAGGGTCACGCCCTTTTGTCAAAAACTCACAGTTTTGAAAACACAGTAAGTCCAACTTCTTAAGGCTTTCCAGGTGAAATTTGAGATGGTTCTGCTAAACCACCTTGGAGCTGGACCTCCAAGTGTAAAATATGACATTTCCTGTTCCCACTAGGTGGCGCTGCGACTGATATTAAATATTGTCATATGTATGTGTTCAGGGGGGCACCCTCATCCTACTGGAGAAGTTTGATGCACATTGGATCATGTAGGTATGAATGAGAGGCAATCAAAATTTCATGGCGAATGATCAAAGTTCAAAGGGGCATAAGGACCCCTCCCCCTTGGCAAAAACTCACCATTTTCGAGATTTAGATTCCCCTGGGGGTGCAGGTTAGACAAACCAAATATGAAGATGATAACGTCTAAAACCTCTGAGTTATTAGAAAAAGTGTGAGGGCTGCAAATCGCCAAATTTGCATAATTAATTCAAAATGGCGGACTTCCTGTTGGGTTTAGGGCATGGCTCCAAGAGGATTTTTTGTGCGCCTGGACATGATATACATGTGTATGAAGTTTCATTCATGTACGTGAAACACAGCGGTGGGGCTCCAGTTTAGGGGGCGCTAGCGAGCCATTTGGGCGCGCCCTTGCCCGAGCCCATTAAAATACTTAAATTTTCACCAGGTGTGACGCATGTGCAAAGTTTCATGAGTTTTTGAATATGATAAAGCCCCCAAAAAGCCAATTCATTTGCCTGAATAATAATAATAAAAAAAAAATAATAATAATAAACGAAGCAATTACAATAGGGCCTTCGCACAGTTCGTGCTCGGGCCCTAATAATAATAAACGAAGCAATTACAATAGGGCCTTCGCACAGTTCGTGCTCGGGCCCTAATAATAATAATAAACGAAGCAATTACAATAGGGCCTTCGCACAGTTCGTGCTCGGGCCCTAATAAACGAAGCAATTACAATAGGGCCTTCGCACAGTTCGTGCTCGGGCCCTAATTAAATGTGGTACCTAAATATATATAATATATATCATATATATATATATCATCGCTGTAGCTCTCCACTCTGTGTTGAGCCACTTGGAGCAGCAGCAGAGCTACGCTCGCATGCTCTTTGTGGATTACAGCTCAGCGTTCAACACAATCATCCCGGACATTCTCCCCACCAAACTGCACACCCTGGGCCTCCCCCCTCTCACATGTTCCTGGATCAAGGACTTCTTAACCAACCGGCCCCAGACTGTGAGACTTGGCCCCCATCTCTCCTCCACCCGCACACTGAGCACTGGCTCCCCACAGGGCTGTGTGCTGAGCCCCCTCCTGTACTGCCTCTACACCCATGACTGCAGTCCGGCCCACAATAACAACCTCATCGTCAAATTTGCTGACGACACCACAGTGGTCGGACTCATCTCGAAGGGAGATGAAGCAGCTTACAGAGAGGAGGTCCTGAAGTTGACAGCCTGGTGTTCAGAGAACAACCTGGTACTGAACACCATGAAAACCAAAGAGATCATCATTGACTTCAGGAAGCACAGGACTGACCCAGCTCCCCTCTACATCAACGGCGAGCATGTGGAGAGGGTCCACACCTTCAGGTTTCTTGGTGTCCTCATCTCTGCTGATCTCTCTTGGTCAGATAACATCACAGCTGTTATCAAGAAGGCTCAGCAGCGACTTCACATCCTGAGGGTCCTCAGGAAGAACAACTTGGACTCAAACCTGCTGCTGACCTTCTACCGCTCATCCATTGAGAGCCTGCTGACGTACTGTATCACAGTATGGTACGGCAGCTGCACTGAGGCAGACAGGGTCAGGCTTCAGAGGGTAGTCAAGACAGCACAAAGAATCGTTGGCTGCCCTCTCCCCTCCCTGATGGACATCTACACCTCCCGCTGCATCAGCAGAGCCAGGAACATCATCAAGGACAGCTCACACCCTGGCTTTGACCTGTTTGTCCTGCTGCCCTCTGGCAGGAGCTACAGGTGCATCAAAGCCAGAACAAACAGACTCAGGAACAGTTTCTTCGCCAGAGCAATCACCACCCTGAACTCACACACTCACCCACTGTAACTGTGCAATATTATATTATTCATACTGAACAATATCTGACATTCCTATATTGTGTAATATCCAGTATTCATTCACTAGTGCAATATTCATTCACCAAGTGCAATATTCATCATCTTCATTATTATATGTATACACATATTTACTTTTCTTACAATGTACAGATGCACCAATGTACGTATATATTTTTATACATTCTATTTTTTGTATATTTCACACATTGTTTATTTCTGTATATCTCTTGATTATATTGATCATACTAGATTATAATATTTTTATAATATTTTTATTTTAGAGAGTTTGACTTTCTGTTACATGGCACTGAACAGGAGTGGCCCTCCAATCTCATTGTACATCCTGTATAATGACAATAAAGGCATTCTATTCTATTCTATTCTATAATCACTACAAGCTTCAATCTTATTAGGGCCAAAATGGAAAATAGGAAGATTCCAGATTTTGCTCCTGGAGAATGCAATAATTTTGGTTTTTGATGTATTTACAGTGAGTTTCCTTTCATTGCAATACTTATAAACACAGTTAAGAGCAAGCTGTAACTCATCCTCAGATTCTGCCATAACAATAGTATCATCCGCATAAAGAAGTACATATAACCTAATATACACTTCTGCCTCCTCACTATTAAGAAACTCAGAACTTAGCCTTGCATCTATTTAAACCTTTGAGAATTATTTGAGTCAATCTTACAAAGTCATTTAAATAAATGGCAAAAAGTAATGGTTAGAGATTTTCACCTTGCCTTACCCCCACATTACATCTAAAGAAATCTGACAGTTTAGACCCAACTTTAATACAAGATTTGGCATTGTTGTACAAATTATATATAATGTTAAAAATTTTGCCATTAATCCCATGCCCAATCAATTTCTTCCACAGTCAAGATCTGTCCATTAATCAAAGGCTTTTTTATAATCAATAAAAGCACAAAATAAGAGTTTCCTGTTAGACAGATATAGTTCAATAATAGAATTTAGGAGGAAGATATGATCCAGTGTTGAGTAATTCTCTCTGAATCCAGCTTGCTCTTCACCTATGCCAGAACTTTCTATAAACCAAGATAGTCTAGTATTTATGGCCGCAGTAAACAGTTTACCAACGCAGCTAAGCAATGTAATTCCCCTATAATTGTCGGGGCTACTTATATCCCCTTTGTACTTGTAGATGGGTTTAATAATACCAGTGCACCAATCTTCAGGTACAATACCTGTCTCAAGCACTAAATTGAAGAGATGAACTATTAATGATATTGTAATACTTATTTTTTAAGGCAGAGAACAAAATACAAGGACACTCGAATTATTATTATTATTATTATTATTATTATTATTATTATTATTATTATTATTATTATTATTATTAATATTATTATCAATATTAATATTATTATTAATATTAATATTATTATTTCCATATTTTGGAGTGCTTCTATTTGCGTTATTCAAAATTTCCCAATATTGTTTTGGATTGGATGATTTCATATTTCTCAGATCCATGTGAAGCTGCATGAAATACTCTTTACGTTTGGATTTCATGGACTTTTTATGGGATTTAGAAATGTTTTTCAATTCACATCTGGATTCTACTGTTCTGAGTTTTCTAAGCCTATTTTTTTCCTTCACATATTTATCTCTAATTAATTTACACTCATTATCAAACCAATCCTTATCTGGTTTACACTTAAGCCTATTACAATTCTTAATCCTGACTTCTTTACTGATGCCCAATTGCTTTGCAGTACCAATAAAAATAGAACACATTTCCTGAGTTAAAAGAGTTATATCATTCCGTGTAACCAAATTAAGATCTAAACTTGATATTCCATCATTTAGTTTACTAATCACTGCAGATGAACTTTTGAGTGCAGTCCTAAATCCATTGGCTAGATTAGGGTCCCAGTTAGTCTTTAATTGAAGTTCTGGGGTATGATCTCTTTCCACTGGTAAATGAGAAACATCCAACTCATTCAATATGTACCTGGTTTTGATGCTTAAATTAATTGGGCAGTTGACATCAGAGAGATTTACCTCGTACATATCAACTTCAAAAGAATATATTTTGGACATCAATTTAGGATTCACAATGGCATAATCAACAGTACTTTTACCATTGGGTTTTTAGCAAGTAAATTCACTGAGCTTGGCTTTGTGGCTGGACTGAACTCATTTTGTGTTCATGTGTTCAAAAATGTGTGACTCAGTTACTGTAGACATATTTGATATGTAAGAGAAGATGGATGTTTGCGGGTCATAAATCACATTGTTCTGAAGTTTGTCGTCTCCTCCTGCCAGTTTAGAACATGTGGTGAGGTGCAGGTCCAGATTTGATGAAAGACTCAAAGTTTTCACAGAAAGAAGAAGCTTTTTAAACTTTACTTTAATCATTTTTCAAAGGTTTCTCCTGTCCTGGAAAGTATGTGCACTGAAACTCTAGAAAGACCCCAAAACTGGGTCCCACAAACTCTGATAGTCCGTAAACACCAAGAAAGAGAGTTCGAAGAACTATAAAAAGGATATTCTCTGAGTTTTGTTGGGTTTTGAAATTCTTTGTTCTCTGAGGTGCTTTTGAATTTTCGTGTTGCTTTTCTTGAAGGCGATGGATTTATTTTTATTTAGCACCTTTTCCTCTGTCTGTTTGTGTCTCTGTGGTCTGTTAACTGGTGCTGAAGTTTACATGAACCTTTGAAGGAAGTTGCTGGTGTGAGTCCCACAAAGGGTCCTGACAGTGTGGACACAAACAGAGGACTGTAAAAGCTTCCCGGAGTCTTTCTGATTCTCTTTAGGACTCTTTTCTGTCGGTTTTGGTCCCTTTATTTACATTTCTCTTAATTTTTTTCATCTCATCTGTCATGTTGGGCTGTGTGGCTGGAGGGGTTAGACCCAAAATGCAGGACTCAGCAGAGGGTGAACTTAAGGTGGTTTATTTGGAAGATGGAACAAAAGACAAAAACAAACCTACACTGGGATGAGCACTAGACAAAAACTGAGGAGGAACATGGAGACACTCAGACTAGAGAGCAATGATGACAACGTGACAAAGAACAGATGAAAACGGAGGGCTTAAATACACAATAGGTAATCAGGGCAAGAGGAAACAGCAGGACACAGCAGGTGAAGCAAATGAGACTAATAACAGGGGAAGCAAAACTAAACACAAAGCACAGGGAACACAAGCCTGGCAAAATAAAACAGGAAGTGACTAAACAAGGTACACGCAGACTACACACGGGAGACTGGCACACAGACACGGGACAGAGACGCAGACTAATCACAACCCTAGGAATAAAACTCAATATGAAAACACAGGAGGTCAAGGTCAAGACAAAATGGCAAAACAGACACAAGACCATGGAAGCAGGGGAGACAGGGACGACGGGAACAAGAGCATCAAAACAAACTGGGAAATAACAAAACTCACGGAAAATAAAACTAAACACAAAACGCTGGGCAGACGGCCCAGGACCACGACACTCATCTTCCTTTGTTTCACTTCTTTTTGCTGTTGTTTTAAGTCATTTTGCATCACTGTCATTGTTTTCTGTCTCTTTCTGATTGCTTCACATCTCTCTGCATATTTTTGTAACATTTCGTGTGTTTGACACCTTTTTGTCAGTCTGTTGACACGTTGGAGCTAAACGTTTGTGATGCTTCCATCAAGTTTTCCTCCTGTGCTCGATCTGCTCCGAAGAAGAAACTAAAAAAAAAGACCCAGAATATGTTTTCTGATCGTTTGTGGTTCCTGCAGAGTGGAGACACAAAGAAGGAGGGCTGCTTCCAGACTGTGTCTCTCTTGTTATCTGATTGTCTGTTATTTTGGTTTGCTTGCTCAGGCATGTTTGTTTTCTTTCATTTGGGACACGTTTTTATTTTAGTTACTTTTTTCCTAATTTTTTCTCTTACTCAGTTTTTTAGTTGTTGTTTAACAATTTTGCATCTTTTTTGTTGACTTTGTGTCTTTTTCTTGGTTGGTTTGTGTCTTTGTTCTCTTTGTGGTCAGTTGACTGACCCACCAACCATTTTTAGGCCAAACTGAAAAACAAAATGAGGCCCGGCTGTTGCTGATGTTTAGATAAACTTTTGTGCTGCAGTGTTGGCTGTTTGCATCTCTTTGTTACTTTTTGGATATTTTTGTCTCTTTTCTTGGTTTTATTGCTAAATCAATTTAAAGCTATTTTTATTGTTTCAGTCATTGTTAACTGTAATTTCCCCACTGTGGGATCAATAAAGTATCATCATCATCATCATTTTTCATGCGCCTGTTACTGTTTGTGTCTCTTTGGAATGTTTGATCTGTGAGTTGCTGCACTGTAGTGTGGCTCTTCATGGCCCCATGCCTTTGCATGTTGTTGTGTTGTGTTGTGGAAGTAGGAGCAGTCTACATGTTTGAGCCTGCAGCAGACGCACCATCAGCGCTCCAACCGTGAGACTTTTAACCAATGACATCTTAAAGTTTCTGCCTGAACTTGTGAGCGCTCAGAACTGGAACGTTTTCTGAAAACTTACGAGCTGAAAGAGAAAAATCTGAGTGAGAAAGAATTTTCTGCCTGTTTATGCTTCAGGCAGTCACACTCTAACAGATCCCAGATGCTTCTGTGTGTGTGTGCGTGTGTGTGTGTGTGTGGGGGGGGGTGTTACTGACTGGTGTTGAATGTTTTCCATCAGCTTCCTTTAATACAACATACAACATGCAAACAAAGAAAACACCGTCAGACACTTTAAACAGACTCTGACCAGAGGAAATATGTGATGCTTACTAAGAACTTAAAAAATAAAAACACCTCACAAACCAAATAAACAGAAAAAAGCCATTTTCCTGAAAAAAAAGCAAACGCTCAGTTGATTTTATGTGCCAATTTATTATTTTTTAATAAAAAAAAGCTGTTCATATAAAGAACATACATCACACAGATCATGTGGTAAAATAAAGATATTAACGTTACAGGAAATTGTTCACGTGAATATTTGATTTAAAAACAGTTTTTTCACAATAATATGACTTGGATAAGAGTTATACTGCTGTAACCTCAAAAATATGTTTTTATATATTCTTAAACACTTTTATACACGTTCTAGTTTGTGATAATCTGACCAAAACCAAAAACCTTTCAGAAACATCAGCATCAGAAAACATTAAAGACGTTTCACCAAAACTCAAAAATAGGATTGGTTCATAAATCCACCTTAAAACAATCCTTACAAACACTTTACAAAGACAGTGTTGCAGTGTTGTAGTTTTCTCTTTGTTTGCCCTCCCTCTGTGTTTTCCCTCTGTGAGGTCATTTTTCGTCTCTGCACCCAGTAATCCCAGTAATCCCAGTATTCCCACCCTGATCACAGTGTATCAGCAAAGTTGGAATTCCCCCATCAGGAGAACCAATTCTGCTCATTTATTGCTCCACATTTTTATTCTTGGGCTCTGCTAAAGTAGCTTTGCATGATTCACAGTTCAAAATGATCTGAAACAAGCACCTCGCTCTTCAAGAGTTAATAAATCAATTCGAAATACAGAGTGAAATTCCTCTTTCATTGCCAGCAAAAGTGACGGTACACTGGAAAGCTTCTTCATTCCTGTGACCTTGAAATAAGAATACTTTGGCAGTGATTCTGCATATTTAAATGTGAAAATGAAAGTGAACATGCAGAAGTAAAGTAATTTAACAGGTGTGCTGGAAAAGATGTAATATCCACGTATTTCTTCCTACAGTGATGCTTTTGTAGATGCATCACCTTTACGACATTCAGTAATCCTGCTGATTGATAGCTGTCAGAGGTAATAACTGTATTCATGTTGTGTGCAGGATTCACAGTTCAAAATAAACTTTATTAATGACATAATGGTTCTTAGTACAGCCCCTTAGTTCACTGAGCTGTTTTAGCTCCTCCCGCTTTAAAACAACTTCAACTGTCCCTCATAAACAGACGGTAGGTGGAGCTTCAGTGTCTGAGATCTCCATGATATCATATGGAGCCAAGAGTAGAAAAAACTGTGATAAACTGAGTGTTTACAGCATTCTGCAGCCTCACATTCTGACTCATACACACTGTTCTCATTATTAGAGACTTCTAACAAAATCTAACAAAAGCTTTCACCACCAGAGGCACCATTTTACCAACGAGTCTATTAAAATATTTTTGAAAGTTCCCTACTGTTCTTTCAACATTTGATTTTTCTTTTTATCCCCTTTTGCAGGCTGCCATTGCAACCCAAACTGTCGCATTTAAGCTGCATAGGTCCACTTTTACAGTGCGAGCTTCTTTGAGCAGCACCTGGTGGGAAACTGCAGCTGTTAAAATGTCAGTAACATATTCATGTTTCTGTCACATAGGCCTAGAGACCAGTTGGCAAGCACCGGTTGCTAGGTAAATACGTCTTTTCCCTAACGGGTTCAAATTGAGCTGGAGGTGGAGGTTGCTGGCAGTTGCAGTGAAATTAGTGAAAAAGTGCTGTAGCTTGAATATTTTGGTTGCTAATAAGTTGTCACAGTCCACCATAGTTTGTATGGAAGGCGCCGACTTATCTGCAAGCCCTTACCAGCTACTCGGTAAGCAGTTGCAACACACAGAAAAGTACAATACAAGCAGAAACGGAGAATGTTCTCCTTCAAAGTAAAAGGGGCAACTTTTACTTTGAAGGCAATCAGTCTCCATTTTTAGTTTGTGTCACACTTTTTCAAGTTTCATCCAAACTACGAACAGTGACCCTGGTGCAGCACCCTGTTGGTTAATTAGTCATCAACACGGTGCTGCACCAAAGCCCTTCTTGTAATTACTTTGGTAAACAGTAAGGGCTTTGGTACAGCACCTTGTTGGTGACTAATTTCACCTAGTGTCCTCCAGCAACTGCTCAGTGATCAGGGAATACACATTTTTCTCTAGAGCCCAAAGGTTGCCAGGGGTCACCAATAAATCTCTAGGCCTGTGTAACTGAAACTTTAATAACATAAAGGTGCAGCCAGTCATTTAGGCTCAATTCCTCAAATAAGAAACCACAAACTGTGCAAAAGCTTCACTCAGTGAAAGGAAACAGACAAAATCCAAATTATCTTCATTCCACAATGCAGCCTTGGACAGTTCAGCTTGGGACTGAACAGCTTCTTATCTGCCTTTATGTTAACATGGAAAATTTCTGCCTGAAACCGGGAGTGCTTTGACATACTGGTAAACATTTATGGCCTTGATTAGATAAGCTGTCTTACTGATTTCTCAATGGGTAGCATTTTTTTCTTTTGCACAGACCTTGTTGGTTGTGAAATGCGCATTTACATGAATATCTGTGTTTGCATTTAAATGGCATGAGCTCATCTCAGATTTGTAGTCCAAGCATCACTATGCTGAGAACTGTTCACTTTGTTTCTTGTTTAGACCAAGCTACAAGCTGGAAAATGAAAACACTGTTGAATGAAGCCCAGTTTTTGGCACTTCAGTGTTGGCTTCATTTCACTTCCTCTAATAGCTACTTGAGTCTGGTTGACTCTGTAATTACAGAAGCATTTGGACAAAAACACTGAGTTTTAATGCTGCAGCACAGTTCTTCCACATAAGTTATATGGGAGTACGTATATAGTCATCAAAACATCAAATATGTAGAGGAAGACGATGTAGAGGAAGTGAAGTTCAGTACACTGGTGCCCTATGGTATGGTACCAAACATGTGTTGCTGATAGCACCTTCATGTGGCTTCATGTAAAGCTCATGTAAAGCTAAATTTTCCTATGTATTTATAAGCCAGGCAAATGTTTGGTTCACTGGATTTTGGTGTTTGGGACCAATATATTACATGATGACTATAACCTAAGTCCTGAATGTTAAACTTGTAGATAATGCTTTTATATAACTATATACTGTCAGTCACAGTAAGACGTTCATCGTAAAAACGAGATTCCATTTAAAATGTTAGCTATGCATGCTTGATGAACAAACAAAACAATATAAAAAAATATCATTGCTTCCCAATACAGGCAGATGGGCCCTTTATATGAAAAGCATCCACCACACCGAGTAATTTGTTGCTTTGTAGCAGCTTCCTTTTAACCAGTTTAAAAAAAAAAAAGCTCATTGTTTCCTCTTCAGGTTAACAGTTCTTTTTCTTTTGTGTGCTCTGGTCTGTTCAAGTTGTTCACCATCTGGTATTCTTCTTGATTTTTGTCCCTCTTTCGCAGGACAACGACTGTCAGCAGGTAACAGAGCAACGCTCCGCACACAAACACCACTTGCAGTCCCAGAAACCTGCAGATATAAACACAAACAGGTGGTTATGGGCAATTTTGTGGCTGTTTTGATGTTTGGGGGTTGATCCGGGATGAAGTCTGGTGATAATACAGGACTTTATAAAGCGACAAATCTCTGCTGTGTATAGTTAAAGTATGTTTCTATGCTGACAGGTCTTCATAGCTGCACAAAAGGTGCATTTTCTAACAATTAAATATACTTAATTTCATTCAGCTGGTGTTTTTATCTGATAAGGATTATGAAATTGTATCTTTTTGTTTTTTTGTAATCCTCTAATACCAAACACGTTGCTGGCAACAGAGCGTATTTCAAAAGTGCTGCTGTTGGCGGACTTCCGGCAAGAATTACTGTAATAATCCTTCACTGGGTGTGAAGCGCAATTCCTCAGCTTTCCGAAACTGTTTGAATTTTTCAGATAAGAAAAACGGTCGGGTAATTACGGTAATTAAAAAGTACATTTGATCTGACATCTCAGCAGTGATACGCTTGGTGTTAGAAAGTTAACTGCCTGACTCAAAACTGCATCACAACATCTAAATAAATGATCATTTAATATTTCCTACTATGAGAAAGAAAGACTACTTCTTTGTAGTTTGTTAGTATCAGTAAGTTATCACTTTCCATATAGCTCCTAAATTAAAAGACTGTCCAGAAAGATTTTGGTCTGGTGTCCAAACTTTTTCTCAGCAGGAGGTGTTTTTGTACCTGTTTCTAAAGCGGTTCAGGTCGTAGTAGTGACAGGAAGTCTCCTTGCCACATTTCTTGCCCCACAGGATGCAGGTGGTGTCGATGACACTGCCGTACAGCACCGGGCCGGGCATGAACGCTGCAAAGAGACAGAGATTTATGCTCAAAGTTATGTTTTGAGGGAAACTTTGTTCTGCAGATGGAGCAAAAGCTGCAGGTTCTCAAATGGCCACATGAGGCTGGGACAAAATTTTTATTTTTGTTTTTCCAAATTCATTAATTTGGATTTCTTTAAGGCACGCTAGGAGTATGGCCTCTTTGACTGACCCAGCAGCAACCAAGATGCTAACACTGACACTTCAAAATGAAAATAGAAACAATGAGTGACAGTGCCATCTTTTACTGGATTTGACATTTACCATTAAGACCTTACATTTCCTGTGATATATATAGCAGAAAAGAGAACTGAAATGCAGGTTGTGGAGACAGATGAAATAAACAAATAAAAAAAAAAATGAAGCTTTAATGGCTGTTCACAAAAAGCAGTTACATAAAGTCCAAAAAAGTAAATTAAAGCACAAATTAAAAAAAAAACACAAAGAGTGAGAGCAATGAAGACCAAACAGATCTGACACTCTGAGAAGAGGAAGGGCAGGATTATATGCTCATTAGACACAGGTGAAAGCAGTGAGGGCAGGACAGATGGAGGCACAGGTGAAAACAAGAACAAGAGAAAAGAAATACAGGCAGTCAAGACACACGTCACATACAAGGCAGAGCAATTACCAAAATAAAACATGGGGTGCAAAGAAAGGAGGGAAGGAAAACTCCAGACACAAAACAGAGACAATAAAAAGCTGAATAAAGAAAGAATATCAATGAAAATAAAACTAAGGAGCACAATATTTATCTGATTCCCAACAGTTTCCAATCACCATGCGCTCGATTTTATTGGAATAACATCTCCAAATAACACCGAGCTGATCTATATTTCTATAAGCGTCCTTCCTTTAAAATTACATAAAACATGTGCAAAGAAAACACGGGCTGACCCTTTAAACACAGACCTCCTCTGATCTGAGGAAATATGTGATGACTTACCGAGCACTCTGAACAGCATGTACTGAACTCCCACTGCGAAAGACTTATCCTCCGGGGGCACCTCCCTGCAGCAGACACGGACGTCACATTCATGATAAGGAAGCACGATGCTAACTCTAGTGATTAATCACAAACTTCTTCACTTGTCTAGAGTCGGAGTGCTACTGTGTTAGAAAAAGAAATTCTCTGGAATGAGAAAATCTCACTATGTGGTGGATGAGTTTTCCAAGCTTTTCTTTTTCCCATAAATCTTCCATTTGCTTTGGTTTCCTTCCTAAATGTTAGTTAAAATATGAGCAAATGAAAACACCGACTGCTGTAACCTGATTGGCTGCTTTGCGGTTTCATTAGAAGATAGATTACAGGTGACTTGTAATTTTATTGATACCTGAGTATCATTACACATGATGGCGTCTGGGAAAAGGAGGCGATGAAGGCAGTGAGACCCAGCAGGACCATGAAGGGGAGGAGGAGGTGCTGACAGCCACTGCCGCAGGTCCCAGGGCGGGCGAAGTGGAGACCGCCGACACACCGACACTCAGTGTAGTTCTACAGAAACACACACGATGTGAGGATGCAGAAAACATGATGGTCATATCGGTTATTTTTAACTGTTTTATCTCCTGTTTCAGTGGAAGATGCTCAAATTAAAATCAAGAAAAATGTTTGTACAAGTAATCCTTCAGGCTTCAGGCTGCTCGAAAAGGTCAGCTTCACACAGTTTTCTACTCTTGGCTCTGTATGATGTCACAGAGATGTTCCTAATATGGTCATGGAAGGCACAGAAGCCCCTCCCATTTGCTTTTCAAACCTTTGTGAGAGGTGACCAATCAGAAGAAATCTGGCTAAAAGACAGAGTTCAATAAACTACAGTTCATGTAAATAAGGATAATTGTATCTAATAAAGTCCTAGAATAAAAAAAAACTGGAGCAGGAACTGAGCTGATCCCCTTAAAACAACAACAGGAGTACAGATGTTACCTCTGATGGATCTGAAACATCTGCTCACTTACTCAGATTCCTTTAGCTGACTTCTACACTTCATTTTCACATTTGAAAAACTGACCTGATGATTACGCCAGCACCTCAGTGATAATGAAACTACCAGCAGCTCCTCTTTATTTTCACTTTAAGCTCTTGCACTAAAATTGAAGCAGAAGCTTCTTTTCTCAGGACAGGTACAACGTGTCTTAAAATGTAATCGCATACATGACAGAAATACAAAACGTAAAAACTATTTTCTGTCTAGCAGGTGAAAAACCTGCAGCTGAGCAGGTCCCTCGCTCCCTTTAGGTTTAATGAGTTTCACTGTAGAGCTTTCAGCACTGTGTGACGCTCACGCCTGCAGACCTGGATCTGAAAGTGCCAGCAGGTCAGAAGTGATGCTTGGATTAGAAATTGATTGATTTTGAACTTTGTCAGTGAATAAATTACATTTCTTAGAAAGTCATGGGAAGCTAAAGAAGGTTATCAGGCTGAAAAATGCTCCATCAGAGGGAGAGGTTTGGGAGAGCTCTGAAACATCTGGATGTAGAATTTCCTGCACATGTGGCCGATTACTCAGAGTCCCAGTTCAGATTCTTTAAAACCAGCAGTTTCACTTTCAGGTTCATAGATTTATTGCTCAAATGAAAAGTGGGCCACTCATACGTCACAGTAACAAACATTTGTGGCTCCCTCAGAGCTCACCCTGAGTGGGCCTCTAATGCTTTCTGCAGCACGGAGGGAATCGAAGCCTGACAGCGCTAACGATGAGGATAATAAAGAACTTCAAACTGTTGAGCTATTTAAGACTTCAGCCTCTAAATAATTATTTAGAGGCTGAAATTAATAAATATATTTATTAACTGGCAGCTTATTAACCAGCATTTTAATAATTTCAGGACCTTTCCCACAGAATTTATTTTTAAATATTATCAACACAAGTGTCTCTGTGTGTGTGTGTGTGTGTGTGTGTGTGTGTGTGTGTGTGTGTGTGTGTGTGTGTGTGTGTGTGTGCGTATGTTTATAATACCTTGTGGGGCCAATTTTCCTGACATATACTACGTTGTGGGGACCAATTGCTCCTTGTGGGGACTGGAACCTTGTCCCCACAAGGGGAAACCCTGTTTTTGGGTCAGGGGTCAGAGTTAGGGCTAAGGTATGAATTGAGTTTAGGTTAGGGTTAGGGTTAGGTATGTGATGGTTAGGGTTAGGAAAAGGGTAAAGGTAAGGTTTAGGCTGTAGAAATGAATGGAAGTCAATGGAAATTCCCCACAAAGATAGCAAAACACACTTGTGTGTGTGTGTGTGTGTGTGCGTGTGTGTGTGTGTGTGTGTGCGTGTGTGATAATGAAAAGCTGGTCTGAATGTGATGTCAGCAGTTTCCCAAGAGTGCAAGTAAATGAAACAGGAACTGGCAGCAAACGGCAGAGAGAGGACGCTGCTTTGTTGCCACTGCACAGCTCCTGAATTTCAATTCGAGCAGCTGTTAGTCACGATGTGAGATCACAGATTGCTTCATAGAACAAAATTCGAGGAAAAGGAGAAATTCCTTCTTACTGTGACTTTGGTGGTGTTGGGGTCTTTTTCCAGAGAACGACAGCCGGCGTGGCACGGAGACCTGAACTCCATGCCGTCTGAGCCGCAGACCGGGTTAAACGCCTCCTCAGAGCAGCGACAGGCAGAACTGCACTGCGACACATTAGGGCTGAAAACACAAACACACACGTTTAAGCATGTTTATTAACATTTTATGAAGCAGGTGGAAAAGGTAGCTGTAGATCCCAAACAATATTCACTCAGTGCAGAGAATACTGAAATATTATAAGAATATTTAACTACACATATTTGTGCCCACGAGGTTTATGTGAGGTGCCAAAGGCCTCATCACCAACAGGAGCAAGCAACCCACTCACTGGAGACCATTAAGAGCCTATGGTAAACTTGCCATGCTTCATTTATTCTGAATTTAGTTCTCTTCCTTTGCACTGACACATACAAACCACTGAGTTAGCCACCTCTGAACCCTCTGCATACTAAAGGTGTAGGTACCTGATGGTAGAGACCCCGGCAACGTTCTGTGTGGGGCAGCCAATGAACAGCAGTGGTAGGGCAGACAACATGCAGAGAAAGATGGCTGTTGTGCACAACTTGCTGGCACCGGTGACTGAAAGACTGAACCGTCGCATCAGTACTCCACCCAGGACGGTCCCCAGCACCCCCATCGGGATCCCAACTCCTCCTGTAAGAAAGAAAGCTTCAGTTTGGTCCTTATTGTCCAGAGTTTGATTCTGCTGTAACTGCTTTCAGGTCCTCTCACCTATCATCATGGTGGAGAAGGAAACAGGCTGGCTGAACTGCTTCTCAATGAACTTGGCCATGAAGGTGGCGAGGCCGGACAGGAGAGCTGCCAAGTTCACCAGAGCCAGAACCACCAGCATGTACATGGGATTTCGCAGCATCCGCAGAGCAATTTCAGGAAATTCTGAGGGACAGAATTTCTTTAAGAGGTCAGTTCACCAAAACCAATCATCTGCTCATGAGAAACACCGACAGTTTTGGTTTCATCCGTCCAGCTCGTGGACATTTAGGTTTGAAATGTTAAAACTTTAATCCTCTGATTTCATCATGTGGCCAATACTTTGGTTTAAAATCAGATACCTGTAGGGGTAATAACAGTCCTGTCAGTCAAAGCTGTACTTTGGGTTTGGTTCTATTAAAGTTCAAATCTTAGCATGAAAAAACTGTTTCATCATTTTTCAGTTTCCAACTGAAGAAAAGGGACTAATGGACTAAACAGGCTAAAATGCCGGATGGAGACGTGGTGCTGGGCTCAGCACTCATGATGAAACACTTGCTGTTGGCTCCATTTAAATATGCTGATAGCAGGAAACAGAAGTGGAAAAGAGGACTCTTACTTTTGAGGAACTTAAGCAGGGAGAGTTCCTGCAGTGTGTCTGTCTGTTGTTCCTGCTGCTTACTGTCTGGTATAGACTCGACATCGTCTGCACCGTCCTGCACAAATATGGAAAGAACATCACATGTGACGTTGTTTTTCCACTGACAGATCTGAAACCAGTCAGTGAAAGTTTACGTGACTCAGTGAGAGACTTCAGATAAACGTGTCCTGGTTGGTGTTGGTTGGTTTCTGGGAAAGTGAGCCACTCACAGAATTGGTTAATCTGAAATCTTCACAAATGCCAAAGCTGTTTAAGGGAAGAATGATGAGGATTTTTATTGTTTATGGAAAAGATTTTAACCTGTGCTAGTTAAAGAAAGGGTCTGAGATAAATCTCTCAATCTGCATTCCTGCTCTAAGCACAAGCCCGGACTGGCTGGCAGAAAAACAGCAGCATGATGGGAACTTTCTTAGGGTTGTTTTCTTGTCTCCTGTTCCTGTATGAGCCCATTATTTGTGCACATAAACTAATTATATTAGATTAGATTCAACTCATTGTCATTGTGCGCACAAGGCACACAACGAAATGATGGTTCCAGATCACTCATCCAGAGACGAACATCTGCGGTCATGCAGCCAGAGACCGGCGCTACCGTTAGGCAATGTGGTTTAAGTGTCTTGCCCAAGGACACAACGCAGGGACAGGGGCTCGAACCTGCAACCTTAAGGCTGCAAGGCGAGCGCCACTGCCACAAACTGTGACCAGTTCTCTATAAAGTGGTAAGTGACAAAAATAAGTTTTTTGAGGCGTGCTGACAAGAACAACAGTAACAAGCTGTCAGGAAAATATGGACATATCACCTCATGGCTGATATGAACGTGATCTATAACTTTACTCTGGTTTTGGTTTCCATCGGCTCCTGAGGAAATATTGAGCTCTTCAGCTGCTAAATGCTTTGCTATCTTTAAGCCACCGAGACGAGAGCGCCACACTGTCCTCGTGATTTAAAAGTACCATTACTGCCCAGGCACCTGTGGTCAGTGTCATTTTTTTTGACTCTTTGGTGGTAATTGAAGGGGCCACTTTAACAATGTGACATTCATAAGTTCACTAAAGGTGGGCCAGTTTTATATCAAGGTCCACTTTTGTGTTGCTAAATGATACAGAAACAATAAAACATATATTTAAACCTGTATCATCACTTAGTTCTCTCTCGACCCGGGAGGTCAGTCAGTCCCCACGACTCACAGACGTATGACATCCAAGTTGGTAGGTTAGCAGCAGTGTTATTATTGCAGGCTTACTGCATGTGTTTATGCCTGAACAATGATAAATATAGCCACTGTGTAGCTAGTGTTCATTTTCAGTAACTATATATACAGCAGGAAGCAGTGGTTGTGCAGCTGTGCAGGCTGTAAGGCAAGTGAAAGTTAAAATCTGTTTCTTGATTCTTTATGTCACACAGGTTGGCCACAGTGTTTTGGATAAAAACAGGCTAACTTAAATATTCCTCCCAAGTCCACAAATATCTTTGGGTGGGTGGGAATGAGTGGGTCATTCTCTGTGTCAGTGAGGAGTCTCTCCAGCTGCAGCTCCCACAATGAGGTGAAGGTAACTTTGGGTGAGGCAGTTGGAAGCTGCTGATCAGACCGATACTCCTACCAGGTGCATTAGTAGCGACACTCATCACACTGTTTTCATGCATTTCCCCCAGCCTCCTTTCATGCACTACCATAGCATAACTATAGATAAACACACTTCACTGCTTCCTGCCTGAAAACAAACATGGAGAGAACACTTTGGGTGGCCAAGATTAAACTCCTGATTATGACTTTTACAGGAGCCACTGTGACAGAAGAATATGCTGGATAATTAAAGACAATATGTCATCGGCAGGTTTAGCCAATAATTCTGCACCAAACTGAGCAGAGAAATGAGGTTCAGCTCACGGAGGAAACGTTTGACTGCAGCTGCAGACGGTTGCTCAACACAGTGTTTTATCTGTCAGAGCTCACTGGGTGCAGACTGACCCAGTCCAAAGGTTTATTTAACTATGGAACCACTTTAAAATGCTTTCACATGGGAGAGCTGCACTACAGAGTTATGTTTGAGTAACACTGTAAAACAACACAACATGTAAAAAAGACTCAATCTCAAATGAGAGCCATCATTTAACCTTTTAAAGGTTAAATTACCGCCTTAAACATAAAGCAGGAAAAACAGTTCTTCTGTGGGATAAGATGGGAAACAGCAGTGTGCTCTAAAAGTTAAGGTTTACTTAAAGCAGCTGTAAAGTTAGAGGTTTATTGCTGTGCAGTCAAAGCTATTCTGACTGTTTTATGGTCCTTACCTTAGATCACCCATTATGCTTTTACATAACGAAGATACACACATAAATGTTTGGGGCTTTCCAGATTGGTTCATGCACCAATTCAATTCAACTTTATTTATATAGCACTGAATCACCGCAGCAGTCCCCTCAATGGGACCAGCTGGCAGTTTGTGGGTATTACCCTCACTGTTACAGTACGTGGAGGCTGTGGGGTAATTTTTAGTTGTGTTAATCTTTGAACTGTTTGATAGAAAGCAGAATTCATGTGGTCTTGATAGACATAATGTGGTGGAAGCATAACCATGAGAAACTTCATCAGTGTCTAATACTTGCTACATTTTCTTTTCTAATTTCTGTAAAAAAAACGCACCGCTGACATTTACACAATTATTACTTCCTGTCTCGACGTCTTGCTCACATTGATGCAGAGTCTGTAGTCATATGGATGGACACAACTGAGCCTGAAGGTGAAGCTGTGGATCCACCTTCCTCACCTGTGATCACAAGCTGTGGATCATGACTGAAAGACATTGCTGAGACAAACGGCTGAAACCAGCTTCCTCTGAAGCTTCAGAGATGGGATAAGCAGCTCTACAGCTCTGCAGAGCTACAGTCGAGGTGGTGCAGGCATCTGACCAGGATGCCTCCTGGATGGCTCTCCCTGGAAGGACCAAAGACTTTGAATGCTTAGACTGCTGCCCCTGTGACCCAGATCTGGGTAAGTGGTAGAAAACTGATGGTCCTTTAGGAAGTAGTTTTTAAGCAGATAGTGAAGTTTAAGGTCTGTAAATCTAAAACACAGGACAAATAAAGGATGCAGATTTTGTTTAAAGAAAACTGTTGCAGATGATCCTACAAATGTTTTGCACTTTTCGGCAGTCCAGGTCATCCGGGATTCATCATCTGCAGCAGGTTTCATTTTCCTGCTGTTGGATGAGCTCCTGATCTACCAGTCTGACCACTTCCTTCACCTTTGTATAGACAGACAGTTTGTCAGTCGATCACAGAGCTTTCTGCAGTTCTGAATCAGAGACTGAAGTAACACAGTTTGTTCCTCCATTTTTGTCAGTAATCAGCAAAACCTTGGATCAACTTTCAAGGTTTGATTTGTTTCTTTTTCTCATGAAATTCCCATGATGTCTCAGTTTCGGCTGATTTTAATTAAGTTTTAATGACTTCACTGGAACTGAGCTGCTCAAATTTCAGAACTGGATCAGTATTATAAAGATTTCAACATCTTTTATATAACTCACAAATCCCCTTTGAGTGTGACCTGCCAAAAAGAAAAAAATTCCCCCAAAGGATTGATGACGCAGGGCTCTGAATCCATTTATATCAGCCCAGATTTCAAACTGCAGCTCTACTTTTGTCAACTGAAACAACAAATCACTGTTAATTAGTCAAACCCTTTCATCTCTGCACACAATCTCTGAGCTGGTGAGACTAAAACATCCTTAATGAGAGGGGAAGCTTTTAGACAAACATGTGGTGAAGCGCTCGAGTCTTATTCCAGGAGACTCTGTTGGGCAATCTTTGAATAGTTTGATTGATGAAACATGTGCAGAGTTGAACTTTCTCTTTTAATCTGGGACTGAGCCAAAACACACAGACATAGATTCAAGTTCAGGCAGGCTGAGTTCAGCTTCAGTATCTAAACCATCATCATCATCATTTCCTGTCACTTTGTGTCCTCGTGGCTTTGAGGCAGGAACGCTCTCTGTCATAAAAAATAAAAAACAGCACTGTGCAGTATTTGCTTTCTTTCTCAGTCCTATTTTGCCTGCATTGCAATTACAGATATTTTTAAATCTGTTTAGCCAAACGGCTCATTTACCTCCTGCAATTTCTGAGCGTCAAATGTGACTGCCAACAAAGTCATTAACCCTCCCCGTCTTGTACTCCCTCCCTGAGGTGTCTGAAGGCCATTAAATCTTTTTGGGGTTGCAGGTTGATCATTATCAGTGGGGATAATTAAGATAATCATTCTTTATGTGGTGTCCTTAAGAGCTTCGGTGGAACTATGCAGCAGGAAACCTTTAAGAGCTTCCACGGAGTCACAAAAAGTGCTCTGACATATTTATGCTGCAGCAAAAAATGTCACTTCGTTTTCAATCTTCACTCCTTCCAGTTTGCCATTAAAAGGCTGCAGCTGTCCTAACTTCCTTGGGGGGGGGGGGGGGGGGGGGGGGGGGGGGGGGGTTGTGAAGAAGATTCAGTCTTTATAGAAGCTATAAATATTTAGGTGAGTGGATGCTTGACCTGCAGCATTTCATCTAAAACCACATCCAAGCATCTCTGCGGATTTATACACATTTACAACAGCAACATCAAGAATATGTAAACTAAGATTTAGATTCACCATCTAGACAAAAATAGTGGCTCTTTGGTGCCCTGATAACCTGTTATGGGGGCAGCTGTGGTTCAGGTACTAGAGAAGGTCATCTACCCATCAGAAGACTGGCAGAAAGATCCCTGGCTCCTCCCATTGGTGTGTGTGTTAGATAAAAAGCACTGCATGAATGTGTATGTGACTGGGTGAATAATGCTACTTTCCCACTGCCGAGGTTCTGGAGCCGGAGCAAGTTCCCGTGCCGATCCCAATGAACCGGCGAAACGCTTAAGAACGGGCCCGCGTTCCCACCGCGTTTCTGTGAACTGCTCCTTTACGTATGAGCGTGGGCGGGTCCTCGTCTGGACACGGAAGCCGAAGCGCACAAACGTGGGAGAACACGCTCCCCTTTCTGTGCTGCAAATACGTTTTAGGGTCCAAACCAAACTACTGCAGCATCTGTGTGCAGCACAGAGGGAAACACAGACAGCGATTAGAGCAAGACAACAAGTACGCACTTTGTGTCCTTTTATCTGTGATATGAACTGATACAAAGCAGCAAGTTCAGCCTTAGAGCCCAACCTAATTCACAGCCATGAAAATCGCTTCGCTTTTCTCATGTAATACACATGTAATATGGTAGAAAACTTGATGTTGAGATGGCAGAGTCACGCCCCTCTGCCGCTTTCGGCACGCGTTCCTGGTTCCAGACCAGCTAGTTTGCGGGGCCGGAATTGAACCCGTTTTTCGGCCGAGCACCGAGTGTTTCGGCGGTGGAAAACCCGCCTAACGGTTCAATTCACGGCTCCGGCTCCGGAACCCTGTTGGTGGGAAAGAGGCCTAAGAGTTGTAGCAGAAAGTGCTACAGTGAGAGGAAAGGTGCTATATAAGTACCAGTTCATTTACAGTTTAGGAATAGTTATGATTGTTTTTAAATGTTATGGTCAGTAAGCAATTATAAAGGCCACTAAAGTCATCCATCCATCCATCCATCCATCCATCCATCCATCCATCCATCCATCCATCCATCCATCCATCCATCCATCCATCCATCCATCCATCCATCAGGCTAAGCTGCTGAACAGGTATTCCAGATTTCCCTCTCCTCAGCAAAACCTGGTTCTGGGTCTGCTCCCAGCTGGACAAACCCTCTGAAGGGAGGCACCTAGTTGGGGTAGGTTGGGCCAAGTTGGCTGAACCAGCTCAACTGGCTCCAGATGTCCGATCTCCTCACCCTCTCTAAAGCTGAGCCCAGCCAGTACACAGAGGAAACTCATTTTGGCAGCTTTTATTCACAGCATTAGTCTTTGAGTCATTACCCAGATCTCACGACACAGGTGGACTGGTAAATTTAAAGTTGTGCCTTGTGATTTACATTTCAATCATCTGAATTGATAACAACTATTTCTTATCTTAAAATCAAATGTTTTAACATCTATCAGCTGCTTGTGCTCCATCTAGGGTTAGGGTTAAGGCTGAGGGAGTCAGGGCTTAAAGGTAGGCATTTTAGTATCTGCTGGCAAAAACGAACCAAGGAAGATAACTGAAGAAAAGCTAAACTGGGAGGGGGATCTAGGGAACACAGGAATACAAGAGTGACTACAACAAGACTCCAACATGAGACAAGGGGAATACTGGGACAATACAGGGAGAACAAGGGGAGAGCGGAAACTGCTGAACAGGCGAACAGAATAGAACAGAACAGAATATGAATCATAAAACTAACTAAGTGCCATAAAAACAAAACATTAGGCTACAGACCTAGGACCATGACATAACCTGGTGGAGGAGCATGTCAGTCTCTGTTCACACAAGTCAGAGAACAGGAGTCAGTGTGAATCACCTGTAATTATCCGCAGTTAAACCTGCTAAACATGCACACCATTGATTAGTCAAGCACAATTTGGATCTGTTTGGATGAATCACTAAGCTAGGGTGAGGTGATTGTAGGTGTGTAAAGGTAAAAAATTTTTTAAAAATGCATGTGATGTGTGTCAAACATTAACCACTGAATGATGCTGGATTAAATGTGGTGAGTGAGGTGATCTGGGACATCAGGCCCGTAAAGGATGCTGACAACACCCATAAACGAGGCTTTTCTGAACAAGGAGCATCAGTTATACCCACACCAATATTCCCTCCAGACTTTTTATTAGATTGGACTGACTCACCTCTTTGGGCATGTTTCTGGGGAAGAAGAGGTATGGCAGCGCGGTGAGGAAGAGGAGGCAGGAGGCAACCAGGAAGCCGAGCCACCATGCTCCCACCCAGCGCAGATCTTTAAGGTCCAACTGGATGTCCTCTGGAAACAAGAGCGAGTACAAGTCTTGAAACACATGCATTTTGTTTGTAGTGTTTATTCTGGTAAATCATACAATAAAATGTAAATACAGAGAACTGAGCATTCACTGCCAGCCCATGTCAGCTGATAACTCATCCTAGTACACACCCACCTCAGTAAATGTCACAGGATGCACTATTTAAGCTGCTTTAATCTGCCTACATACTGTACACTGCACTGCATAACAGCATCATTCATTATTGCGTCTTTCTTTGAAAGATGTATGCATTTGCACAAAAACCAGAAGTCCAGATTAGGCAAACACTGGTGGAGTTCCCTGTTTGGAGAATGCTGTTATTTATAGTCAGGGTTTGACATCCTGTTGTTCCAACAAAGAACTAAAACTGAATGGTTTTAATTACAAGCTGAAATCTTGTAGTGTGTCAGAGATTGTTCTGGGTGGCCGAGTCCTTCATGAAAATCAAATGACTCTCTTTAACCAGGGTAAAGTAAGCTTCCCATAACTTGAGCCTAAGAACCTGCACTGACTTGGTTCTAGTGTTTTCACAGTGTGTAACTAGACATTCAGTGTGTGAGTGTTCCAGGCAAAATCTGACTAATGTTGGTTTAAAATGGCACCAGGTCTTCCCAGAACACCTGCACATATTACTTGGCAGGTACATTGTTTCAGCACATGGAGTCCTCTAATTTTAGGCCTTCGACTCTCACATTCAAACATTTGTACTACCGTCGGAGCGGTTTTAGCCTCCACTTAGACTGCCGTTGGGCAAAGTGGTGAGATGCTGTGGTTCTTCTAACATCCCCCAGAGGCTCCACAGTGAGTCAGTCAACACAGACTCCCATGTTAAAACTTTAAAGCAGAAACACACATGTTTACAGCAGACCTCCTGTTTTGGTCTCTGTGGATAATTTGCCTGTTCATAACAGCTGCACAGGTGGAGAATGTTTTTATAACTCACTTGTTTAAACTACATGGAAACTTAAAGTTTGCATGATTAGGGGCGTGGCCTATTTGACTGACAGGTAGATGGTGACACAGGTGGAAGTAGCTGCTAGCTGTCTGCTCGGCTTCACCTCAGCTAACTGGAGTCCCTGAAATGGACCTCTGGAGCCTTTTGGATTTTTAATGCAACTATCTGACCAATCATATGGCTGCTGTGGCTTCACTGGACTAACAGACCATCCAAGAAGGCGGAGCCCCAGTTTTAACTTTTTTTTCTATGTTACTTTGCAATAATTAACAGTATATAATTGATCTGTGTATAATTGATTACACTTGTGTAATATGTGATTGCAGCAACTGAACTTTGCACTCCACCCAAATCTAGATATTCACTTCTGGCTCTGAAATCCAACATGACATCAGCTAAAATGCAGAATCAAGAATGGCATCATTGTATCTATGCCTTAAAATCTACCCTGTTTGTGTCTCAGTATCTGTAATCTGTGAACACAATTTGCAGTTTCTACTGATTTAACTGGGCACAAAAGACATGCTGTTTATCTGAAAAAACCTGCTCTCATCGCCCGTCTACACGTTATAGTATAATTACTATTTTTGTTTAATTTGTAAACCAATTACTGCTTTGTTATTGGTAGGAACCCAATAGAGAACCAGTGTAATAGTTCCATCTTAAGTTCCTGTTCAGAAAACAGTTTTTATTGATGCTTTTGGTTCTGTTGCCTCAAGAAGACATGTTTGAACACATTACATGTGAGAAAGCAGGTGCCTCAGCTGCTATTGAGATGACTCATATGAGTTTCAAGTCTTATTGTGACAGACAGTCATGGTTGGAGCTCCAAATAATGACGGATGGTTTTCAAAGTTAGCATGAAAGGCTGTAATTACTGAAAAACAGGAATGAGTGACATAAATGCCTCCAAAAACAACAAAACCCTCTGTAAAAGCATGCCATGGACACCTACTGTACACTACACAATGTGCATGGCTTAAAAATCAAACAATCAAACAATAGATCCTGTTAAAATAGGACTTCACCTGTTTAACAACATATGATTAAGTTCCATCATATTCATAATGGGTGAGTGCAGTAATTAATGTGGACCTGCTCTGCTTTGACGGACTCCCTGTCATTAGCTCCTGCACATCCAGTGGTGAATGTTCATATCAAACATGGCCACAGTTTCACATAATGAGGTGCATGTATGTACAAATAATTGCTGTTGGCCAAAATGTTGGGTTCTAAACACACACATTCAGCTCTAAAACCACATCACTGGATGAATTATATGTATTTATATCATTTTTACAGCACAGTGCGTTGCCACAGGCATTCTGCAACCAACAGGTTTCACTGCATCGTGTTTTCAATACAGCTTTGTTTATGTAATTAAAAGATTTATTGCTGCCTGCCTTCAGTTGGAGTTTTCAAAATTTTCTCCGAGCTGCTTTCGACCTCTCTCTTAGCACAAGGTGTCACCACAGCAGATAGCTGTGGTGTTTCATTTGTTTTATGCCAGTTGCCCTTCCTGACACAGCTATCGACAAGTTTTATGTAACAGCAACCGAAAAGAGCATTTCAAATAGAAAAAAATATATTGGTTAATAAATTTAACATATATTAAACATATATGTTAAATTTATTAACCAATATATTTTTTTATATTAAACATGGCAGCACGGTGGCGCAGTGGTTAGCACTGCTGCCTCACAGTTAGAATACCATCTGGAAGGCCTGGGTTCGATTCCACCTTGGCCCAGGCCTCTCCCTCTCTCTGTGTGGAGTTTGCATGTTCTCCCCGTGCTTGCGTGGGTTTCCTCCGGGTACTCCGGTTTCCTTCCACATTCCAAAGACATGCACTTACTGGGGTTAGGTTAATTGGCTAATCTAAATTGCCCATAGGTGTGAATGAGAGCATGAATGTGAGTGTGAAAGGTCGTCTGTCCCTCTGTGTTGGCCCTGCAACAGGCTGGCGACCTGTTCAGGGTGTACCCTGCCTCTCGCCCTATGACAGCTGGGATAGGCTCCAGCCCCCCCGCGACCCTTAACAGGATGTGCGGAAGCGAATGGATGGATGGATGGATATATTAAACATATATAATTCCTGTGATCCTGAACTGGGTAAGCTGAAGAAAATGATCAAAAGTACCAAAACACAATTTATATGTTCATGTTAGACATTTAAACTTCAGCTATGAAGATAATATGGATGAGAATTCATGCTTGGTTCACAGTTTAGAGCATGACTGCTAGTTTAAACCTCTCATCGGTGATGACAGAGAAAAGGGAACATTTTTAGTGTGTGCAGTAAAATTTTAAGGAATAAATATCATTTCATTCAGTTACGCAGATTCTCCTCTGAACATACTTCAGCTCATGCTAAGTGGGACATCTGCCTAACGGCTCAGTGTAAGCCAGTAACACTACATGCCAACTGTCCTGTGAGTCAGAGCACACAAAAAGCTTTTACATTTCTAGTTCAGCAACACAATACCTGTTCACCCCATTCACAATGTCTGAGTGATTAGAAGAAAGCCCTGAGACACAGAGGCTCACACACATGTGTTTATACATGTATAGATGTGGGGCTATGCTAGCATATGAATTACAAGGACCCAAGTGCCAACTTAACTTTTTTTTAAGAAAATAAACATAAAACTTTAATATACCTAATCTAACATGAATTTCCAACCTTAACACTACAAATTAAGCCTCAAACATAAATTTCATTAAGTATTAATTTAGAAAATTCCACATGTCCTCACTTTCCAAGTCAGCGTCCCCACAAAATGGGATTTACACACACACACACACACACACACACACACACACACACACACACACACACACACACACACACACACACACACACACACACACACACACACACACACACACAATCTCCTCAGAAACACAAAAGTCATGTAAATTTATACATGCTCTCCTAAATATATAAACACAATTGTAAACAACTTTAAGCAAAGACACATACACATTAATAATCACCACATGCTTCCATGGGCACACCTATAAATACCACTGTGGCACTGAAGGCAACACGGTTTTTGTTTGAACACGTGAAGAAAGAAACTGTCGTTAATCTTGAAGATGTCAAACAAACTGCGACACCAGACTGAATGTCAAAACTCTCTCACGGTTGTGTTCAGACGCTAAATCTGAAATATGATATGCAGAAAATAATGCTGGGATTTACACGCTCAGCATCCAGAAGGTTTCAGAGTCTTCTCTGAACAAATTTCTCAGACTCAAACTACATGCTCACTGTCAAACCACCACAACTGCAAATAAATAAATTTACTACTTTAGCAACAAAATATCAACATACGCCTCCAACGAAGTCTAGCTGAGGGACAGGAAAATGTCAGTCCCTCAGAGACAAACAGGTTTATACACATGCCTTCATATGTCTGTACTTGGTGCCTCCACACACAGTGGAGCAGGTCACTGTAAGGGGAACAACTTTCAGCTAAAATGTAAAAACTGCTCATTCATCAGAACTCGAACTTAACTTATCCACCCACTGTGGGTGTATATCTGGGGACATACACCGACAACTAGGTGTATGTTTGATAAATTAGAATAAAAAGTTGTTGAGATAGCCAAAGAAAAACTTCACAGCTTGAATTATTAGTAGGATGTCAGAGTTTTAAAAGGTTCTTTATGCAGTAAGCTAAAAACTCTACAAGAGTCCAGTGAGGCTCTAAGAACAGCATTTGATGACAGCGAGGAGACAAGCTAATTGTTAACCTCCAGCAGAGACAGCTTCGGTATCCACACAACACGAACTGTATGAAGTGTGCAAACATTAGCTAACAGTAGCCACCATTAGCTACTGCTCAGAGCAAACTTGTTGTGAAGAAAGCCCTGGGCAAACTGAGCCCATTTATAAATCTGTTAACGTCAGTCTCTTTCCAGCATTGTTTTCTTATGGGATAAACAGGATTAAAAAAGTGCCGCCTTTTGTGGAGATGTTGGAACTGCGCAAACAGGATCGAGAGTTGCTGTAACACGTCCATATAACACAAAGGAAAAAAGTAGCACGGGAAAGTGTTCATTATGAAAACCAGTCTGCAGCCTGATGATCATGAGGCTGTTTAATGTCTTTGGTATGTGGGGCAAAAGGAACAGTCAGCCAATAAATCAGCTTAAATAACTTTACACCAGAGAACTCACAGCCATCGTTTCTGAGCTGCATCATTTAAATGTTATTCATTTAGCGCCATCATGGTTGTTTATCCTCTGCAGAAGCTTTTAGACGAAATGACCTACATTAATCAACTTTTCACTGTTTCTTTTCACACTTTATCTGAGTGCTTTCTGTCACATACAGGAAGTCCTCCCTTTCCTTTTGAAATAAGTGAGATAAATGTTCTCTAAACAGTCCAGCTGTTTAGCATTAGCACGTTGTCTCCTCACCTGGCAATAGCTTGTCAAAGTCAACATAGATGCGCAGCATGAGGGACCCGGTGATGAATCCGAAAGCCGGGCCGATCGAGGTCACAGCGAGGAGGATGCCTGAAAGAGACAATTAAGACAAAGCTGAGAACATGAAACAGATGCCTGCTGTCCAAAGTCCCGAGGGTCAGACTGCTGGAACCCGACCTTTCACCTCAAACACCTTATTTCCTATGGCCTCAGTCCAACACCCAAAGCCCATAGCTCAACAATGACTATATTTTAATATGGTACATTTGCAGTATTGGAAACTTAATACTGTTAACCAAACCCAATGCTCCAGCATCACATCAAATGATTTCGCATAAGCTACCACAGGAAATATGATGAGTATGGAACAGCAGCAGGATCTGTGTGGACTGTTAAACAAAGAGTTGGATGTGGCTGATTTTAGCACAAGAAGAAATGAAGGACAGGGTCAGAGGTCATGATGATCTTGAAAACGAGATCAGTGGGTTAAACACTGACCTTTTTTGCTTTATTTTTTACCATCTTGTGCTGTTATAAATTAAGTTCACTCCTTGTTCTAATGCTGAATTTTGGCTTCAGCGTCTATCATTATTACCAGAGAAACGTTGAGTTTGGATTCTTGTAGAATTACTGAAGTCTGATTACTGTGTTTTCTCTAGTCTCCAGCTTGTGTTGATTAAAAGCATTCACAATTAGTTATCACCTTTATGAAGGTGTCCTGTTTATGTCTCCTCATGTGTGAACTGCCTCTTTCGCCTTGTGTTTTTGGATTTTGTTAAACCTTCCATTGATTTTCTTATCTCGCTATCCACTTTAGGGTTGCATGGCTGGAGCCTATCCTGTCTGTTATTGGGTGAAAGTTGGGGTGCATCCTGGCCAGATCAACCATTCATGCTCACATACAACCTAAAATGTGTGTCTTCGGACTGTTCTCACTGCTGACGCAGGGAAAACACTGAAAGGCTCCAGCCTGCTGTGAGGTGACCACTGCCTCACATTTCCATCTATTTTATTAAAGTCCAGCATCCAGCTTACCGTGATACCAGTTTCCTTTACACTTACTGAAGATGTTGGAAAAACAGCTCTCAATAAACTACACTGTGTGCACAATTATTAGGCAAGTGAGCATTTTGGCCATATTAACATTTTTTAGGCATATTTTCTAACTCCAAGCAGAATAAAGACACAAATTAACCTCCAAGGATTCGAGAAAAATCAAGTGTGAAGCTGCCAGGAACCAGTTATCTTCCAGTTCTGTCATATTCCAGAACTGAAACCTACCTGGAGTACCTAGAAGTACAAGATGTTCAGTTCTCAGAGACATGGCCAAGGTAAGGAAGGCTGAAACCTGACCCCCACTGATCAAGACACATAAGCTGAAGCATTGAGACTGGTCCAAGAAATATTTGAAGACAGGTTTTTCAGAGGTTTTATGGACTGATGAATGAGAGTGACTCTTCATGAATCAGATGGATGAGCCCATGGCTGGATCAGTAACGAACACAGAGCTCCACTTCAAGTCAGACGCCAGCAAGATGGAGGTGAGGTACTGGTATGGGCTGGTATTATTAAAGATGAGCTGGTTGGACCATTTTGGGTTGAAGATGGGCTCAAACTCAACTCCCAAGCCTACTGCCAGGTTTTAGAAGACACTTTCTTTAAGCAGTGGTTCAGGAAGAAGTCAGCATCTTTCAAAAACACAATGATTTTCATGCATGGCGAGCCAGTAAAGGCGTTAAAGATGAAAAACTGATGACATGGCCCCCTTCCTCACCGGACATGAACCCAATTGAGAACTTGTAAGCAATTCTTAAATGGGAGATTTACAGTGAAGGCAAACAGCACAGCACTCTGAACCGTGTCTGGGAGGTTGTGTTTGCTGCTGCATAAAAAGTTGATTGTCAACAGATGAAGCAACACAATACAGGCGGCTGTCAGTACATTTTCTGTTCTGCCTCACATAATTACACATCATCTCTATCAGCAGAACATCTCATTTCAGACCACAGATACCTCAGCATTTATCCGTCCCTAACATTTAAAGAAACATTTTTAACATCTGTGCATACCAACTTTATCTACAGCATCCAACTCGGCTGTAGCTACTAGCAAATGTATGACTGACAGAAAATCCATGAGAAGCAATCAGATTCTACAAAATGTGCAGTAAAAGCAGCATCTGTGCTGAAGTTAGGACATAAATACAGCCACAGTAGGTGAACCGTGATCTCACATCATTATTCCAGACTTCCTTTGTGCTTCAGGTTTCAGGAAACCAATTAAAACAGGTTTGTTATACGAGCAGGGCCACGGGCTAATATTACCCTGCACGGAGGCTGCAGCACTACAATCATGTCTGTTGTCACAGTGAGTATCAGTCCTGTAATAAGCCAGTCAGGCTTTTTGATTTTTCATAACATGACCTGGCGTAGTGTCTCTTGTTACCTGCTCCTCTTATCTCTTTATAATGCCCAGTTAAACTTCTGTAATGGGAGTTCACCTGAGCAGAAAATCTCACATAACCTAAAGTGATTGTCTTCTACTTGTTAAAGACAGTTCGTGCCAATGGCTGGCTGAGTTGTGAGGAACTTAAGTATTTGTTACACAGCTGTGATATAACAGCGGGTGGTGTAAGAAATGCCGTGCCACTGAAGAGCAATAACAACTGTTGGGTCTCTTTAGGTCATTCTGACTTTGCTCTCTGCCTCTGTTGCAGAGAATTACAGGAAACTGTAATTCCTTCTACCACGAGTCCACCACAGCCCCGAGAAATCTGGTTCCCTGATTGATGACAGACTGCTGATCCTTTTCACCAAGTGTGCGTGTGCTGTGTCTCAAATTGCATATTTCTATACTTAGATAACCAATTTTGAGTGCACTTGTGCTATCGAGCGTGGAACCATAAAGTATTTTGTGTGGTCAGAGGCTCAGCAATGAGAAATGCAAAAATATGCAGCAGCTAGCTGCTCATGCAACAATCAGCAACACTAGTCTGCTCAAATTAGTATACACAGTACACATTTTTCTATCAGTCTTACAGCCATGCTCTTGACATGAGTGAGCGCCATCATCTCAGGTTTTTTTAACCTCTAAATGACTTAATCTGCTATCACAAGACTTTACTCATCAGAGCTGAAGTGTGTGGTTAAAATATTGCTCAGTGCTTCGTACCGAGGTAGAGAGGAGAGTTCTTTTTGCTGGCATAGTCGTCGATGTATGAGATGCCAAAGGGCTGGATGGGGACAGCTCCGATGCCCAGCAGCAGCTGACCCAGGAGCAGCATAGGGTAGATGCCCTGCTGGTTGGGGGTCACCTGCTGCTGGCAGGTCTGATTGTTGGATGAGGTGGTCACTGGCTGGCAGAGGTCAGAGCTGTTTTCATTGGAGGCTGTTTGGGAAACAGAGGAAAACTTTCAAGGTTTTCTTATTCAACAGAGACTTCATTCTGAAAGTGATGAGAAGTTTCAGTCTGAGTTTGAAGCTATTTTTGTGCTGATACCTCAGCTAACCGGGGTCCCTGAACTGGACCTCTGGAATGTGCTGTTGGAGATTTTTGGAACATTTTTAACGGCTGATAATGCCTAATGATCTGACCAGTAATATGGCTACTGTTTGGTTTATTGTGCTGATTGCCCAATGCTGAGATCCAGTTCTATGATTCTTTTGGGTAGTACTGAGCACTAAGTAACAAGTATCTGTATTTGTGGATTGAACATGTTGACCAAGCTAGGCAGGATTAGTGCTCCGCCCACTTATCCTAATAAAAAGTTTCAAAAAATTCAGAAGGAGGTTAGATTTAGGTTGCTTTAAGGTCCTATGATTTTGTGTGTGTGTGTGTGTGTGTGTGTGTGTGTGTGTCTCACAGATGACAGTCTTGGTGAAGTCATACGGTTCACTCAGAAAGTGCGTTATCCCCATCAGCAGAGAGGCCAGGCAAGCCAGCAGAGCTCCGCCTCCGATGTACCTCGGCCGGTGGACTCGACTCCCAAAGAAGCTCACAAAGATGATCAGCACGGTGTTTCCCACCTGGACACACACACACACATCTTATTTTAGGGGTAAAATAAAAAGAACCACAATGAAGAACGTGTTTCATCCAGACTCATTCAAGCAATCGATATTTAAACTTTGGAAAATTTGGATAAGTTTATGGACGTAACTTCAACAAGAGCATATTAAAATATTTGAATGATTTCCAGAGAGATTTACTGTCCAGTCATATTCAGGTTCCTTATTTGGTTCTGACAGGAAGTTCTTTACGACAACTAAAACAACTGAAACATAAAGTATAGCATTTGTTCTCATTCTCATTCATTTTCTGCTATCTAGTAAAGTAGAAGGTGTTCTTTGCTGTGATGGACCAGATTTAGACAACAGATCTTTGACTCCCAACTCAGCACCTGTGGGTGCTTGTGAAGGACTCCTTGAGGAGGATTCACATAGATTTGTTGATTTAAGGCTCCAGAGTCTGAGCTGAACTGACCTCATTGAAGGAGGCCAGGAGTCCGGACTTCTGGCTGGACAGGCCGTAGCGCCTCTCGATGGTGGAGATGGAGCTCTTCATGTAGCCCGACACCAACAGCTGTGCCAGCTGCAGCAAACTGTGGCAAAACACAAAGAACTGCAAGGAGAAGAAGAAGAAGAAGAAAAGTCAGAACAATTAGATGAAAACAAGCAGCGGTTCATCTACGCCCACATGAGGCTCCAACAGTGAGTTGGTCCCCATAGACTCCCATTTAAACTGTCCAATCTCCAGTTTTTGTGATGAAATTCTGGAATTTTATTTGGATTCATTTGGCACTAAATATGAGGCTTGTTACCAATAGCATTTGACCCTCTCATCCAAATGTGGCAGCTTCTGGCTCCACAAAAACCAACATGGCACCCACAGTGCAGCTAATGCTGAGGCTTCAGTGTGTCTGACACCAGTGGATGGCCTGACGGCGGTTATGGCCATGAGACAGTCGAGTCCGTTTCCACTCAGTGTTTAAAGTGCATTGAGTCAGACGGCAATTTCAGCACAAAGTGAAAGGTACAAACAAAAGCACAAGTATTTTACAACATGCTGAGCTCATCAGGGTCAGAGGATGAGAACAATTCCAGGATGAACTTCAGGATGTGGAGTTTCTGTGAAAACAAAGCCTCAGTGAGTCCCACAGGCTCCAGTGTTTGGACAGGAGCACGTCTGAGGCCAGCTTTCAAAGCGCTCCTCCGCTTGAAGGGATCTGACCCCTGAACCCCTGAACTGTCACAGGCGCTGTTACAGAGCCGTGTGACCCCCCCCAAACAAAGTCTTTGTGTTCCTTTTGTTTTTTATGATGTTCTCGAGCAGCAGGATAATGAAAGCAGTCACACAACAGCTAAGATTCCTGAAAATCAACAAACTTTCTTCTTGCATCACTTTAAAATTAGTGATTTAAAGGTCTTTGTCAGACCTACTGGAACACCTGAGCATCAGCCCTGCAGGCCTCACTCTGACACATCCCAGCATGGAGCAGCTGCACTTTTTCAGCTTTGAAAAGTTTCAAATGAATTACATATTATTAAGTTTGCATTTAATTTACAAAGCTGACATTTTCATTTCTTTATTTCAAATTTCTAAATTTCTTTACTTCCCTCCTTTGATTACTCCTCTTTCCTTTCATTGTTCTACCTTTTTTTCTTCTTCCTTTCCTTCACTACTTCTTCCCCTTCGTCTTTCATCCCCTTCCTTTTCACTTTTCTCCTTTCCTTGTATTCCTTCTTCCCTCCTTTCCTTCATACTATCCTTTATTTATTTCCTTCTCTCCTACCTTCCTTTCCTTCATTCCTTTTTTCCTTGATCACATTCATGCTTCCTTCCTTTATTTCTTCTTTCCTTGTAGCCTTCCCCTTTCCTTTTCAATTCAATTCAATTCAATTTTATTTATATAGCGCCAAATCACAACAAACTGTCGCCTCAAGGCGCTTTGTATTGTGGGTAAAGACCCTACAATAATACAGAGAAAACCCAACAGTCAAAACGACCTTCCTACCTTGATGCTGTTGAAGAGACTCTGGGATCGAGCAGGCGCTCGTAGCCCTGTGGGGTCAGAGGTCATGCTGAAGTCGTTGACTGTCACACGTAGACTCCTGTAAAACACAAACATGCACGAGCTGCTGATCACACATGCAGCAGCACAGAGGGCATCTATCTCATTTATTTAGCAGAGACTCTGACTGCCCAGCTCGTACTGTTGTAACACTTTGTCAATACTTGTGTTGTAACAGTAACACAAACAGGCCTGGACACAGTGTGGTCAGCTCAATCACACTCACGCTGAACGAACACGAGTTTCTAGAAGCGCTGAGTGCACACAAACACAGACACACACACACAGAGGGAGTGTACATGTGCTCTGTGTTTGGACACACAGACATGCAACAGTTAAAGCTGTTGGAAGGAATCTTACTCAAAGCCAAAATGAGTTCTGTCCTACATCCCCAACCAGAGCCACAGAGAACATCTGTTACTGTCAGTGCCCACTCCCCATTTCCTGTGTCCCTGTGTCTGTGTGTCCCCGTGTGCCCATGTCTGTGTGTCCCTGTGTCTGTGTGTCCCTGTGTGCCTGTGTCTGTGTGTCCCTGTGTGCCCATGTCTGTGTGTCCCCGTGTCCCTGTGTCCCTGTGTCCCTGTGTCCCTGTGTCCCCATGTCTGTGTGTCCCTGTGTCCCTGTGTCCCTGTGTCTGTGTGTCCCTGTGTTCCTGTGTCCCTGTGTCTGTGTGTCCCTGTGTCTGTGTGTCCCCGTGTCTGTGTGTCCCTGTGTCCCTGTGTCCCTGTGTCCCCGTGTCTGTGTGTCCCTGTGTCTGTGTGTCCCCGTGTCTGTGTGTCCCTGTGTTCCTGTGTCCCTGTGTCTGTGTGTCCCTGTGTCTGTGTGTCCCCGTGTCTGTGTGTCCCTGTGTTCCTGTGTCCCTGTGTCTGTGTGTCCCTGTGTCTGTGTGTCCCTGTGTTCCTGTGTCCCTGTGTTCCTGTGTCCCTGTGTTCCTGTGTCTGTGTGTCTCTGTGTCCCTGTGGTGATTTTGCCCAAATACTGAAGTGAATTTAACACCAGTTGTGTGGTTGTCATGTGCGCTGCCTCCAGCTCGCTCTGTCCATGCAGCTGCTTCATAAACCATTAGGAGAACCAAGCATCAGCCTCCGGGTGAGGCATAAAGCTGCGGTTCCTCTGCCGTCCAGCAGAGGCTCCAGCAGTGAGACAGTTCCTGTTGAGTCCCATTTTAAAAGGGCAACTTTACAGCAGAAACAAACATGTTAACAGCCTGATACAAAAACTGCTTTGGTCTCTGTGGCTCGTTACTCCTTCATAACAGCGGCTTAAATTGAATTAAAAGTTAAAGTTTGCATTATTAGGGGCGTGGCCTCTTTGACTGACAGGTGGATGGTGAGCCTGGCAGCTGTAGCTGCTAGCTGTGTGCTAGGCTTCACCTCAGCGAACTGGAGACCCTGACTCTTAAACTGTCACTGTCAGTATTTTGGAGGTAGTCTTAAGTGGAGAAACTGCAGTTTCTGCTCCCATAAATTGGTACCTGAACATAAAACACACTTAGGACTCATCCTCTGGGTACCATGCATCTCTGTGCTCAAGAGAAGTAGTTAAAGTATTTGATTTGCACCAAAGCGATGGACTCGCTGCTGTGATGGTTGAGAACATCAGGAGTCTGTTTGGGGAGCAGAACATAAAGAAGTGTTTATTTTACCCAAAAGCTCAAAAGCTGTTTTATTTTATTTCTACATTCAGGCTTGAAACACTTTGAGACAGAAATAACAGCAAAGTTAGACAGCAGCAGGAAACAAAGTGTGACAGGAAGCAGCGTCTTATCTGTAGACTCCAGGATTCTGTATCCCAGCTTAATCTCAGAGCCACAAACAGAACGAGCAGACTGAAGATAAAAGCAACCACCATCACCACCATCACCACTCAGGCTTCAGTCAACGGGCTCAAACACGGCGTGAGACAAACATCATCATCAACGTCACTCTGACTAGCAACATTTCACATTTCCTGGTGCGTCGTGCTGAATGTTTACAATGAAAGAAAGCTGCAGTCGGTCTTTGCTTTTGTCTTCTTCAGCCAGTTTTTCAGGTCTTTGGTGCAGCCAGCTCCCTGATCACTATAAACTATACAAAAAGCTAAACTGTTGTCAGAAGGTAGCCAATGGTTTCCCCAGTGCAGACCTTCATCCAACCAGAGCCTGCTAAAATGGGATTGGTTGATCTATGTTGGACTTCAGGAGGAGACCACGAAGCTTCTGCTCCCAAAAATCAGAAATGATTATCAGAGACGTTCCTGTGGTTGGAAACCTGTGGGTGTGTTCACTAACAGTGCGGAGTAATCAGTAACCAGGATACCCTTATCACATAATGAGGGACAATCAGGCACAGCCGTGTCTCTGTGTGACATGCACAGGCTGGTCCTGAAATCTTTATCACGTTCCTCACGGCAAGAATGAGCAGGCCACGAGCTGAACCTGCAAATATGGGAGGCCATACAAGTCAATATCAGACTTACATTAATATAAATCAAATAAAAATTAATAATAAGATTTAAATATCTGAAAATTAATATTTAATAATTCATACTAATATGAATTTCATATTAATATAAAACTCTGAGTCAGGCTGCAGCATCACCCTGAGCTCAGCTCAGCTGTCATCGTGCAGCACATCTGCTAACATTTAGCTCCTCGTGGTCCTGTTCTGCTTCCCAGAGTCACACTGAAGAGCTCAAAGCTTCAGTTAGTCAAGAACACTGACTGCACTTTGAGCTGTAACCCTCCAGCACTAACAGCAGCCACAAAACTCCTGAAATCCACCTCAGAGCCTCATTTTATTCATCCAAACTCAACAGCACAAAGTGTTTGAAAGCAGCATTTTTCAGATATGCAGAATGAAGCTTCAATAATCCACCCCACCACACACACACACACACACACACACACACACACACACACACACACACACACACACACACACACACACACACACACACACACACACACACACACACACACACACTCTCTGTCTCTCATCTGTCCCAGTAAAAAGCCTCCCAGAGAGAAAACAAAGACCCACTCACTCACTGTGAAGCTGCTGTCTGTCCTCCTTTCACTTTGCTGCAGCTCTGACTTTCTGCTGGGAAAACTGCCGACACCTCCAACTCTCTGCTGTGAAGGAGGAGACAGGAGGAGGAAGGAGAACAGCAATTTGAACCCTCCTGTTTTCCTTTCTCTTCTGCTTGAAAATGTAGTCTAAAACCAAAACAAGACCCAAAAAACTGGATTGTGGATTAAGGAAGGTTGGAGTTGTTCACTGTTTCCTCCAAGACTGAAAATGAACTCTGAACAGCTGCAGTTCCACTGATGTCCAGCAGAGGCTGCAGCAGTCAGTCAGCCCCACAGACCCACAGAAACAAACATGTTTATCGATGATACAGAAACTGCTTTGGTCTCTGTGGATAATTCCACATTCATAACAGCTGTTTAAATTCGATTATCTGCATTATTAGGGGTGTGGCCTCTTTGAATGACAGGTGGATGGTGACACAGGCGGCTGTAGGTGCTAGCTGTCCGGAAGGCTTCACCTCAGCTAACTGGAGTTCCTCAACTGTCCTCTGGACTGTTTGTGCTGTTTTTAATGCTGTTTTTAGTGCATTTTTAATGCAACTATATGAGCTGATTTTGTATGGTTTGGGGATGGTGACACTGGTAAAAAGAGAGTGGAGCTGGCAGAGCTGAACACACTCAGAACTTCATAGGGAGTGACAGTGGAAATCATTTTTCTGCAGTTTGTGGAGTCCTAATGTGTCTGTGCACTCCTGGGGGTCATGCAGAAACAGGAAATGACATCAACATGTCACCTGGAAGGAGTATGCTGTCCCTACCTTTCCAGGTTCTGTGCCTGAGGCCCACTGTATGAACACCTGATGTAACTCAATTAAAACTAAAGAAGATTTATAAGGTTTTTCAACATTTGGCAAATTAAATATTTGACTTCTTAAGCTCAACCAGAGTGGAGTTTAACTGTGAAAGTGGTGGGAGCATAAATATAACACTGACTCTGTGGCTCCTCCAGCTGAATTATATTACACATAATTCTACATGACATATACTCATTGTGCTGTAGCTGCTTGACTAATTATTAAATCTCACTAAGACAAAGTTCTGCAGTCCAGCATCACACGTCTGATTAAAAAGGAGGAAACAAACACAAATTTCTCAGAGGAGGAAGTTCATGAAACCATCTTTAATTTAAATGTGTCTAAGTTTTACCTTCGGTCCACACTGAAGGTAAAAACAGCTTCTTGTTTGCAGTCAGAAAGAGTTTGAAGTAACCCTGGGGTCCAAACACTCATCTTTGCACAGGCAGCCTGAGTCAATATTGAAATAAAGATTAAAAGCATGAGAAGAAACATTAACAGGAAGTTTGAGTTTCTATATTAACTCAGAGTCAACAGAAGTTTTAAAAATGTTTTCCTTGAATATGTGACTTTCTTATTTCAGTTTAGTGTCACGTATTCTCTGAAGGCGATAAATCATATTTCTGAGATTATGTTTCAGAGTTTTCTGACATTTCATCACTGATACCTTTGATTTCTTTCTTTGTGTTGAGACAGACTGTGAGTAAAGAGCTGCTGGATTTGCTGCTGTGGATTTTTCTCTTTCCTGTTTTTGTTCGTCAGGTTGTGTTTCAGTGGTCATGTCCAGGCTGCTTCTTATATTCATAAAACTTTTATATTCTTGTTACAGCAGTAACAAAAGAGTAGATATTCAAACAACAGCTAACATCTTTAGGATGAAAAGAAGTGTCTGCAGGTTCAGATGTCTGCAGTCACTGATGGAGCTCAGTGATAAGTGGCTCCTGTCAGTCTGCTGATGGAGACGTTAGTGAGGAACAGAAACCTAAAATTACAGCCGCTGCTCATAAACAGATTTCAAGCCTATCAGCATGCAGTCAGAGGTGTTTAATAACACATCAAGTCTGAAACTGAGCCACCCCGCACTCTTATTGGCTGAGAACTTTTGATTGACTGAGCATGTGGTTTAGGGTTCTTCTTGATTAAAGGGGCAATAGTTTCAAAAATGAACATGTTTTATAAGACTTGAAAGTAGTGACTGGGACCACAAACTCATCAGGAACAGAGTTTACTGACAGTCCAGTTTAACTACTTAAACTTAATGAGCCAAATTCCCCAGACAGACACAGTTCTGGAGAAGCTGTATTTGCCCGTTAAGTATAACATCATTAACATTTCCAGGTTTAATCCTACTTAAGTTCCCAAAAGCAAACAAACACTGCGTCCCTGCTGAGCACGAAAAATGCTCCAGATACCATCTTCACATTAGCACAGGGAGGATTAGCCTAGCCTGAGGGGCAGAGGCAAATACCATGTAGCCACTGGACCAATGAGGGAAGGCCAAGTCTAAAGCACACCCCCCCCCTCCCCATCTGTGTTGAACCCACAGGGCTTGTAGATAGAGGTGGTCTAAAGTGTTGAGTGGAGCCTAGAAAATCCGCTGCTCTCAGGGAGGGGTCACAGCTGACTGCTTTTAGGGGTTTTATGGATGGAGGGAGCCGATGTGCATGTAAAAATATTATATTAATGTTTTAAATGTGAACTAGAGTGATTTAAATTTCTTCCTTCACAAAAACAAGAAGGCCTAACATTTCGTGTATTTCCTGAATCTTGCTTTGGGACTTTTTCTTCCTTAGAGACTGAAGTTTAATGAAAGTAATCAGTTGTTGAGAAAATGTCAGGAAACATTTCAGTGAAGAAACAAAGGACTTATTGAAGCTCTTTTATTTTTGTGGTGCATTTCGAGGAAGTCTGACAACAATATTATTTTAATGTTTAAATGTGAACCAAAGTGATTTAAATGTCTTCCTTCACAAAAAAAAGAACACCTAAGATTTAGTGTATTTACTGCACAGGAAGGAGCCTGAAAAACCAGCCTACCCCCCCCCAGGTTCCAGCATGTTCGTTTATGAAACAGGAATGAGACCAAAACAACAGAATAAGGAGTCCAATTATTAAATTTAATCAAACCATTTCAAACAGTTTACAGATGAATCTGGGTCAGACTGCATGCCATGTCCCTGAGATGGCATGCAGTACTGGCCGATTCTAATTCAGTTTACAGTTTCACACAGTCACAGCTTATCAGTCTTGGTTACATCATTATTCAAAACAACAAATGTGCAAGACAGAGAGAAAGGATCCACAGCTGCTTCTCCCTCCAAGGGTTCCTTTATCATGTTTAGTCTCGTTGACCGCTCCACTCAGGATCCTTGCTTCTGTTATTGATACAGTGGTGACAGAGCAGGAACAATCTGACCTAAAACATTATGTACTTATGTATTTTAATCAGTTATGTTATTTTCCAGACAAATTTCTCAGGGAAATAAATGTACATTTAGTAAAGACAAACATTACCACAAGCCTCATGAAACTTCATAAAAACTCATTTACAACAACAATAAAGTTCCTGAATATCACTTTGGGGCTTTTTCCATGTAATCACTGCTTCTCAGCACCTGCTCAAAGCTTTCAATACACTTAAACTGATTTAAATGAAAGAAATGGAACAAAGTGTAAAACCTGCTCCCTGCATCCTCCCTGAGGAGAAACATCTGCTCTCCAGTGAGCTCTAAAGCTTTAATAACCCTGCTGAATGTGGCCTATCAGACAGAGAACCGCTAACTTCAATAAATACATTACTTTTTTGAAATATAACTACCAACAGAAATAATAATTAGCTGTCACAAGATTTTTAAATGCAGAAGCTGAAGTGTCTGTAACTCTGATGGAAATGCTCTCCCCCTGTTTTTGTGTGGGAATGCCATTGTTGTCAGACTTCCTCGAAATGCACCACAAAAATAAAAGAGCTTCAATGAGTCCTTTGTTTCTTCACTGAAATGTTTCCTGACATTTTCTCAACAACTGATTACTTTCATTAAACTTCAGTCTCTAAGGAAGAAAAAGTCCCAAAGCAAGATTCAGGAAATACACGAAATGTTAGGCCTTCTTGTTTTTGTGAAGGAAGAAATTTAAATCACTCTAGTTCACATTTAAAACATTAATATAAGATTTTTACATGCACATCGACTCCCTCGGTTCAGAAAGCCCATAAAAGCAGTCAGCTGTGACCCCTCCCTGAGAGCAGTGGATTTTCTAGGCTCCACTCAACACTTTAGACCACCTCTATCTACAAGCCCTGTGGGTTCAACACAGATGGGGAGGGGGCCAGGGTTTAGACTTGGCCTTCCCTCATTGGTCCAGTGGCTGGACCCAGCCTATTCTATTCTATTCTATTCTATTCTATTCTATTCACAAACTTCTTCCAATCAGCGATGAGAGCGCCCTGAAAAAGGAAACACTTATTAGCCGTGACGTTTCCCTGATCATGACACAGTTTTATCCTGCTTAGTGACAGGGCGCAGTGACTCACCACCTTTCACATACTTAACTTTACATGTTTTGGCAAAACTGTCAAAGAAACACATAACAAACACATTATATTATAATAAGATAAACATATTCCTCAAAGGCCGTGAAAGTCAGCCTGGTGACTGCTGGCCTCCGATCTGCTCGCTACTTCTGTCTGATTTAATTATTGCTTCAGCTACTACTTATTATTTAATACTTGTTTCCTGCAGTTTACCCTTAAGCATTATCATTTTGTTCATAAATCAAAAATAAAACCCAATAAAACCCACAGTAGTATTGGACAGAAACTATAAAATAACTGCACATGATAATAAATAAATAAGATAATAAAACACGTGTGGACAAAGTCAGTAATTATCAGAAAAAAAACATTCAAATTTATTTGTTTTTTTCATCAACTGATACTCACAATTTTCAAACAAAATTTTCATTAATATTCAGTCAAACTCGATCTGGGTAATATTGATTTATGATCTAACAGATCCAGGAAATCAATCATCTGACCAGCAGCAGATGACATGTGACATCATTCAAGAGTTGATGTGGCTTCAAATGAGTCCAAAAACTACTGCAAACAGGATATTTTCACATTGCTATATGATCATGTAATGTACAGTACTGTATATACACTGAATGAGTTCATTATTTGTACAGGCCTTTAGAGAGACTCAGAGCACAGTAATGTCTTTGTATTTCTAACACACGCGACAAAATAAGTGAAAAATGTTAAAGATGAAATGAATGACCCTTGACCTTTTTGTCTTGTGACCTTTGACCTTTAGCCTTGGGTTTCACATGTCAGATTATGTGAAAAGACATGCAACAGTACAATCCCTCCTTCATTATGTTTTACAAGAACTAATTTCAGCCTTCAAGCACAAAAAGAGAAACTCTAACCGAACAGAAACTTCTGGGGCTGAAAAGTGAAGCCGAGCAGTTCCTCCTTTGGCCACACGAGGCAGACTCCACAATGCCCAGCTTCATGCTTATAGGTACAAAAACATGTTTGAGCTTTACATCTAAATTCTTTCTTCATAAAAAACAAAGAATCATCAGCAGTGATGATGGGAACCTCGGTGGCGCTGTCACTTGAGCTGCGTCCAATGCAGAGCACTTTTTGAAATTAAGCGATAAAACAACCTGAGATTTGAGGTTTACACATTTACATTCTTGCATGAAAACATCTTAAATTTTTATTTTGTGTCACAGAAACAGTCATATTTCAAATTTTTTGGTTGCTCTCCTCCGCCATTGTTCGCTGGGGGGTTCCCATGATGCACTGAGTGTTTCTTTTCATTGACTCATTTTCACTCTGTTTATACCCCCCTCCGTATTTAATCATTAGTTATTATTAATCTCTGTCTCTCTTCCACAGCATGTCTTTTGTCCTGTCTCTCTCCCCTCAGCCCCAACCGGTCACAGCAGATGACTGCCCCTCCCTGAGCCTGGTTCTGCCAGGAGTGGGGGTGGGGGTGGGGTGGGGTGTCCTTCTCACTGTTACCAAGTGCTTTCTTACAGGGGGTCATTTTGACTGTTGGGTTGCAGGTCTTTACCTACAATATAAAATGCCTTGAGGTGGAAAAAAATCACCATTTTGCATTTACTTGGGTTATCCTTGTCTAATATTAAAATTTATTTGATAATTTGAAACGTGACAAATCTGCCAAAAAAGAAAAAGAAGAAGAAAAATCAGGGCACATATTTTCAGAGCACTGCAGAGACGTCTGCTCTCCAGGAAGCTTCAGTGGTAATTCTTAGGAGATACTGCGTCATATTTCCACAGTATACCTTAACAGACCTCAGGACTGTGTGGGCGTATAATAAAAGGATTTTTCTGTTTTTGCAGTTTAACAGTTTAAATATGGCAGAAAAGCACTTATTTCATATCTGTGAAATCAGATCTGAGCAAACTGTAATGGTTTTCATCAAAAAGGTGAAACTGTCCTGCTTCACTGGTGCAGGAAGAATAAAGCTTCTCTCTGTAACACGAGTCAGATCCTCACATGTGTAAACCTTCTTTCTGCAGCGGTGAGAGTGACAAGCTGTGAAACATCTTTTTGTTGGAGGATGCAGAAAATTTACTGGGTTTCTGTGTTAGTGTGTCCCTCTGTTTACTTCCCCCAAAACACCAACGATGTTCAACACGGAGCCCTGAAAAGAAACCAGACCTTTACGTGGGAGTTCAAGAACAACTCTGATTGTGGTTCTTCTGTTTGTAGCATTGTCATGAGTTTCCTACCAAAAACACCAAACTGGAGGTTTTACTGCTGAGCTAGTTTTGCCACATCTGCTGAATAAAACCCAAAACTCCCAGAAATGATGTTCAGATGTTCAGCCAGCTGTTCTGCCTCCACCTGGTTGTTTGAGCCTTGACAGATCTGAAGATGAACTTTTCATTTCATATCCTTCTAGCTTTTTGCAAACATGATCGTTTTAACCTTATTCTTCTCTTTCATAAAATTGGTTAACAGTGTTTTTTTTTAATATTAATATTTTAAAGTTGTGTGTTGTAATGATGAATGCAGTTTGTGGTGTAGCTCCTCCTTCTGTTGTCCCCTTGGTGCTGATGCAGATGCATCTCGAAGCTCGTCAGTGCATTTGTTGATCAGCTGATGCTGTTTAAACAACATTTAGACTTTACTTGTGTTTTTGTCACTGACGCTTCAGCTCGGTCCACAGTCGAGTTCGAACAGCGAACGTCAAAGTGAATCTGCAGCTTTTGAAAATCGATTTTTTCTGTGACAATAAAAAAATAAGCACATGAATAAGATGGGTAATGGAACATGACTGTGTGGTAAAGTCACAATAAGACAGAAGCTGGTAAATTGTCTGATAAAGGAACTACAGTGCGCTTCATGATGTTTGGGACAAAGACACGACTTGTGTAGTTTTGTGTCTGTGCAGCTCCACAGCGGACTGTAAATCAGACAATTAACATGTGATTGAAGTTCAGACTTTCAGCTTTAGTTTGAAGGGTTTCAATAAAGTGTTACTGCAGCCACCTTCACTCACTGCTTTTCAACACAAGATAAATGTTTCTCCAGATTTCTCCTGCTTCGTAGAGCCTCATTCATTCCTGACAGGAGCTGACAGGAGGACTGAAGGGGGTTAAATGTATTGATGAACTGATGTTTGGCTTTTTATTATCATCTTTAATGGTTGTTTCTGCTTCTTAATCATTTATTTTAGTGTCCTCATGTTTAAACTGTTGCTCTCTGTGTTTCTCACACAGCTGAAGAAGTTGAAACAGTTGAACTTCCTGTGAGATGTGAAAACTTTGTGACCTCTTTGTGTTTCTTCAGAGGGGGGGGGGGGCGAGCTCCACTCTTTCCTTCGGGAGCTCGAGGGGCGATGCTGCCCCTTGGTGGTTGCTGTGTTTCATCATAGCATTTGCTGCCAGTTGCTGCAAAGTTAATGAGTTCCAGTGTTTTTGAGACAAAGCTGATCATTAACGAGGCCCGCTGTGAGCTGCATCCTAACAAAACAGTTTCAGATTGTAATTAGTCCTCCGGGAGACCGAGAGCGCCGCTAACAGAGCTCAGAGGACAGCGCTGATTACAGCAGGAGGTAATGAAGCTCCGGGATCTACAGGGACTAATAACCAACCTCTGCATGCTGCCTGTAGACTGCACTCAGGCAAACTGACCTAAAAAATGATTATTAAAATATGAAGTTTGGGAGCAGTGAGAACTCACTGGTGAACTGTATCATCATGCTGCTTAAGTTTGACCACAATCAGAAATATTAATGAGTTTGGTCACTTGTTGTAATGTCCTGTTTAAAATGTGTATTTTTAAACATGTGATTTGAATAAACTTAAACTAAAAAAGGAGGTGAAGGAGTGGCGGACACAGAGTCTAGTGTGCAGGGAGGCCCTGAGAGTTTTTAACCATAACACCCAGCTTTCACTGTCAGATAACTCTGGGTCCAGGCAGCCCTCTCAGTCTACAGCACCTTAGTCACATGGCACTGAAAGCAGACCAGGTGAGAGACTAAGGGCCAAAGGCAGCTGCAAGTGTAAATGATTCTTCCCCAGGATGACCTACGAAAAACCTGATGACCTTTCTTTACATGAAGCCATTTATAAAAGAAAGTTTTCATCGGCCTCTGTGGAAACTGAGCAATAAGTTACGATCGTGGTTTCCTGCCCAACTTTATGAGTGTCCCGCATCACTGTGGGGGGAGTTTGGTCCACTCTCCTTCACAGCGTAGCTTCAGCTCAGTGAGGGTTGCAGCATTCATTCCTGCACAGCCCTCTGAAGGCCCCCCCCCACAGCATTCAGTCAGGCTGAGCTCCGGACTGTGTGGTCCCAGCTTCATCTGTGGGACAGACGGCCTCACATGTGCCTCTGAATACTTTGGTCTACAGAGGAGTTCATGGTCCACTCAGTGACTGCAAGCAGCCCAGATCCTCAGCCCTCCACCACCGTGCTGACAGGGCTATGCTGCTATTTGAATAGCAGCATCTAGCTGCTACTTACTTTTAACTCTTATGGAAGGCAGTAAAGGTGTACTTAGTTATTCACAGGATGTAGATCTTGTTGACCAAATAAAGTATTTTGGCAATCCTGGTTTGAGATGAAAGGAACAGGAAGTGAGACTGAGATTGAAGGAGGGATGAAAAAGCACCACGAGCGAAAAAAGGTGCACTTAATTCACAGCCAAAGCTAAGATGAGAGATTTACAGATTTAAAGCTCTTTATATAGATTATCTCATCATTTCATGACTGAAGCTCAAATTTAAAAACCAGCTAAAGACCAAATGTCAAGCAACGTTTTTCCTTGTGGTGCTTAATGCAGTTGGTGGAGTGTTTATGAACCACTTTGCAAGCCACAGATATCCACTGTCAGAGAACTGCTTCCCTCTGAAATACAAATGATACCTAAATTGCCACAATTGCTTTAAAGCAGGCAGTAAAAGCAAATATTTTCTATCCCAGTTGATTTTCAGAGTCAGCATGAGACATGGCTACATAAAGCTGAGTGTCATCTGTGCAGGTGTGGAAACAGGTGACAATGTTTCCTGATGACTCCCTGAAGGGCTAACATATTGATAGTTGAAAAGGTAGGACCCAAAACTTGATCCTTGGGGAACCCCAGATGTCAAACTTGGAGCCATTCTCATTAAAAAGATGAGTCTGAGCAGCTGAACTAGTCACAAATGTACAGATGCTCACTTTCAGGTCCAAAGAAAGTGAGCATAAAAACAAAGGGCCAGTCTGCCGGCTCTCCAGAGAGAAACCTTTGGTGCTTTGCTCCCTGAATGCCTCCTGCAGCCTTTAATTAAATTAACCTGCTGGTCACTGAGCGAGCTGGGAGCTCTGAGGTCTCAGTCCCCTCATTACACCCCCATAAATAACATCTAGATAAGAGCAGACAATCAGGCTGACTGCAGGAACAAGCCAGCTTCAAAAATTTATTACAACATAGAAAAAAGAATAGCTTTAACACCACAAAGATGAAGCTCATCCAGTGCTGTAATCTGAATTATTCTGACAGAATATTCAGCCCTAAAATCCAAACACGTGTCCTTTAGCCTGAAAATCCCTCACGTCCTGATGGGGCTGTCTTCAACAAGGATTAGTGGTTTTGTTTGCTCGTGTTTAGGTAAAATGAGGTCACACATTTATATTTGCTGTTTCTGCTCAGCTCACCTGAAGCTGGAGCGTCACGTATACAAACAGAAAGTTTGCTGTGTGAGTCTTTGCTGGTGCATTCTCTTCATCAGCGTTTTACCTGCAAATCACTGGAATTATGTTTAACAATAAAGTTTGTTTTTTTTTTAAATCATTGCTGCATTGTTACATGACCATCTACTGCTCACTGCACTCCATGAGCTCATTGTTTACTTACAGGTGCTCCAATGACAGGAATGGAAGTCTGTTTATTCATTTTTAGCTTTGAAGGAAAAAATAAAGTTGAGCTGTTGTCATAGCCTTGGCATCAGCATCTGTTGCACAATAATGTTGGCCAGAACTAGAGATCGATTTGACCAAAGATGCTCAAATTCACTCCAGAGGTGCATACTGTTCAAACTAGACCCAGAATATGTAAGTTATTAGATCTTACAAAGGTTTGAGGGCAGAAAAGTTTCAAGGCTGACCAAAACTTTGGGAGGAAACTGAGGCTTTGAGTTTGCATCAGAAGTTTAACAGAAACTTTCTGCAACAAACAAGCAGGATGATTCAGTTCAGCTGGTGAGGCGGGGGGGGGGGGGTCTCTCTGGAGAGTTTTCTGTCTCATGGTACTAATTAACAAATTGTTGCTGTAACAACAACAGCAAAAACACATGAAGCACTGAGGTCATATTTACATTAGATTACTCAGCAGATGACCTCATGGGTGTAATGCAGACACTGGAAGTCTTTGCTGTTTGTGATCTTTAATTAGCCTCAAGTCAATTAGTTTCTGTTTTCATTCTGTAACATGGTACATGAGCAGGTAATAACACAATCTAACCCACCTGTTGTTTAAAGGTTTATGGCCTTTAATCTTATTTCCAGTCAAAACAGTTCTTAGCTTTGAGTCATACAGTCCTCAGATCTCTGTATGAGCCTGCTGACCATTCAGAAAGGACAATATGAGTCAACACACAGCCCTGTATTTTAAGGTCTCCTGTAAATCTGCAGAACTTGCACTGATCAGTGTTAAGGTCCCAGCAAAGCGCTGATGTTGAAATTGCCTGGAAAAGAGTAACAGCCAAATGAAGAGGATTGGAGTATTCCAGATAGATGGCAAAAGGATATTTTAGGCACGACTGGATGAGAAATCGTTCTGTTCAGCTGCTGACTCAGAAAATTAGTGGCAGACAGAAGGAAGGAAAAATGAACCCACAGCACCTTTAATGACGTTCTTGGAAACTATCATGTTACACAGTTTACTTTCAGTTCATCTGCTGCCTCCCTTGTTCAGGCATCACTCTCATGATTGTGACCTTTGACAGATATGTGGTGATCTGCAGTCCTCTGTGCTATGCTGTCATAGTGACCAACCACATGGTGACATCCACTGTTTTGGCCTGGGCACCTCTGCTTTGGTGGTTTGGTCTGATTACTATGACTGTGTAGCCGAACTGATGCAGGACTTTGATCACAAACCCTTCCTGTTACAGTTCTTGTGAAGATAGCTGCCATTCAGCAGCCTTCAGGTGGTTAGTTCTGCTGAAAAGACCTCCTACAATAAGGAGCGCTACAACAACCTCGGACGACAAAATAACCTGTTAGCAGGACAGAAAGCCTGTCAGAATCACTACTCAAATCTGATAAAGGCTACTTCAAATCTTTGGTGACTTTGTTTCAAATTATGTCATGAAATGGCGTGCGAGGAGCGAGGACCCAAATGCAGAGACTCACAGAGGAGACAGTGACTGTGACTTATAGTTTCCATCCACTTATTATGGGCATAATCGTCGTGGTAATATTGGGGGGTTTTAATGGTTTCTTTGAACTGTCCTTTTTCCAGGATGGAAAAATTGTACAGCAAATATCTGTAATGACTTTCAAAAACAAGAACTGGGTGCAAAAGTTTAAGTTTATTTTGGATTTTCTCTGATTCACATGAGGTCAAATTTTTACACACAGGCTTAAATATTCCCATAAATTTACTCAGATCTTTTAATAAGTGGTGCTAAAGGTTCTACAGTGTCTCGACAAAACCAAGACCTATTAACTTCTTGTCAGTGATCATGATGGACTACAACTGGTAGTTTGTCTTTGCCAGCATAAAAAGGATTTGTTTGACAGCACTGACCGGAGTGACCGATACTCGGAACAATGGGAAAGTCCAAGAAACTCGGTGATGACCCAACAAGGAGAATTGTGGATTTACTCAAGCTGAAAACGTCTCCTGGAGGTGAGCCTTTCAAAGCTAAGAACACTGTAGCAACCGTCAAGCATGGTGGTGGTGCTAGCATCATTCTCTGGAGCTGAGTACTGGTACATTTCACAAAGTGGATGGAATAATGAATGAGGAGGGCTACCTCCAAACTCTTCAAGCTCACTTCAAATCAGAAGTTAGTTTTGGAGCCAGTAAATCCGGCCAGTCGTAAGCCCAACTCCAATCCTGTTGAAAATTTGCACACTATGCTTAAAACCAGGTCTGTGAAACCAACCAATTTAAATGAACTCTACCAATCCTGACAAGAGTCACACTTTGGATCTTTACATTTAGTTGTTCACATTTTCTGTCCACCACCTGTTGGCAACTCAAGACTTTCTGAAGTTGTAATCCACTGACACATTGGCCATTAAAACAGAAAGTTTATACAAGCAGAATCACTGAGTCAGACATCCTTCTTAGTGCAGAAGAATCCCTCAGTGAATGTAATGTACCTAAGTGCCATCCACATAATGAGGTTTTGTTCACCTTTTCAGCAATGCACAGCTGCATATGTCTGTATTATGCAAAGATGACCTTAACTGAGTTCATACTAGTTGATTTCATATTAAAACAAAGTCCACAGAGTTGAGCCGTGTGGCCTAATCATTTCTATTGGCCATTTCTATGGCAACTAGCTGGATATTACATTATGCACTTCCTTCCCAGATGAATACATCTCTACAAAAGCGAGACAGAGGTTGCAGCCCTGCCACATGGCTGGTTGGTGAGTATCTGAATGAGAAGAAGAGAAAGGACAAGAGAAATAACAGGTAATATTTAATATTTATTTAATCATCCAACTCTTTCAGAGTCCATTGATCAATTTTCTGAACCATTTACCTAGTTGAGGGTCGTGGGAGAGCTGGAGCCCATCTCAGAAAAGGCCCAAAGGGTGTGTGTTGTGCAGAGGACACCACTAGGTCTCAGCTTTTAATATTTGTTTCAGTTCTTTAAAGCTGACACACGTTAGTTTACATTTATATGCATTATTAGTTTTGACATGTCTTATCTCCTCTGGAAAAAGTCATGCATGTCACAAATATACTGTTTTTCTTTGTTGTGTTTCAGACTGATGGAAAACCACACATTCAACAGCTTTACCCTCCAGCTGGAGGGATTGAAGGTCACAGAGGTTTCCAAATATCCCGTCTTTTTCTCTTTCCTTTTCTCCTACATACTGATAATGACAACCAACATCAGCATCATTGTCCTGGTTTTCATTGACAAAAGCCTTCACCAGCCAATGTATCTCCTGTTCTGTAACCTGCCCTTTAATGACATTGTTGGAAACTCGATCATGATACCTCGTTTACTTTCAGATATTCTTCTGCCTACTTCTGAGCGCCTCATCAGTTATTATGAGTGTCTTGTTCAGGCTTTCACCACACATATGTATGGCACCACTTCCCACACTGTGCTCATGATTATGGCCTTTGACAGATATGTGGCCATCTGTAATCCTCTGCGATATGCTTCCATAATGACCAACACAATGGTGATCAAGCTGACAGTTTCTGCCTGGGGGGTGGCCTTTGTTTTGGTCGGGATTCTGCTCGGTCTGACCATACGGCTGAGTAGATGCAGGACTATGATCACAAATCCTTTCTGTGACAATGCCTCATTATTTAAGCTCTCCTGTGAGAACGTGGACATTAATAATGTCTATGGCCTCGCTTTCACTGTGGTCCTGTTCACAGGTTCTATAGGCTGCATGGTTCTCACCTATAGTCAGATTACAGTGGTCTGTGCGAGCAGGAAGAACAAGTCTTTGAACAGTAAGGCCTTAAAGACCTGCAGCACTCACCTCTTTGTCTACATGATTATGTTATTTTCTGGGGTTCTCGTCATAACGCTGCATCGCTTTCCTCAGTTCGCCGACTACAGGAAACTGTGTGCCATTTTGTTTCATATCATCCCAGGAAGTCTGAACCCCATCATTTATGGTGTGCAGTCAAAAGAGATACGAAAATTCCTGTTGACGGTGTTCCGCTTCAAAAAGGTTTTACCGTCATTGTCAAGCAAACATTTAGGATGAAATGTGCTTCTTCAAATATATATATATATATATTTTAATTTTCTTTATGCTCATTTTCCTTTTGCCACAATGGATTTACTGCAATAATAAAACTTTTACAGTTTTTTAGGGCCCACTGATATTTTCTGTAATTTTGTTGATAATAATAATAAACGATATTTTGCATTTTTTAAAAATGTGTTCGTAAAAGAAGGGCAAGCTAGTAAAATATAAGACTTAACTCAGTGTTACTGACACGTTAACTTTGGTGAGTTACAAGAGACTTGAGAGGATGGGAGGAAAAAAAAAATCAAAAAAGGGGCAGTCCGGGGGGGTGGGGGGGTGGGGGGGTGGGGGGGGGGGTCCCCCTACATTATAGCAATTAAAAAAAAATCACAGAAAATACACACCTTCATCTGCTCAGAAACCTGCTTTTTGGTAGACCGCTTCAGCATATTATCTGAGGCTGCAAACAGGCTCCAACAATGTTGTTAGGTTATAACGCAGTGACTGTAACATACTTTAACTCAAAGGATATTAACCATAGACATACATGCCGCATTGAGCGGGTGCCAAAAACTGTTGCACTGATGAACAAAGCAATAAAATCAGGAGAATCATCATTTGTTGTTGTATGTACACATATATATAGCATTCATATACAGTACACAGCATTCAAGTCATCCCACAGATTGGCTGTGTGTCCATGTTGCACACAGATCACAATCAATCAATCAATCAATCAATCAATCAATCAATCAATCAATCAATCAATCAATCAATCAATCAATCCTTTACAGATATTCCTGATCTCAACTCATTAAGTGTATAAAGCACACCTATTATAAGAATCACTCCTTGCAAATTGCCACCTTACTGTGGTGGAGGGGTTTGTGTGTCCCAGGGACTATGTTGTCAGTGGACTTTTATTCCCTGGTTGGGTGTCCTGAGGAAAACTTGTCCTGGATGAGGAGCATTGTGTGGCAGCTGAGGGCAGAGGCCCTGTTGCACCTATTCCCGGCAATGGAGGCTGGCAACTGGCACATCACTTCTGTGGTGGGAAAGGAGCCTGAGCTAATGCACAAGGTTGAGCGATACTGGCTAGATGTAGTCATGAACTGTAAAATCTTGGACGAGAACCTTCTTCTCTCGGCCAGAACACTGAAGATTTGTTGTGGATTGTCTTCTAGCATGACAGTGACCCCAAAATACTGTCAAGTTAACACAGGAATGGCTAAAGAAGAAGCACATTAAGGTTATTGAGTACCCTAGCTGGTCTCCAGACCTCAAAAAAATCTGTAGAAGGAGCTGAAGCTTTTAGTTGCCAAGTAGCAGCCAAGAAACCTGAAAGAGAGCTTGTATAAAGAGGAGCGAGCCACATCCCCGCTGAGATGTGTAAAAATCTGGGGACCAACGACAAGAAACATCTTACCGCTGTGCTTCCCAACAACGGTTTCTCCACCAAGTACTAAGTCATGTTTTGCTTGGGGATCAACCACTTATTTCACTCAAGGCCATCCAAATCCATTTATAACTTTAACTATATAGTGTTTTTTATGGATTTTTGGTTAGAGAGATATCTCTCTCCTTTAAAATTAAACCACACCATAAAAATTCAAGCCTGTTCATTTCTCTGTAAGTGAGCAAACTTAGAAATCCAGCAGAGGATCAGACAGTTATTTCCCCCACTGCCTAGAGTCTCTACTCACTAGACCTCAAGATTCATTAAATAGTAGAAGAGCCAGATTGCATCAGTTTTAAAGGAGTATTACATCTGATTGTGTAAAAACTTTCTTTTTATGTCAGTTTTTTGCATTAGCCTTTATTTCTTAGAAAAGGAACGATCTAAGCTTTATAATAATGTTCTTTTCTTGATGAAGGTTTTTAGAAAAGGACTGAAGTCACAGCAATATCTTCTAGACACTGCTGAGCAAATTTTAGCTTCTTTAATCAGCATAATAAATAGCAACTGTGCTAGCATGGACCATTTGACCCTAACTTTAACATGCATTAGATAAACCAATGTATCTTTGGATCCACCATTGGGCCAGGACCCTTCTGTGTGGAGCTTGTATGTTCGCCCCGTGTTTTTGTGGGTTTTCTCCAGATACTTTGGTTTCCTCCCACGTTACAAAGACGTGGGGTTTGGACATAACTGTTCCCATGATTCTATGGGAGAAAAACTATTCTTTGACTTGTATGATGTCACAGAAAGGGGCGCTTCCTAATTTAATCATCTCACGCACATAGCTCTGATTGTGAACACAAAACCCCAAACGCATGTTGATCAAACCTTTCGTCAATAAAGGGCAGCCAATCAGAAGAAAGTTGGTTTTGAGGGAAGGCGCGCTGACAGGCAGCAGATCTCAGGCGGGTTGTTTTGCCATCATTAAGTAAATAAGCGTTATTAAAGCTACTGTAATAGAGTCCAAGAATAAACATTAGAACATTAGTATAATAGGTCCTCAATAACAACTCAGGACTACACAGTCCATTAACGACTCTTTTATATTACTCTTTAAATTTATCATATGTTGGACAAAAAAAAAAAAAAATTAAAAAGTGAATCCAAACGTTTTAGTGGTAGTGCATACAAACAGCTTAAAACTGCATATTGTAACTTCATATCTGAAATCAACAACAGCAAAGGATCAAACCATCATCGATTTAGATTAAAACCTTCCTGAAACTCACATGCATACACAGATTTTTACAAAAATACGTCTGAACTTATTGGGAAGATGGCTGACCATTCCCTCCAACAGTGAATCTATACTAATGTATTTTTGATAAAATCATGCATATACATTATGTTTATTTGGAAAATGGAGTTAAATTTTATGATTATTTTATGGAACAACAACGCACAGAGGCCACTTTCAACCACAGGAAAAGCCTCTTAAAAAATGGGCGTGAATTAAAGCTGAAAGTCTGCACTTAACAGTATGTGTCACACACAAATCACAGCATTCATTGCATCATCATCATCATCGTCATCATCGCAATGCATGTGATGTTGGGAAGCAGGTTGCTAAGTTACAGTTAACCTGCCAACATGTGAAGCTGCAGCTGATGACCACTGATAAAACAGATAAAAGCGTCTGCAGCTTCCTTCGTGTTTGGGGTGGAGGGTGGTTCATGTGAGAGAAACATGGATGTCATCTGTGCCCTTTCTTTGTCCCAGCAGCTCTCAGAAGAGTCCTCACTGAACTGTTAGAGTGATGTTTGAAAAGCCTTCTGCTTCATAATGTGCTAGTCTCTGTAAAACTTTAAAATGTGACAAATGTTCTCTGATGCTGGATAAACTGCTGTTGTTTTTCTGTGCTTGTTTTTGACTATTACAGGACTTACAGGATATTATAGGACTTATTACAAAATATGGACAACCAGACCTTAAATGCAGATATCCTGATCCTGGAGGGCTTAAAGGTCACGCCACAGTCCTCCATCCCTGCCTTCATCCTCCTCCTCCTCATGTACATTTTTATCATGGTGTCTAACATTGGCTTGGTGGTGCTGATCTTCATGAAGAGGAGCCTCCACCAGCCAATGTATTTGCTCTTCTGCAACATGAGTATAAATGAAGTGTTTGGGGCCACCATAGTGGTTCCTCATATCCTCAGAGATCTGTTTGTGGCAGACTCGGAGCGCTACATTCATTACATCGTCTGTGTTGTCCAGGCCTTCTGTGTTAATCTCTATGGAGGCGCCTGTCACACTATACTCATGACCATGACTTTCGATCGATACATGGCCATCTGCAACCCGCTGCGCTACACCGTCATCATGACCAACGGGATGGTGGTGAAGCTGTCGGTGGCAGCGTGGGTGGTGGTGTTAGTCATGGTGTCTATTATGCTGAGCATCACAATCCGCCTGTCACGCTGCAGGAGATTCATAGACAATGCACACTGTGACAACGCGTCCCTGTTCAAACTCTCCTGTGAGGACGTCATCATCAACCACGTGTTTGGCCTCAGCTACAGCTTGCTCCTGCTGGGCTCCTCCATCGGCAGCGTGACTCTCACCTACCTGAAAATCGCTGCGGTGTGTTTGCAAAGCAAAAACAAGACACTGAATAGCAAAGCGCTGCAGACCTGTGCCACCCACCTCACTCTGTACATCATCTTGGTTTGGTTTGCCTTCATCATCATCATCCTGCACCGTTTCCCTCATCTGTCCGACTACAGGAAGGTGGTGACCACTGTGGGTGAGGTGGCCCTGCCAGCCCTCAATGCTGTCATCTATGGGCTGCAGATTAAAGAGATCAGACAGAAGATTGTGACTTTGTTTCAAAGGAAAGGACATTTACAACGATAATCAAGCAAAATGTATACAGAACGCCTCTTTATTGATATCTGAACAGTTTTTAATTACATCAGTGAAATGATGGCCACATATTTGTACTCAAACCAACGGTGTAAGAAACACCTGTTAAAACCCTCTGAGGTCTCAGCCAGCACCAAAGTAACCCCAAATCTCATTCTGACTTTTATGACTTTTTTGAGGAGGAATTATAAATTATTTATGCGTGTCTGTGATGATTAGTGGTGCTTAGACCTCAGATGGCCAAATAATCAGCTACTCTACTTCAGCTTTACCTGTGTACTTTTATGGTTTGACGTCTGTTAGATATTCTTATCCTTTGCCTGTAGTTGGGTGAACACTTTACATAAGCCAAAATTTCCACATAAACATCTGTTAAAACCCTCTGAGGTCTAAATCATCACCAAAGTAACCCCAAAGCTCATGCTAATCCTATATTTGATTACATTTTTTGGAGTAAATGATCATCTTTCATTATCATTTTTATGTGTATCACTGGGAGAACAACTTTCAAAACTTAAAAATCACATGTTTTCATATTAAAAGGTCATGAGTAGTGGTACTTAGACCTCGGAGGGCCAAGTAAGATAAGATAATGTTTATTCATCATATGCACAGTTATACACAGTACAATGCACAGTGAAATATATTTTGTACCTGCAGCCAAAAATAAGTAGTAAAAAAATATATAAATAAGAAGAATAAAAATAAGTGATTCACTATACACTATACATAGAACAGTATAATAACGCAATATAATAATTTACATTGTGTATAATAGTCCAGTTTAGGCCTCAGAGTTGAGCAGACAGACGACTTGTGGGTAAAAACTCTTCTTCAGCCTTTCAGTCTCAGTCCTCAGGCAGCAGGAACGCCGGCCTGATGGGAGCAGGGAGAAGAGAGAGTGTCCGGGTGGTTAAATTGAAGACCTTGTTAAAAGGTTTAACCCTCTGAAGTTGATGATGCTGGCACGTCTAAATGACATCACAGATTTAAGAAGATGTAACAGTAGAACACTCTTCCATGAATCGCCATCTTATCATGGTCCTGGGTGAGGGTCCAGACAAAGAGTGATTCCAAAAACCCTTATGGAAAACACTGTTTACCCTGCCCGGGATAGGGTTACCAGGTCCCCACCCTAAATCCAGGCCTGGGGAGGGAGCTGGAGGGAGTGTCTGGTGGCCGGGCATTAACCTGTGTTGACTGGCTGGGCGCAGCCCAAAGAAGAGACATGGGCTCATGCTCCTGTAGGCCTACCACCCACAGGACGCATCGTAGGGGTTGGGTGCAATGTGTGTTGGGCAGCGACCAAGGGCAGAGGCCCTGGCAGTGTGAAATCCGGATATCGAGGCTTGCTATCGGGACATGAAATGTCACCTCTCTCCCTGAGGTTGCTCATGAGGTTGAGAGATACCGGCTAGGTATAGCATGGCCTGGTCTCTGGAACCAGTCTCCTGGAGAGGGGCTGGACTCTGTTCCAGTCTGGAGTTGCCCTCGTTGAGAGGTGGAAATCTGGGCTGGGTATTCTTTTATACACGCAGCTGTCTGCCTGTAAGTTGGAGTTTTCACCGGTAGACGAGAGGGTTTCTTCTCTGCGCCTTTGATCAGGGAATGGGTCCTGACTGTTGTTTGTGCTTATGTGCCAGTTCAGAATACTCATCCTTCTTGGAGTCACTGGGTGGGGTGATTTAGGGTGCACTATCTGGTGACTCCATTGTCCTGCTGGGAGATTTCAACACTCAGGTGGGCAATGACAGTGAGACCTGGAGGGGCGTGATTGGGAGGAATAGCCTACCTGATCTGAACCCAAATGGTGTTTTGTTATTGTGGCCTTCTGTAGTGGAAGCAGAGTCTGAGGATGAGGGGAATGACTTGCCCATCACTGAGGGTGAGGTCACTGAGGTGGTTAAATAACTCCTTGATGGCAGGGCCCCTGGGGTGGACAAAATTTGCCCTGAGTTCCTGAAGGCTCTGGATGTTGTAGGGCTGTCTGGGTTGACACTGCTCTGCAACATTGCATGGAGATCTGGACCAGGGTGGTGGTCCCCATCTTTAAGAGAGTAGACCAGAGGGTGTGCTCCAACTATTGGAGGATTATGCTCCTCAGCCTCCCTGGTAAGGTCTATGCCAGGGTGCTGGAAAGGAGGGTCCGTCAGTAAGCTGAACGTCGGATTCAAGAGGAACAATGCGGTTTTCATCCTGGTTCATCCCTCGGTGTATGCTGTAGGTGTGCTGTGGGAGTATGGGGTGTCTGGCCTGTTATTCCGGGCCATTCAGTCCCTGTACAAGCGCAGCGAGAGCTTGGTCCATATTGCCGGCAATAAGCCGGACTTGTTTGCTCTGGGTGTTGGACTTCGCCAAGGCTGCCCTTTGTTACCGATTCTGTTCATAATTTTATGGACAGAATTTCTAGGCGTATCCAAATGGCAGAAGGCTTCCGACTCGGTGGCCTCAGAAGTTGCATCTGCATAAGCTCTGCTCTTTGCAGATGATATGGTCTGGTTGGCTTCATCAGGTGATGGCCTCCAACATGCAGTGGAATGGTTCACAGCCGAGTGTGAAGCAGCTGGCATGATAATTAGTACCTCTAAGTCTGAGGCCATGGTCCTCAGCTGGAAAAGGGTGGAATGCTCACTCCGGCTCAGGGAGGCGTTGGAGGAGTTTAAGTATGTCAGGGTTTTGTTCACGAGTTCACGAGTGATGGGAGAAGGAAGCACAAGATTGACAGATGGATTGGGGCTGTGTCTGCAGTGATGTGGACCCTGCACTGGTCTTTTGTGGTGAAGATGGAGCTGAGCGTGAAAGCAAAGCTGTGGAGTTACCAGCCAATCTACCCTGACCTATGGTTAGGTGACCAAAAGAATGAGATTGTGAATACAAGTGGCAGAAATGAGCTTCCTTTGAAGGGTGGCTGGCCTCTCCCTTAGAGATAGGGTGAGGAGTGCAGCCATTCGGGAGGGGCTCAGAGTAGAGAAACTGCTCCTCCACATCGAAAGGAGTCATTTGAGGTAGTTTGGGCATCTGAATAGAATGCCTCCTGGGCACCTCGTGGAGGAGGTTTTCCGCGCATGTCATATCGGGAGGAGGCCCCACGCAGACCCAGGACACACTGGAGCGATTATATCCCTCGGCTGGCCTGGGAACACTTTGGGGTCCCCCTGGATGAGCTGGTGGAGGTGGCAGGGAAGAGGGACGCCTGGGCTTCTCTGCTTAAGCTGCTGCCCCTGCAACTTGGCCCCAGATAAGTGGAAGAAAATGGATGGATGGATGAACCAGCAGTCTTCTAGGCCCTCATTAATCATGTTCTGCAGGATTTTTTGAATGCTTTTGTCTTTGTTTATCTGGATGACATTTTGATTTTTTCTTTTTTTTTTTTTTTTTAAGCCTGTCATGTCTGGCAGATCTTGCAAGCAGAACTGTGACCTGAAAGCGTTGTTGTGCCAAACATATTTGCTATTTCAAGGTGAGCTCTATAGGTTCTCTATAGGCTTCTCTTGTTAGCGTGTGACCCTTTATTTTATTTGAATTATTTTTAGCATACTGTGGGAAAAATTTTGCCAGAGCTGACAGGCTTAGGAAAAAGAAAAGAAGAAAAGAAAAAGGGAGAGAGAAAGAGAGAGAGTAAGAGAGAAGGGAAAGAAGAGAATAGAGAGAAAAAAAATAGGATGAATAAACCAAATAATTAGTCACTCTTTAAACATAAAAGATACTGACAATACTTGCAAAATTAAAAATTGTGTGGGGAAAACAAAAATTGCTTGATTACACAGACCAACCCTTTTGTATTATGATTACGTGAGTATTTGTGTTTGTGTCATGAAATGTACTTACAATGAGGGCAGAACGCCGCAGCTCTGCCCATCAGAAGCTAGAGGCAGACAAAGAGAGCCCCAGGAAGCCGAGGCCGCCAGCAGCCCATCAAGACCTACGAAGACCTGCGGCCACTCATTCCAAAGACAACCGCACACCCACCCCAGCAGACAGCGGAGGGAGGTCTCGGACGGAGCCCCCCCAGTCAAGGAGCAAGGGCACCAGAGAATCCGAGGCAACGAGAACCCCCCCCCCCCCCCCAGCGGCCAGCCCCCCGCACAGGCCGGCAGCAGGGCCCCAGGGCCCCGGCACCCGAGGACCGCCCGAGCCCCCGCAGAGCCCCCCCCACGCAGAAGAGGCCAATGCAGCCCCGCGCCGCAGCCCCCAGGGGAGCAGGTCACCACCCACGCCAGAACATCCAGCCCCACCAAGGAACCCGGAGGTACCCACACCCCAGGGGGGCAGGGGGGCAGGGGGGAAGAGGCAACCAGCAAGGAGCGGCCAGGAGGCAAGGCACAGGCCCAGACCCAGGTCCAGCCAAACATACAACCCCACGCACACCCACAAGCACACCCATGTACACATTTATGCACAAATACATATACATGCACATACACACTCACTCATACATATATAAACATAGATACACCATACATATACATCCACTCACCCACCCATACTCATGAAGACTATGACAAATACAAAGACACACATTCATTCATAGCTACCCACCCTCTGAAGATGGGGTGAGTGGAAACCACCCCAGGGCCAACAGTGACCCCAAGACGCCGCCAGCCCGGTCCCCAAGGAACCACCCAGCCCCCACCCCGGGCGAGGTGTAAGAAATCGGGGTGTGAGATGGCCATGCGTGTATGTGTTATAATGACTATAGTGCAATTAAAAAGGAGAGGCAAGTGGCCACACGCAGAGACGTGTGGCCACTTGCCAGGAAGGGAAAAAAAAAAAAAAAACCTGGAAGAAGAGAGCCAGCTGTCCACTGGCTCAATAGGCACCCCGATCTCCCACACCCCAGCCCAGGGCAGGGGGGCTGAACCCAGGGCCGTGGTGACAGCATCCCAGAGCACTGCAGCACCTGAGACTGGTGCCACCGCCCCCATCGCAGAGGGTAGCACAATCACACTAGACGCCCATTCACTCAACAATAGATACAAACAAGCGACAGGACATACTGGGCTGATTTGGAAATACGGTGCCCTGTCCCCACCAACCACCCCACTGCGGCCCCCACCCCACCCCCCAGCAATGCAGGCACCCCAGGGCCCCAAGAGCGCAGACCGGACATCCAGACGCAGGCCACGTCAACCCACCCCACCTGGTGGCGCGCCCGGGACAACAGAGACCCCCCCCAGTGCCAGGGGGGACCCACCGGGAGCCGGCACGGCCCCAGGCCCCGGGCCCCAGACCCCAGCCCCCGAGCCACACAGGGAAGACCAGCCAACCGTCCGAGGGCTGGCACCCACCACCCCAAGCACCCCGGCCCACACCCCAGGACCGTAAGGCAGCACCATCCAAAGCCCCACCACCATCAACCAGAACAGGCACACAGACATCATCAGAAGGTCGCCCCAGGACTCCAGTCTCAGGAGGCTACCAGCTACACAGGCCCCCAGAGTCCTCACCCGACCGCCTACAAAGCACATCAGGAGCAGAACCCACAGCCAACCACCCCCACTAAGTAATGGAGCTGATCAATGGGAACCAAAGAGAGTCAAATTCCTCCAATTGATCTTTAGAAGAAGCAGACATTCTCTCTAAACTAAAATGATCTATTAATACATTTCTGTATTGAGTAATACATAGTTTATTTTTTGACTTCCAATTCATGAGGATAGTTTTCTTAGCGATGCACAAGGCTGTAAGAACAATGTGTGATATATTTGACTCCATGACTAATTCACTAACATCACCTAAGATGCATAGCCTGGGGGAAGTTGGGACACAACAGCTAAATTTGTGTTTTTCTAGGTGCCTTGAGGTACTTCAACGTCTCCTCAAAATAAACTGTTTGTCAAAGCTGATAAATGTGAGTTCCACTCTGCCAGTACTTTGTTTCTTGGTTACATTACTGAGAGGGGTTGGGTGAAAGTGGACCCATGCAAAAAAAAATCAAAGCCATGTTAGAATGGACCAATCCCAGGACTAGGAAGGAACGACAATGTTTTCTTGGGTTTGCCAATTTCTATAGCAGGGTTATTTGTAACTACAGCCAGACAAGTCTTCTGCTAACATGTCTCACCTCCACTTCCAGGCCCTTGGTATGGACAAATTAGGCCAACCAGTCTAAAAATTAACGGAGAATCTCTGCTCGGCCATGGTACTCATCCACCCTGACCTACACAGCCAGTTTGTTGTTGAGGCAGACACGTCAGACCCTGGATGTAAGCTGCATCCCTGTGCATACTTCTCTAAATGCTTGATACCTGCTGAAAAGAACTATGATGTTGGTAAAAGAGAAGTCCTAGCCATTAAACTAGCCCTGGAACAATGGAGACATCTGCTGGAAGGAACTGAGCAACCATTTATTGTACGGACTGATCACCAAAACTTAAATTGCCTACAAACAGGAAAGAAGCTTAACTCCCAGCAGGCAAAGTGGCAATTGTTTTTAGGGAGGTTTAATTTCACCATTTGCTGTCGTCCTGGTTCCCCATAATTAACCTTAATTATGATGAATACTCCCCATTTACATGAACAAACTGGAGTCTATAGATAAATATGATTCAAACCATTGCAGTGCAGTACCATTAATACCTATAGTATGCTCTAATCTCTGTAATAAAATGTTATGGTCAACATTATCAAAGCTGCACTGAGGTCCAACAGGACAAGCACAGAGATGAGTCCACTGTCAGAGGCTGTAAGATGATTTTTGTAACTTTTTTGTATTTCCTGTTCCAATGTTCATATTTTGTTAAACTCCTTGAATTAAAGTTGAAAGTCTGCACTTTATCATCCAAATTTAAAATCCACTGTGATGTGTAGAGAGGCAGAAAAACTTAATGTCCTAACAGTATGTGTCACACACAAATCACAGCATTCATTGCATCATCATCATCATCGTCATCATCGCAACACATGTGATGTTGGGAAGCAGGTTGCTAAGTTACAGTTAACCTGCCAACATGTGAAGCTGCAGCTGATGACCACTGATAAAACAGATAAAAGCGTCTGCAGCTTCCTTCGTGTTTGGGGTGGAGAGTGGTTCATGTGAGAGAAACATGGATGTCATCTGTGCCCTTTCTTTGTCCCAGCAGCTCTCAGAAGAGTCCTCACTGAACTGTTAGAGTGATGTTTGAAAAGCCTTCTGCTTCATAATGTGCTAGTCTCTGTAAAACTTTAAAATGTGACAAATGTCCTCTGATGCTGGATAAACTGCTGTTGTTTTTCTGTGCTTATTTTTGACTATTACAGGACTTACAGGATATTATAGGACTTATTACAAAATATGGACAACCAGACCTTAAATGCAGATATCCTGATCCTGGAGGGCTTAAAGGTCACGCCACAGTCCTCCATCCCTGCCTTCATCCTCCTCCTCCTCATGTACATTTTTATCATGGTGTCTAACATTGGCTTGGTGGTGCTGATCTTCATGAAGAGGAGCCTCCACCAGCCAATGTATTTGCTCTTCTGCAACATGAGTATAAATGAAGTGTTTGGGGCCACCATAGTGGTTCCTCATATCCTCAGAGATCTGTTTGTGGCAGACTCGGAGCGCTACATTCATTACATCATCTGTGTTGTCCAGGCCTTCTGTGTTAATCTCTATGGAGGCGCCTGTCACACTATACTCATGACCATGACTTTCGATCGATACATGGCCATCTGCAACCCGCTGCGCTACACCGTCATCATGACCAACGGGATGGTGGTGAAGCTGTCGGTGGCAGCGTGGGTGGTGGTGTTAGTCATGGTGTCTATTATGCTGAGCATCACAATCCGCCTGTCACGCTGCAGGAGATTCATAGACAATGCACACTGTGACAACGCGTCCCTGTTCAAACTCTCCTGTGAGGACGTCATCATCAACCACGTGTTTGGCCTCAGCTACAGCGTACTCCTGCTGGGCTCCTCCATCGGCAGCGTGACTCTCACCTACCTGAAAATCGCTGCGGTGTGTTTGCAAAGCAAAAACAAGACACTGAATAGCAAAGCGCTGCAGACCTGTGCCACCCACCTCACTCTGTACATCATCTTGATGTTTTCAGCCTTCATCATCATCATCCTGCACCGTTTCCCTCATCTGTCCGACTACAGGAAGGTGGTGACCACTGTGGGTGAGGTGGCCCTGCCAGCCCTCAATGCTGTCATCTATGGGCTGCAGATTAAAGAGATCAGACAGAAGATTGTGACTTTGTTTCAAAGGAAAGGACATTTACAACGATAATCAAGCAAAATGTATACAGAACGCCTCTTTATTGATATCTGAACAGTTTTTAATTACATCAGTGAAATGATGGCCACATATTTGTACTCAAACCAACGGTGTAAGAAACACCTGTTAAAACCCTCTGAGGTCTCAGCCAGCACCAAAGTAACCCCAAATCTCATTCTGACTTTTATGACTTTTTTGAGGAGGAATTATAAATTATTTATGCGTGTCTGTGATGATTAGTGGTGCTTAGACCTCAGATGGCCAAATAATCAGCTACTCTACTTCAGCTTTACCTGTGTACTTTTATGGTTTGACGTCTGTTAGATAAATACATATTCTTATCCTTTGCCTGTAGTTGGGTGAACACTTTACATAAGCCAAAATTTCCATATTTTTTTAACATAAAGTTGAACTTTATTTTACAAAAATTCACGCCACTGTCATGTTATATCAAAATATGAATGCCTTTCAGTATAGTTGGTTTTATGTATTTGTACTGCGTATAAACTGAAGAGCTTGCTTAAAGTTTTAATGCACACTTTTATTTTGTCAAAACACATTTTCTTAAATTATCACCTGTGTAACAAGTATTACCTGCTTCATGCAGCTGTGAAAAAGTGTAAGTGAGTGTAAATCACAGTGTGAACAGTGAGTTCAGTCTGGATTTAAATGAAAGGTTGAATTCAACATACAGCAGACATTTAGATAAAGTTACTTTATCACAACACTAACTTTGCTTCTCTGATAAATAACAAAAAGTTTCTCATTTGATTAGTGGGAATACTTTCCTGAATATCCCTCTATGGTAGCCAACGTATTTGGAGAAGTAGTAACAGGATACGGGCACAGCGCTGTTACAGGGGCGGACTGGGGAGAAAAAGTGGCCCGGGAGTTCCTGACAGACTGGCCCACTATATATATATATATATATATATATATATATATATATATATATATATATATATATATATATATATCTGTATGTGTGTGTGTGTGTGTGTGTGTGTGTGTATATACTGTATATGAATCTATACATGGCACGTAGTGTATATGACTTTTATTGTCATATGGACAATATTACTTCCAGCAATAATATGACTACAATAATACAATAATATGGCGTAACAAAATAACTAACAAACTTAACAACTTGACCCTGACAAAATACAGGGGAAAAACAACTGGAAAGCTACTGAAACCTACATTGGTTGAAGAAGAGTTTTTACCCACAAGCCATCCATCTGCTCAACTCTGAGCCCTAACTGGACCATTATTGCACAATGTAAATATTATAATTTAAAAAGTGTGTATAGTGTATAGTATATAGAGTATAGTGTATAGTGTGAATTACTTTTTTTTTTTTTTTTTTTTTTTATTCTTCTTATTTATATGTGTGTGTATATATGGTTGCAGGTACAAAATACATTTCACTGTGCATTGTACTGTGTATAACTGTGCATGTGACAAATAAACACTATCTTATCTTATATCTTATCTTGTTCACTCAGTGAGTAACCTCTGCAGCAACCGACTCTTTTCTGCTACACCATCTATAATTTTATCACTCTCCAGCATCTTTAGGACATCTGTCTGAGTAGCCATGAGCATGAAAGCATCAGGGTGCTGTTGTGAAAGAGGAAAAAGGTCTAATGTCTCTGGTTTGGGTCTGGTGAAATACTCAATCTCTGATTGATGGGCATCTAGGCCTTCCTCTTGAGTCACATCTCTCTCTGTAGAATCATCAGATTCACTTTCAGCCTATAAATAATTAGTAATTGTTAATTGAATTAATAGGCCTAAAAAACAACTACACAACCAGTAATAATACTAATACAAAAGCAATAATTAATGATATTAGTAGCTGGTATTAGTGCATCTTTATGGCAATGCGGACTTATTTTTTCACGTTTCAGTAGTGTCAACAGTGTCGCGGAGGGATCACATGATGAGTTAGACCCCCTCAGCAGTGTCAGTGTGCAACTGGCGTCTCTCTCTTGACTTGTCACTCATGGGATACAAACAGGGAGATGTAATTAATGTGGCATTAGTATGGACAAGGCTTTTCCAGTTCGTGACTACTTGTATTAATAAGTGACACAGCTGCTGTATGTTTTCGTAGTCCGGCCCGGATTTTCTGGGACAAGTTTTTTTTTTTTTTTTTTTCTGATCTCCGCTGCATGCCGTCAGCCCGCATCAGCTGGCCGGTGTTGTGCCAAAAAGTGATCGTCTGCCAAAAAGTGATTGCCAGAAAATGATTGCCCATATTTAAACTGTTGTAAATGACTTGCTGACCTATAATCTGTGAAAAATATGTCAAACATATCTCTCCTGAATGATATCAAGTCATTTTGAGTAAGAAACAACATTTCTGTCACAAGGTAGAAGCTGCAATCAGTTTTTGGCAGCGACTTTTATATATTCTTTATTTATCAGGGTAAAAACTGTGATTGGCCAGATTTTAAAGAGATATCTGGACAAGAGGGCAGCGCAAATCAGAACAAATATGACATTACACTCTATATAGATATTTTAAGTGACCAAAGAGGACTGGATCTATTATAATGTACGTGCAATAATGCAGAGTCATAAACATACTTGAATAACAGGTCATTTCTTCATTTTATATTTAAGCCCTTCATAAATCCTATTGACTACACTCTATTCACCAATATAAGCAAAGACATTACACATAAAAGCACATAGAAACATCAAAAATCAATTTCTGGCAAACGATCACTTTTTGGCACAACACCGGCATGCTCGTTCATGTGTTTACAGGCTCATTCCGCGGCCGCGCGCTAAGCAGATTTGCCTGACTGGAGCGGGGGAGAGGTAATAGGCACCGTTAAACAGCAGCGTGACTATGGGCCGGGGCCGCAGTGCGCGGCAATGGCTCCTCCACGGACTGAGTTAAACAGCCGGCGGCCCACTAACCCATCGGCCCACCGGGGAAATCCCCGGTAGTAATGTATGCCAGTCCGCCCCTGGCGCTGTTACAGGAGAGCACAATGATAGAAACAGGAGTGTAAGTGTACATGTGATTGACAAAATGCTTTTGCAGGTATGAACAACTTTATTCAGTTTGGAAATAAACAGAAAAGAGAAGTGAAGAAATTTTAGTAATTTTTTTTAAGGGTGATGTGGTGGACACACACACACACACACACACACACACACACACACACACACACACACACACACACACACACACACACACACACACACACACACACACACACACACACACAAGTGTGTTTTGCTATCTTTGTGGGGAATTTCCATTGACTTCCATTCATTTCTACAGCCTAAACCTTACCTTTACCCTTTTCCTAACCCTAACCATCACATACCTAACCCTAACCCTAACCTAAACTCAATTCATACCTTAGCCCTAACTCTGACCCCTGACCCAAAAACAGGGTTTCCCCTTGTGGGGACAAGGCTCCAGTCCCCACAAGGAGCAATTGGTCCCCACAACGTAGTATATGTCAGGAAAATTGTCCCCACAAGGTATTATAAACATACGCACACACACACACACACACACACACACACACACACACACACACACACACACACACACACACACACACACACACACACACTTTCCTTAGATGATGTGATGGTTACTCTGCAAGAGCCACGTGTATGAATTTAAGGAAAACACATATCATCAATTATAAATGAACCAGAGAGCGTCGGCACAGCCAACATGGCAAAGACAGCTGAGATCAGAGACGGTCAAGCACACATACAGTTGTGGTCAAACGTTCACAAACACTCATCATGGACATGAAAGTTGGTAACTTTGGACTTTTAATGATTTCTTTTTTCCTGTTCCAGGGTTGAAGGATTGTACAGCATTCATCTTTAATGACTTTAAAAAAACAAGAATTGGGTGTACACATTTCAAGTTATGTTGTATTTTCTCTTATTCAATTAGGGTCAAAAGTATACATACACCACCACTAATATTTGGACAAATGTCCCTTAGTAAGTTGCACCTAGAGAAGACACTTTTTCTAGCCATCAGCGAGCTTCTGTTATAACTCTGATGGAGTATTTGACCTCTGGCAGAATTCATTTAAATTGTTTGGTTTCCTGGTTCGGACGCTGCTTTTAAACCAGACTCAGGTCAATGTTATCTATTCCAAAACCACCTGATGTGCGTTTGGGATCATTGTCTTTTTGGAACACCCAGTTATGTCCACATTTCAACTGTTGATTTGAGGTGAAGTTGAAGAATTTGGAGGAAGGCGTACTTCTTTATTTTTCTAACTACTTTTTGAAATGTACCAGTACAACTGTCAGCAAAACAGCTCCAGAGCATGATGCTCTTCCAGAACACTCTTGGATGAGTGTTCTGGAACGCAATTTCATTGTATGTCTTGATGTATAATGACACTAAATTCTTGATTCTTGAAGAAGACTCCCCATTTATATAAATAGGACTGAAACCACTGCAGCTCAATACCTTTAATAGCCATGGCATGCTCTAATCTCAAGATCAGGATGCAAGCGGGCAGCTGACTTATCTGTTGCACAAGCTTAAAGCATGTTGAAGCTACGTGACATTATTGGAGCATCATGCACAGGAAGACAGGACCTTGGAACTCCCCATTTCCAACAATGGGGGAAGGCCACGATCCAGGAGGAAGTATGGAACTTTTTGAAAGAAGAAAGAAGATCAAGGACAGTGACGTTAGCTTCCCAAAGAGCATGGACCCACGTAAACTGAAGCCATTTGGCATCTCCTTCTTGCTGAGAGCAGTGCTCACTACAGACTCCAGTAAACTTGTACAAGGGGGACATGGGAGAAGAGCCATTGTGCAAGCTGTGCGGGAGAGGGGCACCATGGCACACATCCTGTCCGGGTGAAAAACAGCACTCGCCCAAGGAAGGTACAAGTGGTGGCATGACAAGGTGCTTATGACACTCGTTAACATCTTGGAGCAGGAGAGCAGAAAAAAAAACACCAACCGCTCCAGAAAACAACATTAATCCCATTTGTAAGGGAGGGGGAAAGGTCACCAACCGCATCAATAACAAGGAACAGTCTGCTACAAAAGGTCCAAGCATTGGAAATTAAGGTTGACTTGGGAAGAAGGTTGCAGTTCCCCGAGGCTGTCCAGACAACACTGAGGCTGGATGTGGTACTGTGGTCTGAAGAGGGTAAAAAGATCGCCCTCATACAACTTACAGTCCCATGGGAAGAGGGGTATGAACAGGCCTTTGAAAGGAAGAGCGCCAAATACCAGACCTTCTGCAGGGGGAAAGGATGGCAGGTGTGGCTGTTCCCAGTCGAGGTTGGCTGTAGAGTATTCCTCGCCCAGTCACTGTGGAGACTGTTCACAGCCATCAGAGTGACAGGGAGGGAGAGAAAGGTAGCAGCTCACAGGACGGGGGAGGCAGCAGAAAGAGCCTCTTGCTGGTTACGGGCAGTGATTTGGCCACGGCTGCCGGGGCAGCAGTGTTGGGGTTGAGGGTTGAAACACCTAATGAATGACGGTTCCCATCTGATGGCTGATCACCTACATTCACTTAAGGTAAATGAAGGTCAAGCATCCTTCGATGTATTTATAATCTGTAATAAAATATGATGGTTAACATTATCGAACGCTTCGCTGAGGTCTAGCGCGACATGCACAGATATGAGTCCACTGTCTGCCTTGAGGCGACTGCTGTGATTTGGCACTTTATAAATAAAACTGAATTGAATTGAACAGTTAGAGGCTATAAGATGATCATTTGTAACCTTCACTAATGCCGTTTCTTGTCATGGTCCTGGGCCTTTGCCAATGTTTTGTAGACTTTTGAGGGTTTTGTCCCTCTTTTCTTTTGTGATCCCAGGTTTTTGGTTTCTTGCCTTTGTTTCCATTTTAGTATGTTTAATCATGTCCCAGTTTTGATGCGTAGTTTAGTTCCTGCCTCTGTGTTCTTGTGTGTGTGTCTTGTTACCTGTATTTATGTTCTTCGGAGCACCTGCCTCTGCTCCTGCTTACTTGTTTCCTGTCTTACTTGGTCAGTCTTTGTCCTGTGTGCTCTGTTTAGATTTCTTCCTGGTCTTGTCCATTATGATTACCTACAGCTGTGCGCCCCACCAGTCGTCTGTTTGCCAAGTCCTGCATTCTGGGTCCAACCACACCTACTGCATAGTTCCTTATGACGTTCGAGTACTGTGATGAATTCTGAAACCTGACAATCTCTTCAAACAAACCATTCCTCTGGAGATATGTGTGTGTGAGCAGACTGTGGCGTGTGTGGAGGTGAGGACCCAAATGCAGGACACAGGAGCAGGCAGTCATAAAGTAACAAAAATAAGAATTTATTGCAGCTGAAACCAAAACAAAGGCACGTTATTAAAGAAAGAAAAACCTAGACTGGGAACCCTAAATTGGACCACTAGGAGCATCAAGGGCACAGGAGCAAAAACACAGCCACAATAACAACAAGGATCTGACAAATGACACTGGGAAGACTGAGACAATACTGAGACAATAAATACAGAGAGGGAACGAGCAGAGAGTGGAAACAGCTGGGGCAGAACAGGTGAACAAAATGACACTAATGAGACTCAGGGAACTAAAGCAAAGTGAAAAAACAGGGAAACAAAAGCACTTGAGATCACACACAGAGAACACTGACTAGCCACAACATGGGGAGACAGACACACAAGACTTCACACAAAAGGGTCGCACACCCAGGAGGAGCAGGAGATGATCAGTTGGCTGTTTAACAACTAATCTTTCAAGAATTTTTGAAAGAAAAGGAAGGTTGGACATTGGCCTATAATTAGCTAAGACAGTGATGGGTTTTTAAGTAATGGTTTAACTGCTGCCACCTTAAAGGCCTATGGCATGTGGCCTATTGATAAAGATAGATAAACTTATCCTGGGTCTGTTCCAGGAAACCAGTTTAAATGAATTCCACCAATCCTGCCAAGCAGAGTGGTCAGATCTCGATAGGAAAAAATCATGCTGGATATCTATATTGATATGGACTGGCTAATGTGTGAGGAATGGAAGGATGACACATTATATGATGAGATAAAAATGATCAACTTACAGAGGGCCCAATTCAAAGACACCTGATAAATAAGTACAAAAACATAATGGAGCAGGCTAGTCTATGTGCCGCCACATGTTCGTGTACATTCCTGACAATGGCGGGGCATGCTCCTAATTAGATGATGGATGGTGCCATCAATGGATGGAAGATTTCCTTCCAGAGCTGGACCAGGGCATCACGGAGCTCCTTGACAGTCTGAGGTGCAACCTGGCGGCATTGCATGGTTGGAAACATAATGTCCCAGAGGTGTTTTGTTGGATTTAGGTCAGGTGTGCATGGGGCCCAGTCATTGGTATCAAGCCCTTCATCCTCCAGGAACTGCCTGCATTCCCTCTTCACATGAAGTTGGGCATTGTTGTGCACCAGGAGGAACCCAGGACCCACTGCATCAGTGTAGGGTGTGACAGCGAGTCGATGGATTTTAGCCCAATAATATTTACTTTGTTTATACTCCACTCTGCATTTAATCATTAATTGATATTAATCTCTGGCTCTCTTCCACAGCAAGTCTTTTCTCTCCCCTCCTCAGCCCAACCGGTCGCAGCAGATGACCCCCCCTCCCTGAGCCTGGTTCTGCTGGAGGTTTCTTCCTGTTAAAAGGGAGTTTTTGATCACCTACGATCGTCTGACACTTCTAAACCTCCAGTTTGTTTTGGTACCAGCATATACTGTAAAGAAAAACTCAACGATTTTTCCTCCACACCTATCGGATGTACCTGAGAATTTGCGCCGGCTGCCCAGTGCTCCGGTCCCCAACAAACGCCAGAGGAGACGCGGAAAGCGGGGAGGTATCGCGGTGCGGGTCAAAACTTACCTGAGACTCCTAGGTTTGTCTGTTCATTACCCCCTGGATGGTGGTCTTTGCCGCCTCAAGGCTGTTGGGCTGCCTGTGGATTTCGGGCGTCGCTGGATCAGGCCGATTGTCCCACCTGTCATCCTGGAGACTCGGCGTCCCTCGTCCTGGCGCAGGATGCGGGATCGTGGAGGCGGCGTAAACCATGCTAACCTTCGCCTGTTGAAGCGGGCCCCGGCCTCAGCTAACAAGCATCTGGTCATCCGAATGGCCCTACTAAATGCTAGATCGTTAGCCAACAAAACTTTCCTTCTCAATGACTTTTTCATCGCACAGCAGTTGGATTTTATGTTTGTGACTGAGACGTGGCTTCATGCTGGTGAGTCTGCACCTTTTTCCGAACTTTTACCTCCCGGCTGTTCTTTCTTCAGCTCCCCGCGGATCTCTGGAAAAGGTGGAGGACTTGCTTCAATATTTAAATGCAGTTTTCGCTGTCGTCAAGTATCGGCAGACCTGTACACCAGCTTTGAACTGCAGCTGTTGGAGATAAACTCTTCCCCCTCGGTGCTCTGCGCGGTGATTTACCGACCACCGAAGTGCACGAAGGACTTCATCGGTGACTTTGCTGACTTGCTGACGGGTCTCATACTAAAATATGACCGTATTTTAATTGTTGGCGACTTTAATATTCATGTGTGTTGTGAGAGTGGTCCACTGGTTAAAGAATTTGCCTCGCTTATTGACTCTTTTAACTTAACACAACTCGTGTGTGGTCCCACTCATGAAAAAGGTCACACACTGGATCTGGTGTTGTCTTATGGACTTAGAGTCTGCATCACAGGGATACGTGACTGTGGTATATCGGACCATTTTCCTGTTTTATTTACAGCAGCGCTCCCCAGCTCTGGGATAAATAGAGTATCCTCTACACGTCGTGTGCGCTTGGTTAACTCTTCATGCACTGCTGATTTTGCAGCTGCTTTTAAAAACTCTGACTTAAGCAATTTGGATTTTTGCTTGAGCCTGAATACCGAGGACTTCACTAACTCTTTTATATCTGCTTGCACTGCTGTACTGGACTGTATTGCCCCTTTTACAACCAAACGCACCAAACCTTCCTCCCAGCCCTGGCTGGATGAGACAACCCGCGCTCTCAGACGTGAGTGCAGACGCGCTGAGAGAAGGTGGAAAAAGGATAAGCTCCATGTCTCCTTAGAGATCCTGCGTAACTGTTTATTGAAATACCAGAAAGCAGTAAAATATGCAAAGTCTGCTTACTTCTCTAACATTGTTTCAAGTAACAGTCACAGGCCTCATTTTCTTTTTAGTGTTTTTAATTCACTCGCTGATCCTCGCTGTAATGTGAACCAAGCGAAGGTCTGTCCTGCACTGTGCGAAAACTTTAAGAAATTTTTTGTGGAAAAAATTTCTGCCCTCAGGCCTTCATCACCTCAGGCTGAAACAGACTCATCTGCACCTCCTCCCAGCAGAGCTGTCTTTGAGCAGTTTGAGCCTGTCACACTCTCCACACTAAAGGAGGTGATTCACAATATGAGACCTGTAAACTCTCCCACAGACTGTGTTCCCTCTCGCCTTTTTAAAGAGGCTTTTGATTCAGTGGGACCAACTATCCTCGCTCTGATTAACAGTGCACTTGCATCTGGTTGTGTTCCAGCTGCCTTTAAACATGCAGTTGTACAGCCTCTAATCAAGAAGAAGAACCTTGACCCTGATGTTCTTTCAAATTACAGACCAATTTCTAAATTACCATTTTTATCCAAGGTTCTTGAAAAAGTTGTTTTTAAGCAACTTCAAGCATTTTTAAGTGAACATGGAATGTGGGAAAAGTTTCAGTCAGGTTTTAGAATGCGTCACAGCACAGAGACGGCTCTTTTAAGAGTTTTTAACGATCTGCTTTTAACTGTGGACTCTGGTAGTCCTGCAGTTTTAGTACTTCTAGACCTGTCAGCTGCCTTTGACACTGTGGACCACGAGATCCTTCTATCCCGCCTAGAACATGAAATTGGCATTAAAGGCACGGTTCTGACTTGGTTCAGATCTTATCTTACTGATAGAAGTTTCTCTGTCCATCTAGGAAACTGTTTTTCTACCACAGCAAAGCTTTCTTGTGGAGTGCCTCAGGGGTCCATTCTGGGCCCAATTCTTTTCTCATTGTATATGTTGCCTCTAGGGTCGATTTTTAGGAAACATAATATTTGTTTCCACTGTTTTGCTGACGACATCCAGGTGTATATGCCCATCAAACTGAACAGCAGAGATCCATGGGAACCCCTGCTGAACTGTCTAAGTGACATCAAGTCCTGGATGAGAAACAATTTCCTAAATCTTAATGAAAGCAAAACCGAGGTCATATGCTTTGGTAAATTTGACCCCTCAAGCTACTCCTCTGGCACTCCGAGTCATTTGGCTCCTCACTGTCGTGATGCTGTGAAAAATCTGGGTGTCATTTTAGATAGTAGTTTTAAAATGGAGAAGCAAGTAAGTGCTGTTACCAAAATCAGTTTTTACCAACTCAGAGTCATTGCCAAGGTAAAACCTTATCTCCCGCAGCAGGACCTGGAAAAAGTTATTCATGCTTTTATTACTTCCCGCCTGGACTACTGTAATTCTCTGTATTTTGGCATAGATCAATCATCTGTGCGCCGCCTGCAGGTAGTCCAGAATGCGGCAGCTCGTCTTTTAACCGGTTTAAAAAAGCATGAACACATTACCCCAGTCCTGTCATCCCTTCACTGGCTCCCTGTCCGTTTTAGAATCGATTTTAAGATTTTATTGCTTACTTTTAAAGCCTTAAACGGACTGGCACCTTTGTATCTGTCTGAGCTGCTTCACTGTCACACCCCTGTAAGAGCTCTGAGGTCATCGAACCAGCTGCTCTTACAGAGGCCTAAAACTAGACTAAAACAGAGAGGTGATCGAGCTTTTGCAGCAGCAGCACCAAAGCTATGGAACGATCTACCTCTCCATATCCGCACAGCTCAGACGATACACACATTTAAATCTCTATTAAAAACACATTTCTTTTCCTTGGCATTTGGCTGCAGTGCTACCTCCTTTTAGATGATTGTTTTATGGTATTTTATGGTACTTGTTTTAAACGTTTTAATTTTTAATTTTCTTATGTTATTTATTGTTCTTAATGTTTTTATTTATTTATTTTTATTTTATTATTTTATTTATATATTTTTATTTTTATTTAGTATAGTCCTTGGGGTTACAGATCTTGTACAGCACTTTGGTCAACGTCGTTGTTTTAAATGTGCTTTATAAATAAACTTGACTTGACTTTCCTTCTCACTGTCACCAAGTGCTGCTCATAGGGGGTCGTTTTGACTGTTGGGTTTTCTCTGTATTATTGGAGGGTCTTTACCCACAATACAAAGCGCCTTGAGGCGACTGTTTGTTGTGATTTGGTGCTATATAAATAAAGTTGAATTGAATTGAATTGAATTAACAAATGGCAGTCAGGGTGGCTCTCCAGACCATGACTAACCCACCACCAAACCGGTCATGCTGAAAGAGTCATGGTTCATGGATTCTCCAGATCCTCCACATCTGTCACATGTACTCAGGGTGAACCTGTTCTGATCTGTAAAAAGCACAGGGCGCCAGTGGGGGAACTGCCAATTCTAGTATTCAAAGGCAAATGCCAGTCAGGCTCCACGGTGCCGGGCAGTCAGAACAGCGCCCACTAGAGGACGTTGGGCCCTCAGGCCACCCCCATGAAGTCTGTTTCTGATTGTTTGGTCAGAGACATTCACACCAGCAGCTGCTGGAGGTCATGTTTCATCTCTGCAGTGCTCATCCTGTTCCTCCCACACAAAGGAGCAGATCCTGGTCCTGCTGATGGGTTAAGGACTTCCTACGGCCCTGTCCAGCTCTCCCAGGGTAACTGCCTGTCTCCTGGATTCTCCTCAATGATCTGAGACTGTGCTGAGACACAGCAAACCTTCTGCCAATGGCACATATTGATGTGCCACCCTGGAGGAGTTGGACTACCTGTGCAACCTCTGTAGGGTCAAGTTATCACCTCATACTACCAGCAGTGACTCTGACCGTAGCCAAATGCAAAACTAGTAAAAAATAGTCATGCTTTTGTTAGAGGGTTTTTAAGCTGGAGAAGAATATATTATCAAGACCAGGAAAGCAAAAAACACCTACTTCAATAATCAAACAGCTCCCTCTTTACCACTGAAGCAGTGCAGCTGCAATAAGGAAGAGATTCATTCATGTCCACCAAAATCTCTGTTGCCAGATTTTTAGTGGTCATCCTAATCCACTGAGCTCATGGCAGCTCCAAGGCATCTTGTATGCCATGAAGTGAGCAAAAACATTTTTCTAATCTTATTTTTACCAATCACACTGAAGTTAAAAAGAAAAAGATTCATTTAAATTGATTTATGAGGTCCAACTGGTTCAGCGGAAGTTCTTCAGTGCTTTCCTGAATATGGAATTATTAATTCAATTCAATTCAATTCAATTTTATTTATATAGCACCAAATCACAACAAACTGTCGCCTCAAGGCGCTTTGTATTGTGGGTAAAGACCCTACAATAATACAGAGAAAACCCAACAGTCAAAACGACCCCCTATGAGCAGCACTTGGTGACAGTGGAAAGGAAAAACTCCCTTTAACAGGAAGAAACCTCCATCAGAACCAGGCTCAGGGAGGGGGGGTCATCTGCTGCGACTGGTTGGGCTGAGGGGAGAGAAAAGACATGCTGTGGAAGAGAGCCAGAGATTAATATCAATTAATGATTAAATGCAGAGTGGAGTATAAACAAAGTAAATAAGGTGAATGAGAAGAAACAGTGCATTATGTGAACCCCCCAGCAGACGAGGCCTATAGCAGCATAACTAAGGGATGGTTCAGGGTCACCTGATCCAGCCCTAACTATAATCTTTATCATAAAGGAAAGTTTTAAGCCTAATCTTAAAAATAGAGAGGGTGTCTGTCTCCCGAATCCAAGCTGGAAGCTGGTTCCACAGAAGAGGGGCCTGAAAGCTGAAGGCTCTGCCTCCCATTCTACTCTTAAGTATCCTAGGAACCACAAGTAAGCCAGCAGTCTGAGAGCGAAGTGCTAATATGGAATTATTAAGATTCCACACTGTGAGAAAAGTATTTGTAAACTTTAAAGATACTGTAGAAGTGTTTTTAACTGTCTGAATTCAGTGATGCAACAAACCCGGAGCCCTGGGGCCTCGTTCACAGTATAAAAAACCCCCATGTCAGCCAAGTCTCAGGTGTGATTTGAGGAGGGTCATGTCAACAGAGGTGAGTATGACACAAAGACATTATGATTATGTTCTTTGTTTTCACTGCTTTAAAAAAAATACAAAAAAAGGATTTCATATTGTGGAAAAATCCTGACTTATCTCTTCACATGATGAAAAAGACCTGTTGCATCATTTTTGGTAGAGGTTCAGTTAAGAATTTTTAGACTATCACTGATTCATTGTTTGATGGCTTTTATTTGGTCTCTGACTTTAGTTTTGATTAGTCTCTGATTTACAGTTTGCACTCTGGAAGGAAACAACAGGTGAACCCAAAGTCCAAAGACTCAGGTGTTCAGCTGATTTTAAAAAGATTGTAGCTGTGAGTGGTTAAACTACCCAAAGTTATTGATAGGATAAAGTTTTGGTCACTGGCCACCCTGATGTGAAATCTCCTTATAGAAAAACTGTCAAAATTAATATATGGGCTTCATTTAAAAGGGTCCAATTTTTCAGTGTCTGAAAATGTCTTTTTTTAGCTACTAAAACCAAACCTAGTGTAATCCTCGATGGGTTCCTGGTGACCTGGTGGATGTAAAAAGGATTTATTTGTTCATTTGACTGTAATAAAAAAGTGCATTATAATCTTTATACTAACACTCAACCTGAAGGATAGCTCAGTTCAGTAGAGCATTTGTTAATTTCCTACTCTTAAACATCAACAACCTTTTCTTGAAATAGTGGCTGTGGAAAAACACGCCGACCACTGTCACGGTAGTAAAATATAGTTTTATGTGGGCCGAAGTTTGAAATCGAGCCTCTGTGATGCGGCAGAATTAGAGAAACCGTATCTGGATGTTCGGATAGTCGGATGCTGAATGGAAGTGTTTCAGTAACCTCTGAATTTGTGTTTCCTCGATGATCAGTCAGAAATATGTGCTCTTAAATGCAACTTTATTCCTTGAGATTTATTTATTTTGCTCAAAATTGCACAAAATATTACAGTTTTATTGTTCTATAAGTGTTAATATATGATCCTAAACTATACTTGCTGGCCACATATCAAATTTGTGTGTAGACTGAACCAATGTTCGAATTCTGGTTTTATTTTAATCTTTACTGTCAAATCCATAAACAGCAGCGAGTGAGTGAGAATAAAAACTCCAGCTGTCAGCAGCAGGTGATGCTCAGAGCATCAGTCAGCTGGAAGGACTGTGATTTCACTGATTGTTATTATTTACAGCATGTTTTAAGCTCAATATAGATTCTCCACTGGGGGAATTTTGGTTGTTTGTTTTATGTGCAGCTTGTTAAGCTGCAGCTTCTAAAACCACCGAATGAAACACAAACTGTGTCACATTATCACTGCAATGTGTGCATATTAATTTGGTGATTTGAGAAATGTATAAATGTTATTCTATTTGATTCCAATCAGCTGCTTAGTCTCTCTGACGGTGCTGGAAATGCAGAGCACACAGCAGGAACACCTGTTCATTCACTTCATTTTGATCTGCGACAAACTGAAGCAGTTTCCACGTCTCCTCCATCAGCTGTGGGACGAGAAGCTTTACAGTTTCAGTGACTGCAGTTTAAAGTTTCAGAGCTCTGCTGTGGGAACGTTCTCAGTCATATGATCAGGGAAATGCCCCGTTTATCCTGACTGCTAATGTTAGAGAATCCAGATAATGGAAAGATCCCCTGGGTATGCTGATCTCGATTCACAGTACAGGCCCTGGACTCCACAGAGGTTTCACAGTTTGTCAGGTTAGGCACTAAAACATGCAGGATCATCAACCTGGAAGTTTTGGTTTGTGTTCTGTGTGGATGAAAACTTCCCCCTGCCCCCCCAAAACTGAGATAACAAGGATAAGTAAGAAAATGAGAGCAGAAAGCTTTAGGGTTGGAAAGGTGAATACGGCCACTCAGAGGTATACGCATTGAGGAAACTGACTGCGTGGCTCGGCACAGCTGTGCCAGTGAAACCAACGCAGGTGAGCCAACACTTTGAAATGAATTTACATCAATGATTTTTTCTCTCTCTCCTTCATCCCCTGCAGGCTGAAATTAACTCTGTGCACTATGGAAAACTGGACTTCAGCTGCAGATATCCTGCTCTTAGAAGGGTTAAAGGTCAGCCCAGACGCCTCCGTTCCCGCCTTCATCCTCCTCCTTCTCATCTACATCTTCATCATGGTTTCCAACATCGCCTTAGTGGTCCTGATCACACTGGATAGGAGCCTCCACCGGCCCATGTATCTGCTCTTCTGTAACATGAGCATTAATGATGTGTTCGGGGCCACGACGATCATTCCACGCATGCTGAGGGACATTTTTATTCCCAGTTCAGATCGTTACATCCACTACGTAGACTGTGCCATTCAGGCTTTTTGTGTTCACGTTTATGCAGGCGCGTCTCACACAATTCTCATGATCATGGCTTTTGATCGCTATGTGGCCATCTGCAACCCGCTGCGATATGCCTCCATCATGACCAACTGGATGGTGCTGAAGCTGTCTGTTTCGGCCTGGGTGGTGGCGTTCGTTATGGTTACGATCCTGGTGGGCCTCAGCGTCCGCCTGTCACGCTGCAGGTCGATCATATTTAACCCATTCTGCGACAATGCCTCCTTGTTTAAGCTGTCCTGTGAAAGCATCCTCATCAATAACATCTACGGCCTCGGGTACACCATCGTCCTGCTGGGCTCCTCCCTCGGCAGCGTCACTATCACCTACCTGAGGATTGCCATGGTGTGTCTGAGCAGCAAGAACAAGGTGCTGAACAATCGGGCGCTCCAGACCTTCACCACCCATTTGGCTATGTACATCATTATGTTTGTGTCAGGCACCATTATGGTCCTCCTCCATCGCTTCCCTGACTTGTCAGACCACAGGAAGTTAGGCTCCCTCATGTTCCACCTGGTTCCTCCAGCAATGAACGCCGTTATCTATGGGATTCAAATTAAAGCGGTCAGAAGAAAAATGGTCATCATGTTTACGAGGAACACAGCGACTGTAACAGAGGGGAAGTGAATTACATACTTAAAAAGTAATAAAAAATTTCAGACATTTTTGTCAGCCTGTTTTGCTGAACTTGATTGTTTCTTCCCTCAAATCTTGAGTTGTTACTTGTATTTGATTAAATACACACACATGCACAGTTCACCCCAAAATAACAGACTTTCCCCTGGTCGTCTATAATTTGTCTGCATAATTTTCATGTGAGTTGCCCAGTTATGGACATATCAGCTATAGCAATGTCTGGCTTCTCTTGAATATATTGCAGTTAAAGTCCCAGTCAGACCAGTTGGTGGTTGCAGGAGGATTCTGGCAGTCACTCGGTGAAAATGGTCACAGGGAGGTATGCACCAGAAAACCTCTTAAATTTGCTTTTGGTGTACAGCAGACTGATTCTGTCACCCTTAACTTGCATGGATGATGTCAGCTTCTAACTACTTGCTTGCAAAACTGTAAAGAATTGCAATGCAAAGCAGCAACAAAGGCTGCTCACCTTCAACATAAAAGTGAAACCTTTTAAAACATGTTGGCTTCTGTCTCTTTCTAGGTCGGGTTCATGTTGTACGTTTTCATGCTTCACCACAGCTCTGTGGTTAGTTAGCACTTCCAGAGAATTATTATTACTTATCTGCAAATAACAGGCAAATAACCCAGTGACTGCAAGCAACCACTCACCAACCGGTCAGGGAATACACATTATCCCCTGTATATTGTAAACTAGTTAAATCTGGTTTAAATGTAGCCTTTAACTGGTTTAAATCTTATATGAAACTCAGGATAGTGGTACAGTTTGTAGTTAAAGGCTTAAATTGTCTTTCACCTGCATATGAGGTAGATTTGCTGTGTCCATACACTCCATCAAGATTATTAAGGTTTGCTTACGGTCAAAGCTTATCATAATAGCAGGATGTGCCTTTGCTGTCATTGCATCAAGACTCTGGAAAAGCTTCCCAAGTGACCTCAGAAATGGATCAAGTGTGACGGTCTTTAAATCTAAGCTAAACGTGCCGGTGTTGTTGATCTCTGGAACTGTGGTTGGAGGACGTTTCATGTAAATAGTGTGAATATGTGTAGAATGAATCTTTAGAAACATGTATGTATTTTTTTATTTTTATTGTAAATCACATTGGCTTTAAATGTGCTATAGAACTCAAATTAGCTTCTGTTCTGTTGATTATCTTGTTGGTGGTTTTTTAACTGTTTGTGTACTGAACCATTTCCACCAGGAGCCCCCTGTATGGGGTCACTGACACTGGCAGTCGGGTTGGTTGTGTTGCTGCCACCTCAGGTCTGGCTGCAGTAATGATTTACCCAGGAAAGTCTCACTGAGAGTAGGGAGCTCTTTTTCAAGGCAGTCCTGACCAGGATAGGCAACGAGTACAAAACACCTTTACAACATTACAACATTTTTGTGATGCTATTCACATTGCCATTTCATTTAAAATGATAAGAGAGCAAAATATATACAGAATGCATACAGTATGTGAGCAGTTCTTAATTACAGCCTGATGACAGAGGAGGCCGAGCGGGATGCATCACTCTGGGTGTTTAGCGCAGAACCGTCACGTTCTGCCACCGGTTCAGTTCTACACACAAAACACATCATTGCCATTTAGAAGTAAATGATCTATTATAACGGACTCACTCCTGCTCACACAGTCAGCACTTCCACTGCTCCACACAGTGAGGCCTGAGGCCGAGTCAGGAGCACATACACGTGAAGCAGGATGCAGGCCTGCAGAGAGTTTTTATTATCCCAAAACTCGAGTTTTGTTGGTGGTAGGATCACACACCTAACTTTTTAAAAATTTATTTTACCAGGTAAAATGTTTGAGAACCAGTTCTCATTTACAAACACGACCCTGCCGAGAGGCCCCAACAGAATCAGGTCCACTACACATAGATACACACAAACATAACCATATAAACATACCAAAAACAAATAAGCCACACATAACCCTAACCCTGAGCAGGAGATAAGGTCTGAGATATCCCAAATAAACTGTGGAGTTCACTCAGCTTTTCCTTTGTGCTTCAAATGAACTCAGTGAGTGTTTTCATATTCAGCCGACCTTGTCTACAAATTTTGGAAACAATATTTACAAACTCAAAGATTCTTTGTATCCATCATCTGAGTTCAATGACGCGACAAACGGTGGAGCACTGGGGCCTCGTTCACATTATAAAACATGTCAGCCAAGCCTCAGGAGTGATTTGAGGAGGTTCTTGGCAGCAGAGGTGAGTATCAGAGATACACAGACTCAGTTATGCTGTTAGCTGTTCGCTAAGGTTACTTTTTACTCCTTTAGAAATATTACAATAAGCCCATTGATATTTTGCACAAATGCTAACATTTTTATGTCCTCTCATGCTAAAACCATCTTTGTGCCTACACATCACACCTGCTTCTGCCTCCTTTTGCTTTTATAATGTTGATTATCATGTTGCTGTGCTGTAACATGAGGTCTTTGAACCATTAACCTAGTAGAAGGGGTTCAGTATGATCACTGTCACTGACTCATCATTTGATGGCTTTTATTTGTTGTCTCATAGTTTTGATTAGGTGTGAGTGCCATGCAGGACTTTTTCCTCACAGATATGAAGGCTTGTTGTATTTGAAGATTCTCCTCGGTGTCATTCTCTAAGACGCTGGTGATTTTCATTTTAATCTTGTATATAGTTGTTGCTGACACGATTTGGGATACTTCTGTAGTAAAACTCACTTTTACCTGAGTGTGTCTCAAGAATTTAACTTCATGTACAGTGGTATGCAGAAGTTTGGGCCCCCCTGATCATTTTTGTGACTTTCCTTTATAAATCATTGGTTGTTCGGATCAGCAGTTTTAGTTAAATATATCATAAAGCAGATGAACACGGTGATATTTGAGAAGTGAAATGAAGTTTATAGGATTTACAGAAAGTGTGCAATAATTATTTAAACAAAATTAGGCAGGTGCACAAATTTGGGCAACCTTGTTGTTTTATTGATTTCAATACCTTTAGCACTAATTATTGTAACACAACATTTGTTTTGTAAGCTCATTGACCCTTGACCTACATACACAGGTGAATCCAATTATGAGAAAGGGTTAAGGTGGCCAATTGCAAGTGTTTCTCCTCTTTGCATCTGCTCTGAAGAGCGGCAACACAGGAGCCTCAGAACAACTCTCAAATGAGCTGAAAACAAAGATTGTTCAACATCATGATTTAGGGGAAGGATTCTTAAATCCAGGGCTCGGGGCCCGGTGTCCTGCAGGGTTTAGATGTGTCTCTGTTAGTGATGGGCAAAGCGAGGCCTTGTGAAACACTGAAGCATTTGAAGCATTTGTGCTGGGATTGTATCGAAGCTTCGAAACAATCTGAAACCAGCTCCACAGTGACACCTGCTGGACAATTTGGTAATCGCCGCATCTTGATAATGCTGTTCAATGAAACAATGACACAGGCACGCCCTGCACAAGTCCAAACAAAGCTACTGATTATACCTGACGGTCAATGATTATGATCAACACGTGGTCTGGAGGAACGAGGAGACTGTTAAAGAGAGCAGCTGTGACTATTTTCACTCTGTTAACATCCGTGAGCCTGTTACAGTTTTTATTAATTCACTAACACACAAACCAATTTATAAAATATAAATACTGAGAAAAACTGTTATATTTATTGTGATAACCACACACAGCTGTCTTTGGGCTCAGTTGGCTTCATTTTTGCCAGTCTGGGGAAAAAACAAACGTTTGGATGTGCTTGGTTGGCTTTAAGCTTTCTGGAAGTTCGTATCAGGTTTGTTCTACACACAGTGAAGCAAAGCCCCACAGTCAGCTGTCCCTGTGTGCGCTCAGTTCATTGAAAATCTTTCTCCTGTTTGTGAACGGATCGCCTCCTTCGTTCTTCACCATCCACAGTAACAATAATCAGTTATACGTGCGCGTGTCCGCCTGTAATCAATAAAAGCGTTGGTATCAAAAACATTTATTCAGCAATTACAAGGCCCCGCCCACAATGACAGGTTTATTAAAAAGAAGAAGAAAGAAAAATGAATCCTGGCGCCTCGGCCGCCTGGAAACAGTAGGAGTGAACCGCGCAAAAGCCTTGGATAAGCACGGTCACGTGATGCAGGTGTGTTGAACCAGTTTTCGGAGCAGTTTTTCGAAACACCTGCGCTTCGGAAACTCGACACAGTGTCAAAACTTCAGTGTCGAGCTTCCGAGGTGAGTTTCCATCCCTATAGTCTCTGCTTCAACACACCTGAGTCAAATATAGAAGTCATTAGCAGGACTCTGGAGAACATGACTGCACACTGAGAAGGTAATTCAGCCATTTGGTTCAGGTGTGTTGGATCAGGGACACATCTCAAAATCCCTCGAGGCCTGGATTTGATAACCCCTGGTTTACTGGAATGATCCAGAAAACTAGCTCAGAGATTTCAGCTGTCATTTTCCACTGTGAGGAACATCGTGAGGAAATGGAAGACCACAGGCACTGTTCTGGTTTAGGCCCGAAGTGGCAGGCCAAGAAAAATCTCTCATATGAAAATTAACCATGGTTTTACAGTACTATGGTTAAATAACCATGGTTCACCATGGTTTCCTGTTTTTCATAGTTGTCATGGTTTTTTGGTTACCATGGTTCACCATGGTTTATCTATGGTTTTATCATGGTTTGACTACAGCTAAACCCTAATATAACCTTGGTCATAAACCATGGTTCTTATCATGGTTTTTATTTTACTATGATTTTTACAAACTATGGTTTTCTTAATTAAATCTATAGCTCCATTAATCTGTTTCACAAAACTGTAGTGCAATAATGCATACATCGAACAATGAATATGCTAATTCTAATGCAACAGCAAATATACATAAAAGTCCGACTTCATATTTCCATCTAACTACCAAAAAATCCACATAAGAATAATCAAAAACAGGAGAACAGGAAGAGCGACAGGTATTCAAGATTAACTGCCAACCCCCCACCCCCCAACAACAATGATACTGCATGCAAAGTGAGTGTGTGCATGTGTGTTCACTGCTGAAAGAAATGTTAAATACAATTAAAGTTACCAGATATTTTTGAAATTCTTGCTTTCGTTATTAAGCTTGTTCCCGGCGGCTCCCCTCAGCAATTTTATGTCGATGTTGGGAAATTTCTGCAGAGTGTAATCTGCAAAGAAATGTTAAAAGTAGTTGAGAATAATAGCATTATTGGTGATAAATAGCACACTGAGTAGCACATTTTAGCCAAAATGATCTCAAAACGAACTCTGAACGTCTTTTTCTAGACTCTGTCGAAATCTCTTAAAAGTGACTGAACTGGAGATGTTTTGGAAAGAAGAATGGTCCAGAATCCAGACTCTCATCGGAAGCTATAGGAAGAGTTTCGAGGATGTTATTTCTGCAGAAGGAGGATCGACTAAATATTGATGTCATTTTTCTGTTGGGGTGCCCAAACTTACGCAACTGCCTAATTTTGTTTAAATAATTTTTGCACACTTTCTGTAAATTCTATAAACTTCATTTCACTTCTCAAATATCACTGTGTTCATCTGCTTTATGATATATTTAACTGAAATTGCTGATCCGAACAACCAAAGATTCATAACCAATGATTTATAAAGGAAACATGAAAATCATCAGGGGTGCCCAAACTTTTGCATACCACTGTAATAGTCTTTGCTGTTGCTGATAGCAGCTTGTTCAAGTTCAAGAAGTTTATTGTCATGTACACCGCAAAACACTGTGGTTATGCTGAGCAATGAAATTCTTACTTGCGACTGCTTTACAAACAATTGAAATAAGCAACTAAGTTAAAATAAAATTTAAGAACTAGTATATTAGGAAAGTAAAAGTAGAAAATAAAAATAAATAAATAATAAAGCAAGTGCAATATATACAGATATATACAGATGAAAGAAAGGCAGGTAATCACAGTTTGGTAATCAGTCAGTGGTTCAGTAGCCTGATGGCCTGTGGATAGAAACTGTTTTTTAGTCTGGTTGTTCTTGCTTTTACACTCCTGTAACGTCTGCCAGACGGCAGGAGTGTGAACAGTGTGTGCTGTGGGTGGGTACGGTCCTTGATGATGTTGTGTGCCCTCTTTATTACCCGGGTATTATAAGTGTCCTGTAGTGATGAGAAGGCAGCTCCACAGATGAATTGTGCTGTTTTGATGACACGCTGGAGAGCCTTCCTGTCCTGACTGGTGCAGTTGCCACAGTTGTTTGCATTATCAGTAAGAAAGTTGATCTGAGTTTGTTGCTTTCTGCCAAAGTCCAAAGACTTGAGCATTTTGAGCTGCTTTAACATTAACTGTAGGTGTGAGTGGTTGGTTTGTGTCTGTGTCATCTCTGGGATGATCCACTGTAGGGTGTTTACACATCATGTCACTGTTACGCCCCCGGTCTAGGGCTAGGGCATAACACCAAAGGTTAGACAGGTGGCCCCCTTGCCTCAGCCCCCAAAACACCACACATCACAAGCGAATCAGACATCCATGTGTAATTTATTGTATGTGCGACAACATTGGCTCGGGGGTGAGCCAAGGCCAAAACAACAAACAAAAACAGCTAACCCAGGGGAGAAAAACTACCTAAACCCTACCCAAACAAAACAAACAAATGACAATTACTACCCCTAACTCCCTAATCAAAAAACAGGAGAAACAATCCCAAAACAGAAAATGGCAGCTCACCCCTTCCGCTCTGCACCTAAAACACATAAAAGAAAAACACAGTACTCTGCACGGCGACTAGGTAGCTGAGGCAAGGTCCGGCGCACAATATGCTCAGCTTGGGCCGCCCTCCTGAGATGTCAGACGCAAAGAGCTTTTGAGCTGTCAGCTGGTCATCAGCTGGTCATCAGCTGGTCCTCGGAGCCAATCACCAAATGCCAGATGGAGCGCCAATCCCCCCAGGTCGTCCAACCATCAGCGAAGGAGGCGGGACCGCCGAACACAGCAAAACCCCTGCGGAAACATGCTTGAAACACAGACACGTACACAACCAATAACACATACCACTAACACTACGGCAGTGGCCGTAACAGTCACCATGACAAGCCTGTTTATTTATCAGAGCCACATTTGTAAGGCAAATGCATTTTTGGGCTGAGCAGCAGAGTTAAGTGTGTTGGTCACATCCATGAAAAACTTGCCCGTTTGGTGTCATTTACTGAATTGGTTGATTGAAAGGCTGAAGAAACGAGACATACTAGCAATTTAAACAATTTATTCATTATTCATTATTTAACAAATGGGAGTCACAGCAGCGTGTGGAAGAACTAAACACAGCCACGACAGCCTGGCACCTGCGCCTCATGCTGGTCACTGCTGTTGGATGGCATCCCATTCTTCAACTAGCATTAGTCACAAGTCAGCCAGTGTGGTTCTGTCGGTCACTCTGGCACAAACAGCCCACTCAAGCTGATCTCATAGGTGTTCAGTGGGGTTGAGGTCAGGACTGCAGGCAGGTTGTTTCATCCTCTCTGCTCCCAAATTCTGGAGGTAGTCTCTGATAATCCTGCATTGGAGGGTAGAGGTCAGTCCCAGACTGTGGAGATATGGCATTGCCACTGGTTCAGAATCTCATCTCAATATCTCTCTGCATTGAGACTGCCTCCAATGATGGAGCACCAGAAGCTCCAAACAAGAGTCAATAGCAGAATAAGCTGTTTGGCATTGGCAAAGAAGATTTGGCAAGTTTTTCATGGGTGCAACCCACACTCAACTCTGCTCAACCCCAAAATGCATTTTTGTTACAAATTGGCTCCATTTAAGGGGAAATAAATTGGCTTTTCAACAGTGTGTTTATTGCCAAGAAGCATTGTTACAACATGATCAACCAAATGGTGCTAAATTTGTTCTGCTTGTTCATTACTGTGGCATCCAGAGCAAGGATGTTGAAGATGTTTCAGGCTTCCAGCAGAAATGTTATCTAAAATGTTCTGCAGGTTTATGGCACTGTTGAATTATTCTGTGTTGTTCTATATTTAGTGAAACAAACACAGAATAACAACCTGAACAACAGCTCAGCTGCTTATGCTGGGATAGGCCGAAAGTGAGCAGCTGTGAAATTGGACGGTCTAGCCTTCATATCTGCATCACCTGCCCTCACCTCAGCGTAGCTCATGTCGCCTAGCAACCATGACAATGAGAAGCACAGCTGTCATAATGGAGCCGAACTTTTGCTTAACTTTAATTTCAGCCAAACCAATTTGCTCAGGAAAAAATGAAACGCTGAAATAAACCAAATATCAACCGTTAGAGATCATCTGAGTGAGTTATATCTGTGTTTAACTTCCACTCAGCTGTGAAAGCCAGCAGGGGTTTGAAAAGGATGTGCTGAGAGTCAGGCGTTCTCTCAGGAATAGCCTCGATATGTTAGTTTAAATGAATTCAATTCAATTCCATTTTATTTATATAGCACCAAATCACAACAGTCATCTCAAGGTGCTTTATATTGTAAAGAACCTACAGAAAAAACCCAACAGTCAAAATGACCCCCAATGAGCAGCACTTGGTGACAGTGGGAAAGAAAAACTCCCTTTAACAGGAAGAAACCTCCGGAAGAACCAGGCTCAGGGAGGGGGGGTCATCTGCTGTGACCGGTTGGGGTTAGACCCCAAGGACTTTCATGCTGACATGGTTGCTACATTATACATGATGCTCCAGCTTTATCAACTGTGCAAACGTGGGCAGCTGCATTCAAGAGGGGTAGGGAGAGCCTTGAAGATGACCCAAGGTCCAGACGTCCTGCCGCAGCCACCAACCCAATAAAACATACCATCAATGGAGAACACTATACCAACTTGCTGAGGCAGCTGCAAAAGACAATCGAGTCAAAACAACCTGTAAAACTGACAAAGGGGGTCCTCTTTCACCAGGACAATGCTCCTGCACACAAGTCCATAGTTGCAACTGTGGCCTTGAGCTGGTTGATCAGCCTCCATATTCTCCTGATTTGGCACCATCTGACTATTCTCTGTTCCCCAACATGAAAAAACATTTGGCTGAGAAGTATCAGACAGGTGATGAGGTCATCTCTGCTGTTGAGGACTTTTTTGAGGGTCAGGATGAGAGTTTCTACCACAGGAATCCAAGCAGTGCAACACAGATGGAAGAAGATTGCAGACCGCAGGGGACACTTGGTCAAGTTCGACTATTGCACGGTGGTCAGCCTGTGAACTTTCCAGCCCACCCTCGTAGTCCACTTGTGTGGACGTCACACTTTTGTTTACCAGCTTCAAACTCATGATCCTGTCTGACTTCATGTGCACATACTCTTCCTTCAAGATTATCCCTACTCCGTTTCACCTTCTGTCTATGCCATGTTAGAACATTTCAAATGGACTTCCAATGCTCACGGCCCCGCTCTCCTCTCACCCGGCCTCCTACACACAAAATATACCTTCCTTCCTTTACCAGTCACAGTCCCTACTTTTAGAGTCCCTACTCTCACTTCTACTCTCCCGACTGTCTTCCTTTTGCTGCCTCTGAGCAGGCCTTTCCCATTTTCTTTTCCTTTGTGTGGAAAACAGAATTATAGTCCATAAGATAAATCTGTGATTCAGAGAGGCATCATGCATAGAAGCAGTCAGCAAAAGTAAACAACCTCAGCATGATGCATACAAATGGAAATTCAAAAAAACTAATTCAAAATTCAAACATGGGCAATTAAACAAACAGGAAGCAGAGGTTAAATTAATGAGGATGAGGCAGAGAATTGCAAAGAAGGGATAACAAACCAAAGGCAGTGAAACTGAACAGTGTAGAGACCAGGAATTATGACATGAAACAGGAAATGACTTGAACCAAAATCCAAAAACATGCCACACATATTTTACTTAACTTTAAAAACATCATCACGGGTCTATTTTCAAGATGGCGGTGTCCTTCAAAAACACTTTGAAATGAATTTACATCAATGATTTTTTCTCTCTCTCCTTCATCCCCTGCAGGCTGAAATTAACTCTGTGCACTATGGAAAACTGGACTTCAGCTGCAGATATCCTGCTCTTAGAAGGGTTAAAGGTCAGCCCAGACGCCTCCGTTCCCGCCTTCATCCTCCTCCTTCTCATCTACATCTTCATCATGGTTTCCAACATCGCCTTAGTGGTCCTGATCACACTGGATAGGAGCCTCCACCAGCCCATGTATCTGCTTTTCTGTAACATGAGCATTAATGATGTGTTCGGGGCCACGACGATCATTCCACGCATTCTGAAGGACATTTTTATTCCCAGTTCAGATCGTTACATCCACTACGTAGACTGTGCCATTCAGGCTTTTTGTGTTCAATTTCATTCAGCTGTCTGTCACACCGTACTCATGATCATGGCTTTTGATCGCTATGTGGCCATCTGCAACCCGCTGCGATATGCCTCCATCATGACCAACTGGATGGTGGTGAAGCTGTCTGTTTCAGCCTGGGGGGTGGTCTTCATTATGGCGCTGATCCTGGTGGGCCTCAGCGTCCGCCTGTCACGCTGCAGGTGGAACATATTTAACCCATACTGCGACAATGCCTCCTTGTTTAAGCTGTCCTGTGAAAGCATCCTCATCAATAACATCTACGGCCTCGGGTACACCATCGTCCTGCTGGGCTCCTCCCTCGGCAGCGTCACTATCACCTACCTGAGGATTGCCATGGTGTGTCTGAGCAGCAAGAACAAGGTGCTGAACAATCGGGCGCTCCAGACCTGTGCCAGCCACCTGGCTGTGTACATCATTATGTTTGTGTCAGGCTCAGTCATCATCATCCTCCATCGCTTCCCTGACTTGTCAGACCACAGGAAGTTATCTGCCATCATATATCATGTGGTTCCTCCAGCAACAAATGCCATTATCTATGGGATGCAGATCAAAGTGGTCAGAGAAAAACTGTTTATTATCTTTATGAGGAATACACTGACTGTGGCAGAGGGGAAGTGATGTAACGCACTCGGAGGTTGTTTGTCAGCGTTTTTATTTTCAGCATTGGTTTCATCATGAGGAGTACTTTGCTGTACTTCCTTTTGATATTAGTGAAACTGTCTTTGAAGCATTGCTGGAAGGAGATGAGAGGGTTTCATGTTTGATTTGCTCACAATAAGTAACTGCAGCAATAAATAAATAAGCATAGTTACACACATGTTCACGTGTTAGAGCCCTGACTTCAGATCAGGAAATGAAGCTGGAGGAAGAGGGTCAGATTTTATTAAGATGCCGGTGTCGTCTCTGTCCTTCCTGTCTACATCTTCTTTTCTTGCGTACCTCTTGGCATACTATGTATGCGGCCGGTCTCTAGTCACTTAGGTAAGACGTAGTGATGGCCAGATGAAGCCTCATGAAGCCTTCAAGCTTTCCATCCAATTTCCAGCCTCTCTGCCTTTGGAGAAAACCTGTTCACATGGTACTGAGGAGGCAGGAGTAACCCGCCGCGAGCCTTTAAGGGCTTGGACATGCGCACCTTTTAGATGATACCCATAGATGAGATGTTGTTGTTGTGGTAGCTGCAAACACTTCAGCGTAGAATTAAATAAAACAAAGACTCGTAAATATTATAGTAGTAAGATATTTCATTATTTACTATCTGAACCAGTGAGTCTTCAAACGTCATCATGTCACTTGCCCTTAATGAAGCAAGCCTTGATACATGCTTCCTGAAAGACTTTCTGGATTTCTTCGCACATTCTCCGAAGCCTCGACACAGCAGTCCCATCACTGGAAAGTGCAACTACTCTGAGAGGCGATGTCCTTCCTGGTGTTGTGACAAAAATGTTTCTCTGTGTTTTTTTTTTTATGTTTAAGTCTATGCTTATAGGGAGAAAAAAATTGCAACTAAGCCCATCAACATCATATGTGAGGAGATGGAAACAGTGGATGGCTGCAGGTACCTGGGTGTTCACCTGAATGACAGACTGGACTGGAGGACCAACAGTGATGCTGTGTGTAGGAGGAGGATAAGCAGACTTTACTTTCTGAGGAAGCTCAGACCCTGTAATGTGTGCAGCAGATGTTGGAGATCTTTTCCCAGTCTGTGATAGCGAGTGCCATCTACTTTACTGTTGTCTGCTGGGGGGGCAACATCAGTGCCAGGGATGCCAGCAGGTTCAACAAACTGATTCCTAAGGCTGGAACCGTCATAGGTCAGAAATTGGAGATGTTTCAGTCAGTGAGAGTCAGAGGTCACTGAACAAACTGCTCTCCATCATCATCATCATCATCATCAAGCTTTATTTATCAAGCACTTTAAAAAGCCACAGCAAAAACAAAGTGCTGTACACCAAATAAATAAAAATATTAAGAGAAGAAAACAAACAATTAAAAATAAATAATTAAAAAAAAAAAGTAAAACATTAAAATAGATAAGATCAATGTTGAAGGCCAGAGAGTATAAATAAGTTTTAAGATGAGTTTTAAAAATAGACAGTGAAGGCGATTGTCTAACGTGCAAAGGCAATTCATTCCACAACTTAGGGGCAGTAATGGAAAAAGCTCGGTCCCCTCTGAGCTTCCGCTTAGATCTCTGTATAGGAGCAAAGCAGTTCAGAAAGGTAAGGTGGAGCAAGGCCATTTAAGGATTTAAAAACAAATACAAGGACCTTAAAATGGATTCTAAAGTGCACAGGCAGCCAGTGGAGTGAAGCCAGGACAGGTGGCTCCAGTCAGGAGACGTGCAGCGGCATTTTGAATCAACTGGAGACGTGAAAGAAAAGACTGAAGTCAGCCTCTATGTTGGCTGACTCCAACATAAAGTGCATTACAGTAATCAAGCCAAGATGTAATAAAGGCATGTATCACTGTTTCTAGATGCTGCCTAGAGAGGATAGGTTTTACCTTCGTCAATTGCCTTAAGTGAAAGAAGCTAGACTTCACTACTGCACCGATGTGACTATCCAATTTAAAATCACTGTCCATTACAAAGCCCAGATTTGTAATTATAGGCTTAACATATGAGGCCAAAGGGCCCAAATCAACCTGGGGCGGAGGCTCACAAGAGCTACTGGGTCAAAGCACTTCAGTCTTTTTTTCATTAACATGTAGAAAATTTAGGAATCCATCCTTCTTCTTTAATGGCACATAGATTTGGCTATCATGAGCGTAGCAGTGGAAGGCGATTCCATGTTTTCTAAGAATGGATCCCAGTGGAAGCAGATAAAGTGAAAAAAGCAAGGGCCCCAAAAATGAGCCCTGTGGAACCCCACATAAAAGGGGGGCAGAGGAGGAATCAGAGCCAGCAAAGCTAACCGAGATAGTTCTGTCTGCTAGATAAGATTTGAACCATTTCAGAGCAGTGCCACGAATACCCACAAGATACTGTAAACGGGATATTAAAATATTATGGTCAACTGTATCAAAAGCCGCACTTAAATCAAGCAGAACAAGAACTACATAGTCACCACAATCAGATGCCAGTAGAATATCGTTAAAGACCCTTAACAGTGCTGATTCTGTACTATGGAGGGCTTTAAATCCAGATTGGAAAACCTCCAAAATATTATGGTTTTCGGGCGGTGGCCGAGGGCGGAGGCCCTGGCGGACCGATCCCCGGCTATCGAAACTGGCTGTTGGGACATGGAATGTCACCTCTCTGGTGGGGAAGGAGCCTGAGCTAGTGCGTGAGGTTGAGAGATACCAGCTAGACATAGTTGGGCTCACCTCAACGCATGGCCTGGGCTCTGGAACCAGTCTCCTGGAGAAGGGCTGGACTCTGTTCCAGTCTGGAGTTGCCCTCGGTGAGAGGCGGCGAGCTGGGGTGGGTATTCTTGTATCCCCCCGGCTTGCTGCCTGTACGTCGGAGTTTTCACCGGTGGACGAGAGGGTAGTTTCCCTGCGCCTTCGGGCTGGGGAACGGGTCCTGACTGTTGTTTGCGCTTATGCGCCGAATGACAGTTCAGGGTACCCACCCTTTTTGGAGTTGCTGGGTGGGGTGCTGGAGAGTGCTCCATCTGGTGACTCCATAGTCTTGCTGGGAGACTTCAACGCTCACGTGGGCAATGACAGTGAGACCTGGAGGGGCGTGATTGGGAGGAACGGCCTGCCCGATCTGAACCCGAATGGTGTTTTGTTATTGGACTTCTGTGCAAACCACAGTTTGTCCATAACAAACACCGTGTTCGAACACAAGGATGTCCATAAGTGCACATGGCACCAGGACACCCTAGGTCGCAGGTCGATGATCGATTTTGTAATCGTATCATCAGATCTGCGGCCGTATGTTCTGGACACTCGGGTGAAGAGAGGAGCTGAGCTGTCAACTGATCACCACCTGGTGGTGAGTTGGATCAGGTGGCGGGGGAAGATGCTGGACAGACCTGGCACACCTAAACGTATTGTGAGGGTGCGCTGGGAACGCCTGGCAGAAGCCCCAGTCCGGGAGATCTTCAACTCCCACCTCCGGCAGAACTTCGACAGCATTCCGAGGGAGGCTGAGGACATTGAGTCCGAATGGACCATGTTCCGCACCTCCATTGTTGAGGCGGCTGCTCAGAGCTGTGGCTGCAAGGTGGTTGGTGCCTGTCGTGGTGGTAACCCCCGAACCAGATGGTGGTCACCGGAGGTGAAGGGAGCCATCAAGCTGAAGAAAGAGTCCTATCGGGCTTGGTTAGCCTGTGGGACTCCGGAGGCAGCTGACAGGTATCGACAGGCCAAGCGGAATGCAGCTCGGGCAGTGGCCGAAGCAAAAACTCGGGTGTGGGAGGAGTTCGGTGAGGCTATGGAAAAAGACTTTCGGACGGCATCGAAGCGATTCTGGCAAACCGTCAGGCGACTCAGGAGGGGAAAGCAGTGCTTCACTCACACTGTTTATAGTGCGGGGGGGGTGCTGCTGACTTCAACTGAGGCTATAGTCGGACGGTGGAAGGAATACTTCGAGGACCTTCTGAATCCCACTGACACGCCTTCTGTAGTGGAAGCAGAGTCTGGGGATGAGGGGGATGACTTGACCATCACTGGGGGTGAGGTCACTGAGGTAGTTAAACAACTCCTTGGTGGCAGAGCCCCTGGGGTGGACGAGATTCGCCCTGAGTTCCTGAAGGCTCTGGATGTTGTAGGGCTGTCTTGGTTGACACGCCTCTGCAACATCGCGTGGAGATCTGGGGCAGTGCCATTGGATTGGCAGACCGGGGTGGTGGTCCCCATCTTTAAGAAGGGAGACCGGAGGGTGTGCTCCAACTTTCGGGGGATCACACTCCTCAGCCTCCCCGGTAAGGTCTATGCCAGGGTGCTGGAAAGGAGGGTGCGTCCGTTAGTCGAACCTCGGATTCAGGAGGAACAATGCGGTTTTCGTCCTGGTCGTGGAACGCTGGACCAGCTCTTTACCCTCTCAAGGATATTCGAGTGTGCGTGGGAGTTTGCCCAACCAGTCTACATGTGCTTTGTGGACTTGGAGAAGGCATTCGACCGTGTTCCTCGGGGTGTTCTTTGGGAGGTTCTGCGGGAGTATGGGGTGTCTGGCCCATTGTTGCGGGCCATTCAGTCCTTGTACAACCACAGTGAGAGCTTGGTCCGTATAGCCGGTAATAAGTCGGATTTGTTTCCTGTGGGTGTTGGACTCCGTCAGGGCTGCCCTTTGTCACCGATTCTGTTCATAATTTTTATGGACAGAATTTCTAGGCGTAGCCAGGTGGCGGAAGGCTTCTTCCTTGGTGGCCTCAGAGTCTCATCTCTGCTTTTTGCAGATGATGCGGTTCTGTTGGCTTCATCACGGGAGGGCCTCCAGCTCGCAGTGGAACGGTTCGCAGCCGAGTGTGAAGCGGCTGGCATGAGAATCAGCACCTCTAAGTCTGAGGCCATGGTCCTCAGCCGGAAAAGGGTGGAGTGCCATCTCCGGCTCAGGAACGAGTTCTTGCCTCAAGTGGAGGAGTTTAAGTATCTCGGGGTCTTGTTCACGAGTGATGGGAGAAGGGAACGGGAGATCGACAGGCGGATCGGGGCTGCTTCTGCAGTGATGCGGACGCTGCACCGGTCCGTCGTGGTGAAGAGGGAGCTTAGCGTAAAAGCGAGGCTCTCGATTTACCGGTCGATCTACGTTCCTACCCTCACCTATGGTCACGAGCTTTGGGTAGTGACCGAAAGAATAAGATCGCGAATACAAGCGGCAGAAATGAGTTTCCTTCGAAGGGTGGCTGGCCTCTCCCTTAGAGATAGGGTGAGGAGTGCGGCCATCCGGGAGGGGCTCGGAGTAGAGCCGCTGCTCCTCCACATCGAAAGGAGCCAGTTGAGGTGGCTCGGGCATCTGATTAGGATGCCTCCTGGCCGCCTCCTGGGTGAGGTGTTCCGGGCATGTCCCACCGGGAGGAGGCCCCGTGGTAGACCCAGGACACGCTGGAGAGATTGTGTATCTCGGCTGGCCGGGGAACGCCTTGGGGTCCCGCCGGATGAGCTGGCGGAGGGGGCTGGGGAGAGGGAAGCTTGGGCTTCTCTGCTTAGGCTTCTGCCCCCGCGACCCGGCCCCGGATAAGCGGAAGAAAATGGATGGATGGATGGATGGATATCATGGTTTTCCAGAAAAGACTTCAACTGAGTGTAAACAATCTTCTCTAAAATTTTAGAAATAAAAGGCAGCTTAGAGATGGGCCTAAAGTTAGCAAGCACAGATTGATAAAGGCCAGATTTCTTAATTAAAGTTTGCACGACAGAATGTTTAAAGTTTACAGGGACCACACCGGAAGACAAACTGCTATTAATGATGGCAAGGACTGATTGTCCTATACTAGGAAAAACCTCTGAAATCGAGGAGGAGCAACATCACAGGGAGAACCTGAGGGCTTAATGTGATGAACCACATCCTCTAAGAACGCCAGAGTCACAGGCTCAAACTGGTTAAAAACAGCAGAACATGGAACAGAGGCAGAAGGGTCAGAGACAGGGGCCGGGATGAGGGCCCTTATAGTGGCAACCTTATCAATAAAAAAGTGTAAAAACTTATTGCACATATCAGAAGAGGTTTCAAAGCAGGCAGACTGTGAAGCATTCAGGACAGAGTTGATAGTTTTAAATAACAGGTGTGGGTTATGGGAGTTGGATGCAATGATATTTGACAAGTATTCTCTTTTAGCCTCTTTAACAGTGTTTTGATAATAGCGCCAACAGGCCTTTACAATTTGACGTGACACCTGCAGCCTGTCTTTCTTCCACTTGCGTTCAGCTCTGCGACACTCCCGTCTAACTGTACGAGTTCTATCATTGAACCAGGGCTCAGGTCTAGCTTTGGGCTGTTTAGATTTTAGTGGAGCCACAGAGTCCAAGATGGTTTGACAGGAGGAATTAAACCAGACACTGAGCTTCTCCGGATCAGAGGAAATAGAATCAGGGGGAGTATAGAACTGGTCAAAAACAGCAGAGAATTGATCAGCAGTGGAAGGGCTGAAGATCCGACAGTGCCGCACAGGGGCGCAAGTTTTGACTGTAGTATGAGACAACCCAACTTCAAATAATACAAGCATGTGATCGGAAAAGGCAGTGTTGCAAATCTCCTGGTTTAACACAGGAAGACCATAAGAGAGAACAAGATCCAGTGTGTGCCCAAGCTCATGTGTAGGACCAGATACATATTGCACCAAATTTAAAGAGTCAATAAGATTTAAAAAGTCCTTCACCAATGGTTTATCAGGACAATACACATGGATATTAAAATCTCCAATAATAAGGACACGATCATAATTAAGCATGATTCCAGCTAAAAAGTCAGAGAACTCGGTTATGAAGTCCTTATTGTATTGGGGGGGTCGGTAGATGACCGCACACAGTACCGGGTTAGAGCGACCCACTTCAAATGGAGTCCATTCAAAACTGGAGAATGAAGGCAATAAAAAACACTGCTTACATTTATAGTCCTTTTTATAAACAGCCGCTGTGCCACCTCCTCTCGTCGAAGCCCTAGGGGAGTTAAAATAGCAACAATCAGCTGGTAAGAGTTCGGACAGAGCGCTGGTCTCATCAGCGCTCAGCCATGTCTCAGTCACACAGAGGAAATCCAGCGCACGGGAGCTGAAAAAAATCCCGAAGGATAAAAGTCTTATTTACCAGTGATCTGGCATTTGCCAGGCCAAATCTGACAGGAACTGGAACCGGAGCCTGAACTTCAGCTGGACCACGGTGCACTGACCTCAAGTTCCGAAAATTCACTCCGCGACAGCGGAGCTGAGGCAAATACAGGCGGCGGGGTCGAGGTGCCTCATCCGGGCCAACCACAGGTACCAAGCAGGCATCAATGGGATCCAGGAAGCGCCGGGACACAAAGCAGCGTGGAGATAATCCATACTTTCCCCAGAAAACAGTAGAAAGTCACGGTTGAGAAATCTTCAGCTTTACCACCCATCCTGCGTGTCTACCGCGGCGATGGCGACGCCACCGCCGAGAGGGCAGAGCCGAGGCTCGACACAGGTAAGTTAGAATTTGTGTCAGGAATGGAGGCAACGAATACTGTCCGCCACAATCACAAATAACTAAATTTTCAATAGGTGGCCGGAGATCCAAAAGTGTTTGGCGATCATAAACCAGCATTGACATGATCCCTTTAGTGCAGAGAGCCACAAAGAGCAGAAACATAAACAAACATGACAGCGACAGACGGCTAGCCACACACACCGGCGCCATCTTGAGATTCATGGACATGGACAACCCATCTTACCCACTCCACTCCACACTGCTGAGGCAGCAGAGCTCCTTCTCCCTCAGACTGATTGAACCATGAAGACGCTTCAGGATATTATTCCTGCCGTTTTTATAAAACTGTTTAATAACTCTGCTTTCTGTGACAGGTGAACACACCTGTCGGGACATAAGATCCCCCACACACATGTCTGTATTATAGCTTCTTGCAGCTGTCTTTCAAATTCATAGTGTATATATATTATTTATTAATGCAATTTGCACAGCTCTCTTGCACAGTGTCAGTTTTACTATTACTCTTCTTTATCTACATTTTTATATTTTATTTAGTTTGTTTTTTATCACTGTTTCATGCGTATAGTTTTGCACTCATAGATGGTCCTTGTTCTCTCACTTTGATGTTTGTTTATTGCAGATTGTACCATTCTCTTGCTGCTGCTGTAACACAATCATTTCCCTTTTGGGATCAATAAAGTATCTATCTATCTATCTAGGCTGGATTTATGAAAGGTTTATATATCAAATGAAGAAATGACCTTTTTTGCACGTATCTTTATGACTCTGTTATTGTAATCAGTCCAGTCCAATATTTATAGAACTACCGTATTTACCACGATGAATAAAGAATATATTAAAGTCACTTTGCCAAAAATGTGATTGTAGCTCCTACCTTGGGACAGAAATGTTGTTTCTGGCTCTAAATGATATCATGATATCATTCATGAGAGATTTGTCTCATAGATTATATGCCAAAAAATAATTCTTTCCCTCCTGCTCTCGACGGAGACGGTCGCATCTTTCTCTCTCTCTCCTGCCCTCCCCTTCCTAACCCGCTCTGCTGCTTGCTGTGAGTGCCTCGCTTTCACATCGACTGAAGAAGAATCAATATGGATCTGGCAAACTGGGCCCGCAACACCATTGATTGTATTTTCTCCACTATGAGGTCGGGGAAAGGGGAGCCCGCATGACCTAGTGGAACAGACCCCGTTGGATATGTAGTCAACTTGTGGAGTGTGTGGAGACCTGTGTGTCTTTCAGCTCTGTCGGTTGAGAATGTGGAAGACGTATACATATTCGGCCTTTTGGTGGTGGGATCTCTCCTGTCTGGGCTTGGAGGATATCTGCTTTACTGGGAAATTAAGAGAATCTGGGTGGCAGCTCAGCATTTGATGAAACTGCACAACCAGACGGATGGGCTATGCAGAGCCGCACAGACTCAGACTCAATACCTGATGGACCTGAGCCGCAGGCTGGATGGTCGCAGTCCAGTTGCAAACATGCTCCCAGGTGGAAACGATTAGATCTGGAGATAAGGGTACGGTTCTGTACAGCGAGGTTGGGCACCGAGTAAATTTGGACCATTGGCTTTACTGAGAGTGTCCCAGAGAAACTGAAGGCTGCCGAGAAAAACAACAAGGCAGTCTGTCCCAAAACATTTGTATTATCAGGAATTCGGCTCCCTAAGCCGGCCTTGAGGCTGGTAATCATGTCTCTCCGGGTCAGTGTGACAGCAGATGCACTCCCCCGCCCCTACCTTCCGTCTGTGATTTGTGTGAACTGGGATCTGGACTACCACGACCACTGATGCACGTCCATCACTATCAGCAAACTGTTTAGGCAGGAGCTATGTCCTGGCTCCACAATGCCCTGACCCTCTCGTCTTCTGTCGGCGTCCCCATTCCTACCCCTCCCGCCCCACCATGTTGCTATCCCAGGCTTTGAATGTGCGATATGCTTTTGCTGAGGTTTTTTTTTGGAACCTTGTAAGATGCTCATTATGAGCACAGTACAAGATTTTTTTTTTTTAACCTAACTCTCCCATTGTTTCTGTTTTCTCTTTCCTGGGATTGATTGTGCTGGCGGCGCCCCTAGTGGCTGCGGCTGCAGACACCCATCTCCCCTATTTTAGTCTTGTCTGTCCTCCTCTTGGATGGTTGTTCTGAATGACTTTCTTTGTATGTATGATGATTAATTTCATTGTATGTATAATGACAATAAAGTTCTATTCTATTCTAATTTACAATACAGTCAATCATTTTTTGGCAAATGATGCAAACATGGCGGCTTCCACAAACTGGTGCCTGCTTCTGTGTATTTTTAATGGACTAAGCAGAAGTTCAGTTTGTTGGAAGACATACTTACACACTAGTCCATGTATATTTATGAGTACAAAAAAAGACTGCACCTTTCAGTTGCAGTGCAGAAGTCATTTAGTTTCAATCTGCAACCTCATCGCTTGATTCAATTCAATTCAATTCAGTTTTATTTATGTAGCGCCAAATCACAACAGTCACCTCAAAGCGCTTTGTATTGTGGGTAAAGACCCTACAATCATTCTGTTTCTGAGAGGAAACATTTTCATCATTCTGCATTGTTTTGAGAATCTTGCAGACCTCAGGAAGCTGGCATCCATCCTGTCCCATGTGGTTCCTCCTTCTTTGAATGCTATTATTTATGGTCTTCAGAGCAAAACATTTTTTTTACAAGGAAGAAATGATTGCACCAGGAGCACTTAAATCACTTGCTGTCTTTCAGTGATCTCTTGCTGATCCTTGATCCGAGTCTTTTCTCACTTCTCAGAAATTAGGGACATTTTCAGCTTTTACCTGATGTCACTGTTGCTGGATTCAATTATTTGATTTCTTTTTAATGTAACCAAAGCTTCAAAACTGGACCCTATGGAGCCAATGAAGTTTGACGGAGTTACTGCGGCTTGTTGAGTTGACTCTTAGGATTAAACCAAACACATTCTTTTCCAGACTCTTAAAAATATCGGATTATTTTGGAATTGCAGATTTTAATTTCAGTGTTCCAATTATGTGAAAATTCCAGAATAAGGGACAGATGGTAACTCGGACTCAAATCCTAATCCTAGATGGAGACTAAGATGTTAAGTCCTGTATTAAGCACACAGGCGATGTCTGCTGTAAATCTGTAAGAACCCAACCATTTATAGATTATTTTTATCGGTTCAGCTGATATTAATATAAAATCTGTGATTCTTTCTGCAGCTGCAGTGCATAAACTTTTGCACAAAATGCACAAAACTTTTACTTTCATGGTTTTAAGATGTGAATTTTGTAGAGTCTTCAAGCATCTAACCTCTCAGAATCTTTAATTAACTCTATATCTTAGGTTAGATGACTTTAGACAGCTTTATTGTTAGTTAAAAGTACAATGGCGCAAAATGCAGTAAGCCTCTAACCAGCGGTGCAGGAGCAGTAAATGTATTGTATAGACAGTATGTACAGGAAATGCAAATTTACAGAATATGTGGAATAAAGGACAATACATTAAGGCTAGGCCTAATTAAAGACATGGACAAAATTACTGGTACCTTTCAGTTAAAAAACCTACGATGGTGCCCCCGAAAAGATTGAAAAAAGTTGACCACAGGGACGTGTGAAACTATAAGGCATGTCCTGTAATTAGCATCAGGGGTGTCTTCTAACTTGTAATCAGTCAGTCTACCTGTTTAAAGGGTGAAAACCCATCAATGGGCTCTTTGGTACCATGGTGTGTACAACACTGAACATGGGCCACAGAAAGCTAAGGAGGGAGCTACAAGATAATCTCCAAGGAGCTTGATGTTCCTGTGACCACAGCTGCACATATTCAGAGGTCTAAGGTCCACAGGACTGTAACTAACCTCCCTGGATGTCAGAGTAGCTTTGCCTGATTCTGTTCAGAAGAATCCTCCTTTATCTTAAACTGGGCTTTGGTGCTGCCTTTGAGTTTTTCCTCTGTTAACACAAGACATTAATTTATTTTATGGATACAGTATAAACCAAAATAAAAAAAACACTTTAAGTAATAAGCAGCAGCAAAGCATTGGGAGAGTGAGAGAAATATTCATTCAAACAGTGTTCATTTTATTTTTGAATGTAAAGGGTCTGAAGCTTTCCATTTAAAGTGTAATTTCATTAAAAGCGCCTATAAGATGAGGTCATATCGCTCTGGTTCCCTCAACTAAAGGCTGGTGAGATTTGTCCACAGGCTTCTGGATTACTACAAAAAAACCTCTGTGCAAAACAAATGTTAATGAAAGTTGCACAATTTGTTTGGCAAGACAATCTTCACATATTGACACCTCTTTAATAATTATGAAGTGTAATGCAGTCACAAGAACACTAAGCTATAAGCCAACTACTCCATGGTCACATGATTTCAACCATCACCATGTTCAGCTTGAATGACCCAGACCCAAACTTTAGCACCTCCGTGTGCCACTTTAGAAATATAAAAGCTTCAAGATTCACAGTTTAATGTATTTTATGTTGTAGTTGATGAAAAATGTCAAAACATTTAACATTCATGTTAACAAAGACTTTATTTCATACATTAAACTAACAAAGAAATTCATGACCTGAAATGAACTATTCCAAAAATGTTAACTAACTGACAGGTTTTAGGACTCATTCTTACAACATCAATGGATAAATTACACATAAATTAACACTCAATATAATTATTGACTCAATAACCCCATGGAATTAAAACATCATAGTTTGATAAAATAAGCTTTGTGTGAGACAGTTGATCAGGACACGGTACTGATGTCCTTTGTGGGTAACACAGCAGTCGGTCCAAACCTGCTCAAAGTCCTTCTGATTGATTTCTGCAGCTCTTTGTTTCTCAGACTGTAGATCATTGGATTCAGGAAAGGAGTCAGCGCAGAGTAGAGCACAGACACAATGATCCGGGCCTGAAACACAATCACATATAATGCTTGATTCATCTTTTGTACAGTGGGGGAAAACATTGCTGGTTCATCTAATATTAGCATGGTTTGAATGTTGATACTGCAACGTCCTGAGTAAAAACTATCACGACTTTATTCCTGAAATTTAAAGCAGAAACTTTATAAAAGAGACATGACTCCCAAAGCATTATGAATAGAAACACAGAGGTGATTCAGCCTGCCTGCAAAGAGCCAATCAACAGCTAAGAGGGGAAATATCTGAAACAGCTGTGTTGTTGCACTGATGCACCAACCTGATAAAGTATGTAATAGACATGCCGGTCCAATGTGTAGATTTCACACTTTGCCTGTTGTAGATGTTACATGGACACAGATGCTGAAGTTGCAGCACCAGGGTGACGTTATTTAAAGCCAACAATCTAGATGGCTAATATGTATGTAAATTTACTGCAACTTTAGCATGCATGTCCACACTTAGGACAGGCAAAGTGTGACATCTTCATGGTAGACCGGCATGTCTATCCTGTCACACTGACACAAAAAACCCTGCGGAGGGCTATGGATGAGCAACCCCACGTAATCTGCAGAAGTTCATGGTAGATAGGAAATGTAAACAGTTGATAGTGTGCACATTGCGTGCACTGCATGACCTGATAGCGTGTGATGTGTGCAGACCACGTGCAGATCATGGAAAACTGTGTGGAGAGGTGGTGGAAGTGTGCATACAGATGGCCGACGTTTGCGGAGAGCTGACATGCTGAACACGTGTTGCAGATGGCTGCGTTGGTAGGATGTACTGACAGTGGATGTGGCGGAGTGACCACAGCATCCGCTGCTGGTCCACACCAAAAATGACTGCGGAGGATTACAGAAGGGCCACACCCAAGGCACTCTCACCATTTTTTAAGTCTACATTATCCACCACCTTCAGCATGACTGAAGAAGTGAAGGACTGCAGACTGGTAGCACGTGTTCAATCCTTAGCACAATGAACACATGCATTATGGAGCCAACATGTGCACTGAGGACTGATAGCAAACTCAAGAGTGCTCATCATATGCATCCTGTCCACAACCGTCTGCTGTGTCTGGAGACAAAAACAAGGTGGCACCTAATTTTTAAAAATTTGTTCTGTGGACATGGTGGGTATCTACAGAGCATTGCAGACAGCTTCTGTGTTGACTCCAAGTGTGGCTGTGGACCGTCATTTGTAGCCCTCCACTGCTGGTTTGATGTCAGTGTGATACAGGCTTAAGGGCTCACAACCATTTCAGCTCTAAGGTGAAAGATATATCCATGTATCATCGCAGTAAAAATGCAGGTAAATGTACTTTTTGTTTTTCATGGTTTACTGTATCCATAAAGTGAATTAATATGGCAGTTGGCAGTTAACGCTCTAGGTTGAGTCCTAAATGAAGCCACAAGTAGAACCTTCAGGGAAAAAAGCTTTTTAAACCTTATTCTGGGTCATCAAACGTTTGATATTATTAACATTGTTTCTTCTTGAGCTTAAAACCTCATTTCTTTATATATTGCTTTACAGGACTCTTGACCGGTGGTTCTCCAGCTTTCTGAAGTTCTTCTTTGGACATTGGCTGCTTTTTAACTCAGTTTCTGTCCTCTCACCATTTTCAGAGGAATATATTTGTTTGTTTGTGAAGCCATTTAACACTGACATATGAATCATTCAAGCATAAAAATAAAAAGTTCCTAATTCAAGGGATGAACCAGTGTTGTGTCTACACATAACAGACAAGTTAACACAGAACCCATTTTAACTTGTTTTTTAGGCACTTTGTTACCAGCAGCATTTGTTCCCATTTCTTTGGTTGAATCTACAAAAGATGCCAAAGATAACACAGCCTGGCAGATATAAACTTACTACTACTGCAGCGTGAGCACTGAAGCCACACTGACTCAGGAGCTGACCTGCTTCTTTGCCAGTTTTTAGGTCAATGGGTCGTTTAACTTTCTGAGTGTCCTCCTATCAGATGACCTTTCCTGGTCAGCCAACACTCCTGCCACAGGGAAAAGAGCGTGTCCGAGACTCCATTTTCTGAGGGTAATTAGGAAAAACAACATGGAGCAGGGACTCGTTTCTACTGTGCTGCAGTTAAGTCTATTCTAACACACTGCTTATGAGTGTGGTACATTTGCAGGCTGCTCTCCAGCAGGCAAAAAGGTGCCACACGAAGAGGTAAGAGCAGAGATAAAGATCATTGGCTGCGAGCTGTCATCTCCTGGAGGATACTGCCATCTCACACTACCTCATCAGGAAGTGCTCTCACTCCGGTCACCATCCGTCTGAACTGTTACCCTCTGGCAGAAAACAGATTTGTCTGTGTCCTGAGCGCTTACATGGACCAGTAAATGTCTGCACTAATAACTGACTCATGCTGCTGCTACATATGAAATATTTATAACTTAAAGATTGAGTCTTGGCTGAATGGAGCAACCAGAGAACTCAGACAGATGTGTAGAAAGGCTGAACAACAGTGGAAAAAGGATAAACTTCAAGTGTCCATTGATGTAGAATCTCTGTTGAACTATCAGAAGGCTGTAAGAGCAGCAAAAACAAAGCATCTCTCAGATTGTGTCACAGACCCCGTATTTTAGTCACTGTTATTAACTCTGCTCTTATTCCTCCTCTTGTAGCATCTAAAGCTGTGCGTGAAAAATTACTGAGATTTTTTGTTGATAGGATTGCTAATATCAGGTCTCACACTAACCTTTGATCACTGGATGGATGTTTTTCACACAGTGGGAAAGAGTGTGCTGTCTATCATCAATAACAGTCTTAATTCTGGGTTTGTCCCTGCTGATTTTAAACATGCTGTGGTAGAACCTGTTCTTAAAAAGTCTTGACCCAACCATTTTATCCAACTTCAGATGATTTCTAAACTGCCATTTCTTTCTAAAGTCTTGGAGAACGTTGTCCTTCTTCAGCTGCAGATCTTCTTAGACCAGAATGGTATTACTGAAGTATTTCAGTCTGAGTTTAAAGCACACCACAGTACTGAAACTGCTCTTTTAAAAGTTATAAATGACCTGTTAACTATTACTGATTCAGGGGCCATTTCAGTACTTTTACACCTCAGTGCTGCCTTTGATACCGTAGATCATGGTCTTTTGAAGGCCTTACTGGATTGTCTGGAGGAAGTTAAATCATGGATGGCTTTAAACTTTCTTAATTTGAATGAGCAGAAAACTGAGCTCATTGTGTTATGTACCCCTGGCTCTCAGCTCTTTAAAGATATATAATAAACCCTTTGCGAGCAACCTGGGGGTGATCTTTGACACTAATCTTAGTTTTGACAAACACATTAATGCTGTAATTAAATCTAGCTTCTTCCATCTTCTGCTACTCTCACAGATGAAGCCTTTTCTCTGTTTCATGGACTTTGAGAGAGCGGTCCACGCCTTCATTTCATCCTGACTTGACTACTGAAATAGTCTCTATTCAGGTGTCAGTCTGACGTTACTTTGTCGACTACAACTGATCCAAAACGTAGCAGCACGGTTACTAACCAGCACTCGTAAACGAGACCATATATCCCCATACTAGCATCCCTAAGCTGGTTGCCACTCAGTTTTAGAATTGATTTTAAGGTTTTACAATTTGTTTTTAAGGCGTTGCATGTGTCAGCACCTCCCTACTTCTCTGATCTTATAACACTGCATACTCCCACAAGGTCACTGAGGTCTGCTGAGGAAGTGCTCCTAACTGTCCCGAGGTCAAGATTAAAAAACAGAGGCGTTTGCTCTGAGACTCTGGGACAAATTGCCCCTTCATATCAGGACCTCTCCAACAGTTGACACTTTTAAAACCCATTTTTAATCTTTGGCTTTTAAATCAGAATGAGTCTTGAGTCCTGGATACATTATTGATGATGTTTTTTTTACCTATGTTTTATCATTTTTTTATCTCCTGTCTTAATTGACATCTTATATTTTATGTTATTTTAAAGGTACAGCACTTTGGTCAGCTGCTGTTGTTTTAAATGTGCTTTAGAAATAAACTTGACTATATGTATATGACAGTCATGTTGTTAGAAAGAAATAATGAAATAGGAAAAGATGCAGAAAAGACCTGATACAGGACCTGAGAGATGCCCTTCAGTTAATTCATCTGCTGCTCACTGAAGCCTCATCAGAAATGGGCTCATTTGAAATGTGGCTGTCAAGAAGCCGTCCATAATGAAGGGAAATAAAGTCTGAGGTATGCCAAATTATGCAAGAACTAAACTTAAAATCAGTGCATCAAAATCTGAAAATCAGTGGTCAGATTTTGATCCTCCATGTAACACCATCTGATTGCCTACAGCTTAATTTTTTTTAGCATGACAAAGATGTCAAACACACTGTCAGTGCAGTAAACGCACACCTGGATAGAACAACACACAGTGGAACACTATCAGTCATGGATCGGCCTCCCCAGAGCCCGAACCTCAACAATACTAAAGCAGTGTGGGATCATCTTAACAGAGAACAGAACAAAAGGAAGAAACCAAATATTGACTTTCAAGCTAGTTAGAACAGAATATAAGGCAAAAACATTGGTTTTGTCTTATATTCTGTATTTTCATTTATTTCTTTCAATAAATTGCTGCATCTCTTTCCCATTTTTCTAGCAAAACAGAAAGAAATGAGGGTTCACTCCAGATGTTTGCACAGTACTGTCTGTGAGCCACTAAAAAGTAAAGGTCGTACCTCTGGTGAGAAGTTTCCCACTCGGTAGGAAATGTAAACAAATGAGGCTGCAGTATAAGAGATGGACACCACAATCAAGTGGGCGGCACATGTCCCGAACGCCTTCAGCCTCTGAGCGACACTCATTCTGGATACGGAAACACCAATCATTACGTAGGAGGAGAGGATGAGGATGCCTGTGGTCAGCAGCGCCACCATTGCAAAAGAGAGAGACAAAATGTCATCCAGAGAGGTGTCGCCACATACGAGCCGCCTTACAGAGGAAAGGTCACACCAGCCGTGTTTCACCACGTTCGGGCCACAGTAAGGCCTCCAAACGGCCATCAGAGCGGCAGGAAGTGTGCAAACTGCACCAAATCCCCAGGCTCCTGCAACAAGAAGCAGCTGGATGGGCCGGGTCATGATGGCGTTGTAGTGCAGAGGGTTGCAGATGGCCATGTAGCGGTCGTATGCCATGACGGTGAGAATGGCACGGCCGGTAACAGATAGCTGAATGAAGAAATACATCTGGAGGAAGCAGCCTGGGACAGAGATGGTTAAGATATTTGTCAGGAAGCCAGACAGCATGTTGGGGATGGTGGTTGTGGTGTAGACCGTGTCCACGAAGGAGAGGTTGCAGAGGAAGAAGTACAGTGGAGAGGTGAGCTTTGGATCAGTCAGTGTCTGCAGCAGGAAAGACAGAGATGGCAGTCAATACAGCAACATCTTTATCAGACTGAAAGGTTATTGATTAAATCTGTGCTCTGTACCACAAAGATGATCATGCTGTTTCCTCCCAGGATGACGATGTAAATCAGTAACAGAATGGCAAAAAGGATCATCTTTTTCTCACTGAGGTTTGCGAGGCCCTGGATGATAAAGAACGTGACACCACGAGGATCCAAGGTACCATTAACGGAACTAGATCTGTGGGTGGTCGACAAAGGCGAGCGCAAATCTGAAGGAGAAACAGAGGTCATCAGGCTTCATCAGAGGGGTTCAAGGTCAAAAGGTCAGGGTTAGTTTGTGCTGCTGATGTGATGTACCTACGATGTCAACTGTGATGGCACCCACTGGTTAGGAAAGTCGCACTGGGCGTTTTTTGCTGTTGTCATCATGGTTTTTTAAACTGAGGAGGAGGCTTCATGATCATGTGGTAACAGCATACCCTGCTTTATCCTGCTTTACTCTAATGGGGCCAAAATTTTCATCAGGATGGATTTAATCCGACTTGAAACTAGCGACTGAGACCATAAACTCATTAAGTGTTTACTGAGCCCATAAATTATGATAGCAGTCGCTTCCCGTAGACTTCAATTTATCAGTTTATATTATCGCATTTGTAACCAGAGGAATCACTCCCTACTGGCATGTAGAAAAAATGTGCTTCTGTATTGGCTCCAATTTCAGAATTACCGTCTTTGACCATGTTTTATGTGCAGCACATGTTTAGCAAACTGGTCAAATTTTTACTTACAAAAACAAAAATGTCCTGACAGCTGTGATGGAGGCAGAAAAGTCTAACATCTAAAACTCTGTGTGCAGCAGCTTCAGCGTGTTAATAAGTCCTTTAGTTTTTCCAGAGTGTGGAACAAAACTAATTACATTAAAACTATAAAGTTCTGCAGTGTTGCTCATTTCTTTACCAGCTTTATGAAGCCATCCAAACAAGTGCATCAGAAAAGTCAGACCAGGAGTCGAAGTGCTGACTTTACCACAGAAATGTGCCCAAAAGTGATGTCCTGTCATTTTTAAAGTCAGTTAAACTGCAGCAGCACATCAGCAGTCCTCTCCGATCAAAACGATGGTCAATAAAACAGCTGATTCAGTTTTGGACTGTAGAAACTCGTCCCTTTAGAATTACAAGGTTCTATCTGACTTTTTTGATTAAATTGACTTATTGTCAAATTCTTATTTGTTCGACTGTTAATCAACAATATATAAGAGTTTTTTTTTCAATTATACACACCTTTGGCCATTTATTCACAAAATAAAAAGGTTCTATCTGCAAAATCAAGCTTTAAATTGGTATGATAAGGTTCTATAATTTAATATCTCAAAACTGGTCAGAATACAGATAGAACCTTGTAATTCTAAGGGGATGAATGGTTTTCTCCAAAGGAGGCAGAAAGTTAATGCTCCAGTTCATGTTGTTAAGATGGAAGGGTCAGACAGCCTCGTGGCAATCATTATTGTTATTATTTTTAATTTTATTAAAGATTTAACTGTTGAAGTAGAAATAACTTCATTTTTCATACATTTTATTTTCTTATATGGTTCCATGGTTTCCATATTGGAAAATATTTGACATTTATTTGATCAAGAAAACATTATTTCATGTCTCTGATTTTGTTATGTCTGTATATGTGTCTTTAAAACAAACAAAAATATTTTGATGCCATATGGTTACAGTTATGGTTAGAGAATCACACATGATGACTTCAGCTTCACAGCTAAAGCTAAATTCAGTTTGTAATCACATTTTACACAGTGATCGTTTTACAGAGTGACAGTTCTCTGTCAGACACGACCAAGCCCCACTTTGAGCCAAATTTTATGTAAATCCATAAGTGTGAGTTTTCCTGCTGACAGACGAGCCAAAACACTCACATTGGTGGAGGTAAATTTGAGCACCACCCTCACTGTAAAATATGATATAATGATTTTACTTTAAAAGTTATGCAGACTCATTGTATCAGAATAATAAAGTAACTAAAGCCAACTTAATTACCAGACTCATTCATCTCTTTCGAGGTCTCAGTCATAGTGACCTGTCAATCAAAGACTGATGACCACATCACGCATCCATAAAAATCAAAGTCTAAACCCAACATGATCGATCGATCCTGGATTTGAACCATCCTCACTCAGAAAAGCCAAACCAGGTTTTTAAGTGAGAGAAGTGTGCAGAACTATTATCAGGACAGATGACTCAGTATAGCTTCATTTAAATTAAATACACACAATACTGAAAAAGCACAGCACAAACACCAAGAATGGATTTGTTGTGTACATTTTTCAGTCCTTCAGTCTACATCAAATGGTTCCAGCTCTGGTTGTTATTGGAAGGAAGAGAAAAATGTGCCCAAAGTCCAAAGCTAAGGATCAATATTCAAACAATAACAGCCTCAGTTCTAAATCAAAGTAACACTTTTACTGCCTTCACGAGTTTCTGTTTCAGGTAAATATCAGGAGAAAGTTTTGACTGTACATCAGTAATTCTTTGATGAAAAGTAGAGAAACACTCACAAACCTCTGTGACTCTGGAGTGCAACATCCAGCATCCACAACTCCATCTCTGCTCACCACACAGACCGACAGCTGAACAGCTGAAGCAGAAAAAAGTTGGCTGTTAAAACACACAGAGTGCAGAAAATTTTGATCTGTGCGTAAAAACTTTAAAAGGCTGCAGAACACAAACAACAGTCCCTGCTTTACAAAATGTATGAAAATGTCTCTCGAGCTTACCCGGCTCTGTAAACGAGCACACTGCTCCACATTCAGCCTTTTCAGGAATATCTAATGCTTTCTCTGACTATAATGAGTGACCAGAGAATTTTAATGAGACCAAGTTACATCAGATTGTCTGAATTAAAAATGTAATCAACATAAAGCAAAGGATACCAAAGGGACTCATTTTTAGGCACCTTTGTGGCTTTAAACACAGGAAACAAACATAATTGTCCTTGTTGCCAAGGTAACAAACACCTGCTTCAAAAGTCTTGTTCAACCTCCTCGTTTAACCTCCGTGTGTGTGTGTGTGTGTGTGTGTGTGTGTGTGTGTGTGTTTGTCAGGGAATATATTTGATAATGAGAGTGAGAACACCCCCCAGAAGCCAGAGGCAGACAGAGAGAGGCCCAGGAGACCTGAGGCCACACATCTCAATGACAAAACATGCCCCCCCCCCCACCCCCCACCCCCACCCCCACCCCCACCCATCACCCCATGAAGAAAGAGGGAGACCCTGGACAGAACCCCCCACAGCCAAAGGGCAAGCACCCCAGAGAACCCCAGCGGGTGGCCGACCCCTCCAGTAGCTGACCATCCCATCGTGAGCGATGGCCTCCAGGAACCCGAGATCTGTGTGATGCTCAGCAGACTAAGAGGCCTTAGCCACCTCATACCACAAGGGAGAGGGTCATTCAACCATGCACCCCAGGACCACAAACAAACACAAACACAGACAAAAATAAATGCAGAAAGACACATACCCCATCCACATCAACTCACCCTTCAATGTGTGGGCGAATGGATGCCACACTCATTAATCACAGCATTAATATATGGGACTGGTGGAAAATCAGAGAGCTGCAGGAAATCCTTCAAAGATCTGACTGTCAGGAGCTTCTGCAGAGTCACGTCACTGTCAGCTGATCATGTGTGTTAACTGTCTTCAGTGTCTATCTGGGAGAAAATCTACTCATCACCAATAGCAGCTGCTGCTCCATTAGCACTTCCTCTTTGGCCTCATAGAGAAAGATTTTCCTTCTTTGGTAAATTATCCATCCATCCATCCATCCATCCATCCAGCTCTTTATCTAACACAGCTGTCAGCACTTCTTCCTGTCTATGAATCCTAATGAATCCTTGGCTTGACATTCCCACCTTCTTCCCTCAAAAATGGCTCCATGCTCCGAAACAAACAGCTCAAAGAGCCTATTTGATAAAGTTCACTGAGGGTCTTTGACACCGAGTTATTTCCAAATCATCGTGGCAGTGGTACCTCTCACATGGAACTAATAAAACAATCATAAATGATCAGAGATGAATAGCCAAGCCATCTATAAAGCACTTTAAAGAGTAAGCACTGACCAAAGAAAACAGCACACAAATGTAGATAAAAAGGTACCACACAAGACAAAAGCAACAATAAAATACATAGTTTATCATAAGTCAAATAATAAAATAGCAACAAATAACTACATAAAAATAAATAAGAAATAAATACACAACTAAAATCAAGATCTCAAACCTGGCCAAAAGTCAGGTGAAATAAGTGGGTCCTAATAAAAGATTTAAACGTGGTCAGTGACAGAAGCAGTGGTCAAAGAACTGTGTGAAAGACAAGCGACCATCAGATCATTTTAAAGTGAACAGATTTGTACCCTGCCACAGTCTCCTGGTATCTTCATTGCCTTTGCTCTACCTCCTGGCTGTAGCTCAGGAGGTAGAGCAGGTCACCCACCGATCGGAAGGTCAGCGGTTTGATTCCTGGCTGCTCCGGGCTGCGTGCCAAAGTATCCTTGGGCAAGATACTGAACCCCAAGTTGCTCTCCAATGCATGTGTTGGACGTATGAATGCATATGAATTTGTGTGAATGTTAGATATTAAAAGCACTTAGCTTAGATACTCATGGAAGTGCTTGTATGATTGGGTAAAGTGTTGTATAAGTGCTTTGAGCTAGTCCTGAGTTCAGGCTGAGAATGGGAGTGTCTGTCTTTCAGCAAGGCTCTTGTCTCAGCCACGGCTTCTCATTCGCCCTTGTGGTGGATTTTATGATGCAGGCGTCTTCCAAACATCTGCAGATGTAAACCTGAAACAGCCTCAGCGTGCGTCTCAGTTTCTGTCCCGGGTCCTTGATGGCAGCCTCTTTGACCAGCCTGTTGCCCCCAAAGACGTCCTGCTAGAACTTCTCACTGCTGGAATAACACCTGCTGCTCGTCCAGCTGTTGCTGCATAAACATAGGTTCATACAGACTCTATACATCAAATTATGGTCTGTATGTACTGATCAGAGTGTGTGAGCTTCTGTAGAATCAGTCTGCATCAGTGATGATCTTTGCAGCCTTCAGGATCATCATGGATTCATGTTTCCTTCAGGTCAGCTGGATGATGGAGGGAATTTTACTGCAGTCACAGAAATCCAGAGAGGAGGAGAAATATAAAAAAAATAAGATGGGTTTCATTTTATGATTTTATGGGCTATGGGACAGATTCACTGAGATGAACAAGTGATTGTGATGCTGTAGTGTCAGTAATCCACTAACAATGAGTTACAGTTAGACAGGTGCAGTCAGTTCACCTCAGTAATAACCTCAAACACTGAGAGCAGCTCAGAAAGCAGCAGGAGCTGAGGGAGAGAGTGATGAAGGAGCCACAAGGATCCAGAGGAAGTTCACTCAGAGAGGACGGTAACATCACTGAGAGGAGGCTGAAAGCGGATCAACATGTCTGCTATCAGGAGAGCTCTGCTGATAGAAGCTGCTGTGAATGTGAGGTCCGGAGGGCGGAGATCAGGGTTCATCTGCATCACTACATCATGCAGTAGAACCACGAGGAGCAGCAAGTCCTCATTGATCCTCCCAGCCACCTTTCCTCTCAAGCGGAAGAGTTTCTGAAAAGGACACAGGAGGGATTTTGGAACGCAACCTCAGCTTTTAACACAACTTCCACTCGCATCCTTCAAAATAAGAGCAGCTGGGCTGATCACTGCACTCATAGACTTTCTTTGCATTTCTTTCACCACTAATAATATTGATCATCACTATTTTTTTTTTTTTTATAAAAACATGACGCCGATGTGCTGCATGCGACGTATATGACATGTAACGTGTCACGGTGCTTTTATTTTGAAGGCGGTGTTGTGTTTCCCGCAGTGACGAAGCGAAAGTGAACGGCACTCCTCCGGTAACATCCGGTGTGTGTTCTCGTCGGATTTTCAGGGGTTTCTTAGCTGTTTCCACCTGAACAGGTGAATACGGACGTGTGTGTACGGTGAAACAGTGTGAGTGTGTTACAGTGTGAGTGTGAGCAGAGCTACTGCGGTCAAGTGAACAAATATTCAGTCTGTAGTGATTATTGAGATGATCATGCATCCATTCTTTTCCGTTTATCCTGTTTAGGGTCGCGGGGGGCTGAAGCCTATCCCAGCTGTCAGGGCGAGAGGCAGGGTACACCTGTACATGTCACTAGCCTGCCGCAGGGCTAACACAGAGACAGACAACCATCCACACCTGTGGGCAACTTAGAACCACCAATTAACCTAACCCCAGTAAGAGCACGTCTTTGGACCCTCTGCGGATTTAATGGTGCCTGAGCTTTTCTATGTTCATGTGTATCATGTGTCAGGCCAGGTTAATTGTGTGCTCATAGTACCAAACATGTAAAGATAAAATAAAGTTCATTCCAGCAGTGTGTCGACACAGTAGAGCTCAGCCTGGGTTTAATAAATAATTTCAGAGATGACAGTTAGAAATGAGAAATACCAAGGTATGATAATCTCAACTGATTAGACTGAATATTTAGAGGCTTTGTGTTTATTTTTTCTGAAATATGCAGTAATATTACACAGCAGTACCTGTTCAGAGCTGGGGGGTCACTCTGCACTGAAACTGAAAATTCTTCTTCTTCTGTTTCTGCTGCTGCTGTTGTTTCCAGCTCACTCCTCTGCCATATTTTCTGGAAGAAAAGCACAACAACATTCTAGGTGTGGCCGACTGCAACTGACCACAGAGCAGAACTGCTGTGTGTGTGTGTGTGTGTCGCACACATCCAGCTGTCCTAACGAGCTCCACATGTTTCCACAGAGGATCCAGCAGCCGCACTGAAACCTGCTCAGGTGTGTCATGAAGCTTTCTGTGAGCCTGAATCATCCAGCAGACTGTGCTGCATGCTGAGCCACAGACTGACCTGAGATCAGTCTGAAACTGCTCTCCTCATGTTCACACATGGATCCAGATCCAGGTCCTGATCCAGATGTGACCGTGGTCCTCCTGGGGAACTGTGGAGTGGGTAAAAGTGCTTCAGGAAATACCATTTTAGGTCGAGTGGCGTTTGAGTCGAAGACGTCCTTTAAGGCTGGAGAGACCGAGATCAGAGAGGAGACAGGACAAGTGTTTAGGAAACGGATCCGAGTCATTGACACTCCCGGAATACTGGGATCAGAGGGGCCAATCGGGAGCTGCTGTCGGGACGTCCTCAGTTCCTCCGGCTCTCATCTGTTCCTGCTGGTGGTTAAAACAGATCGATTCACCGCCGAGCAGGAACGGGGAGTGGAGGCGGCACTCGGAGCGGTCGGAGAGCAGGGCTTCAGCCGCTGTTTCCTGCTCTTCACAGGTGGAGACGCCTTGAAGAACACGTCTGTGTACGACTTCATCTACCAGGACTTGCAGAGCCCACTTCCAGGTGTGGTCAGGAGGTTCTCAGGGAGGTTTCACCTGTTTAACAACGAAGACGGAGGAAGAGAGCAAGTCCGAGAGCTGCTGCTGAAGGCGGGACTCCTTCATGAGTCACCAGGTAACACAGGAAGTAGGGCTGCTCGATTATGGAAAAAATCATAAGCATGATTATTTTGGTCAATATTGAAATCACCATTATGTAACGTGATCACTCACTGACTTTAATCACAATGCATTTATTGCGCTTAAAGAACAGCGAATACCTTGAAATCGAGTGCATTTCTACAATCTCTTTAAAATAAGTATTACATTTAAAATAAAATGCTGAATATATAAATAAAATGTAAAAATATATAAAAATAAATTGCAATTATAAATGAATACATTATAATTTAAACAAATAATAAATAAACAGAAAGGTAATGCCAGTTATCGACTAATAATACTAGGAAGAAATGGGGCCAAGTCATTTAGACCAATTATATTTGCTCACATTTTAGTGCCACAACTGACAGAGCCTATCTTGGGGGGTGGGGGGGTACTAATCACACCAGAGGAGCAAACACTGGTATGGAGGCAGGGTCATCTCTCTACCGTCCCTTGCTAATCATTCTCTGTGATTGGTGGGGACATAATGGACATCATTTGATGTTGGGAGGAACGTGTCTCTACTGTCCCTGCCTAATTCTACGCCCCTGATTACAGCCCGGCTGACCCATTACAGCCCAGAGCAAACAGAAAACACATTCAGCTTCAGGCCAAATCAGAATTATTCCAGCCGACACAGCAGATACTGGTTATACTGGTTATACTGGCAACACTGCGGAGTTTGTGGTGTAGACGGTGCAGATCCCACCGTGCAGCAAATCTGTGTTCATCTGTGTTTTATCTGCGGTGTGGCCGACAGAAACACATCAAACGCCGGGACTTTTTTCCCTCCCGGGTCAGTTTTACTTTCAGGTGGGAACATATTTTTCCCCACTTCTTTGTTCATTCCCACATGTCCGTTCCGATAGTTTCGGCACTCTCCCTACAGGAATATGTTGGCATTTATGAGTCCTTATATTAATGCTATGATTATTATTCCTTAGATTGAGATGATTATTGTTATTATCTCACTCCGGGGAAAAGTCGTTGGAAATACACAGGAAAAATCTGCGGTGCTGAACAGGCCAATCAGAATCGTTGCAGACTGCATTGACCTCATGCGTTGTTACATTTTTCTGGAGGTGCACGTCAGGTTATGCCAAAAAAAAACCAACAAAAAAACAAAACAAAACAAAATGTCAGGCTACGCCGTAGTTTACTGAGTCGAATTCGGAGGGTTTTCCAATTACGGCGTAAGCTTTGCAAAGACCTGATGCAGAAGCATAATTTTGGCCTAAGATTATACTTAGGCTACGGTGTAAACTATGGTTGCGCGGTGGTTTCGCTGCTTCCTCACAGTTAGAATACCATCTAGAAGGTCTGGGTTCGATTCCACCTTGGCCCAGGCCCCTCCCTCTCTCTGTGTGGAGTTTGCAAGTTCTCCCTGTGTCTGCGTGGGTTTCCTCCGGGTACTCCAGTTTCCTCTCACAGTCCAAAGACATGCACTTATCGGGGTTAGGTTAATTGGCTACTCTAAATTGCCCATAGGTGTGAATGGTTGTCTGTGTCTGTGTGTTAGCCCTGCGACAGGCTGGCGACCTGTACAGGTGTACCCTGCCTCTCGCCCAATGTCAGCTGGGATAGGCTCCAGCCCCCCCGTGACCCTGAAAAGGATAAGGGAAAGAGGATGGATGGGATGGATGAGTATACTTGCAGAGCGTAATGTAACATCATTTTAATAATAGTCGTATTTTGTCAGTTACACTTTTTTTTTTGATTGTTTGGAGCCAAACTCCAATCCAATCCAAATTTGAAATCAAAATTTAAATCAATGTTCAATTAATTTCAAAGCATTAAGCATTGCACACACTCACACAGACTGTCTCCTCAACCTGGTCTGTGAGGTCACATGTTTCTCTCTGTTTCTTCCTGCAGCTGTTTGTGTGGGGTCAGAGGCCAGGAGGGTTCTTCTGATTGGTCCTCTTGGAGGTGGGAAAAGTTCTTCAGGAAACAGCGTGCTGGGCTGCCGTCACTTTGAGGTGGACTCTGACTTCCACAGAAATGGGAAAGGACATGCGTGCGGAAGTGCGGAGGTGGAGGGGAGGCGGATATCTGTGGTGGACTCTGCGGGACTCTCGGGCGAAGGTCTGACCCGGGAGCGGCTGTTTCATGAGATTGGGAGTGTGATGCAGCTCTGCGAGCCGGGGCCTCACGTCTTTATGGTGGTGGTGAAGATCGGTCGGCTGTCGGCGGCAGACTCGCGGCTGCTCACCTTGCTGACTCGGCTGTTTGAGGGCGACGCGTCCCGACATGCCGCCGTGCTGTTCACTCATGAAGATGCTCTGGGAGACCAGAGTCTGCAGGACAAGATTGGGTCCAGCCGCTGTGTGTCGGAGCTGGTGTCCCGCTGCAGAGGGAGAATCTGTGTGTTGGACAATACTCGTAAAGGAGAGCAGGTGCAGGTGGCGCGCTTCCTCCGTCTCATAGACAACATCATCAGAGAAAACGAGGGACGCCACTGCAGCTGGGATTTGCTGAGGTCACATGACCCAGAGGACATGTCTCAGCCTCTGACAGCAGACAGTTCTTGTGTGAACGGTGTCGCAGACTGTGCGCTAGCTGCAAGGCTTCCTCCTTCTTTGCTGAGTGTGTTCTGGTGTTTCCTTTCTCTCAGTGCGCTCTTTGCAAGGCATTATTTTCACTGGACTTAAAGGGGCAGAGCCACAGTGGCTTCCTGTTAATCAGTGCACCTGTTCAGGTGTTATTCATAAACTCTGGTGTAGGTGAATCGGTTCTGGGCTGACCCACTGAGATTGACTTTAGGTGATTTTCAGACTTAAAATGTTGCTTGACATCATTTAATGACTGAATCTCAGTCCACTGTCAGAGGCTGTAAGAAGATCATTTGTAACCTTCACTAATGCTGTTTCTGTACTGTGATGAATTCTGAAACCTGACTGAAACTCTTCAAATAAACCGTTCCTCTGCAGATGATCAGTTAGCTGTTTTACAACTACTCTTTCAAGAGTCTTTGAGAGAAAAGGAAGGTTGGAGATTGGCCTATAATTAGCTAAGACAGCTGGGTCAGTGATGGCTTTTTAAGTAGAGGTTTAATTACAGCCACCTTGAAGGCCTGTGGTACACAGCCAACTAATAAAGACAGATTGATCATTTTTAAGATAGAAGCATTAATTAATGGAAGGACGTCTTTGAACAGTCTAGTAGGAATGGAATCTAATAAACAGGTTGCTGGTTTGGAGGAAGTAACTATTGAAGTTAACTCCTAAAGTTCTACCCTCGTCTACCTGCGCTTCGAGGATTCTGACAGTGTGACTCGTGTTGATTTATTTAAACTAACAAATTCATCCTGCTGCAACCAATTTGCAGTTGGAAATGGTGATAATTGCAGTATGTTATTCTAGTACCCTGCATATTGTAAAATGGTAAAAATCACAAGATCATATTGTGAAGTATTGTGATAATATCATATAGAATAGAATGCCTTTATTGTCATTATACAGAATGTACAATGATATTGTGGGGTCTGTGGTGATTCTCACCTTTAGAAGAAAGGTGATTTAACCTTCCAGAAAGCTCAGCTTCTGTCTCATCAGTCCACCGAATATTTTTCCAAACGTCTCAGAGATCATCGAGATGTTTGTTGGTAGATGTGAGACGAGTCTTTGTGTTCTTTTTGGTCAGCAGTGGTTTTCTCCTTGGAGCTCTCCTATGGATGCCATCTCTTTCTTATTATTAAATCATGAACTCTGAACTTAACTGATGTTATTTTGGGTCCTTTTGTGACCTCCTGGATGAGCCAGCAGTGAAATCTTGGAGTTATTTTTGTAGCTGGTCACTCCTGGAACAGTGGGGAACCTTCCCAAGTTCCTTCTATGTGGGGATAATGGCTCTCACTGGGGTTCTCTGGAGTCCCAAAGCCTCAGAAATGGCTCTGTAACCTTTTCCAGACGGACAGATGTCAGTGACTTTCTTTCTCATGTATTTCTTCAGATTGTGGCAGGATGTGCTGCTTTCTGAGATCGTTTAGCCTGCTTCACTTTGCAAGACAGGTTCTACTTAAGGGATTTATTGATTCAGCAGGTCTGCAGTAATCAGGCCTTAATTAATGATTTATCAAGAGGCCAATTACTTTTTCACACAGGGCCAAATAGGTTTGGATAAGCTATTGGCCCTTAATAAATAATCTTTATTTAAAAGCTGCGTTTTTTATTTACTCAGGTTATCTTTGTCTAACATTAAAATTTGTTTGATGATCAGGAAGATATAAATGTGATAAATATGCAAAAAACAGAAATCAGCAAGGGGACAAATACTTTTTCACTCCATTGTACATGTTTAGTGTGTGTACGTGTGTGTGTACGTGTGTGTGTACGTGTGTGTGTGTGGGGGGGGGGGGGGGCAGGTTTGTGGATTTCTCACAACAACGTGAGTGAAATTAACACAGTGACCACATGTTGACTGTGAAGCACAATTTCTCAGCTTTGTTAATTAATGACGTAAATGATCTGCCTTCGGTTAGAAGCAGTGCATGTTTTGCAGATAGAGGTCAAAGTATCATGTGGCAGACTCCATCATCCAGGCCAGAAGATATGACCTTCATTCTGATGGGACTTCAAGGGACCACAGGAAATACCTGGGGAATTAAATTAATCACTCCAATGGGAGTATGGGATTTAGCATGGTGAACACTGAAAATGACCAGATTCTACTTGATGCTGCCATCCCAGTTCTATGGGAACTTGCTGAAATCCACGAGTTGGAAGAAAACACAGAAATATCTGAGACAATGAGCCTATCAGAACACTGAGTGCACTGATGTTTGACTGTGCGAGTGTGAACAAAGTGTACAACTGAAAATTTGACAAAAAGTGAAAAGAAATCCTCAGAGATGACTCTGCAACTCGAGTTTATTTACTGCAGTTCTCATTTCCTTCTCAGCCCAAGCTCTGAATGTGAAAAAGTCCTGAAACAAATGCAGAAGGAAACTGGAGATAGCAAACTTGTAAGAGACAAGCTCCATCAGTTCAAACTGTTTTCTTCCTCTGGTGAATCAGGAATATCGAGGTACACAAGGAAAGCCTGAGATGTTCTGGGCTCACGAGGGGAGATAAGTCAGGTTGCCGTGACGTTTAGGAATTATCCTGCCATCTGAAGGGCGAGACTTTTGTCAAGAGTTACAGAAGCAGTCGCTTCAACAGCCTCTTAGTGGGGGGGCTGCTACACTCCACTACCACAGACAAGGGACTGAAGACTTATTCTCAAACTTAAGCGAATCACTGAACCTAGCCAGCTGTGAAGATGATGATGTGGGCACAAAGCCAATTCTCCTGATTGAGGAGTGTTTACTTTCATGGAAGGACAAAATAAATAGCTACCACTGGCCAGGATCACAGTATATTGATGGTTTCTTCAGCAAATTTGTTATGGACTCCAGTTTACCCACGACTGCCATGGAACGTAGAAAAGTCAGAGCAGCTGGCGAAAACTTTCTCTGCATACATGAAGAAATTTATTGCACTATAAAGCAGCAACCCAGTATTTCCTTTACTATGTTTAATAAATCCAGATTAATCTCACGTGTATATATTCTGATAGACTATGAGGTCCTAGTCTGGACAATCTCTATTATACTCCTGAAGTATCTCTTGGTCATAAGAAAGGGAGGATCTTTACTGCTGACAACGCTGTTGTGTGGTATTTTTGGACAACAATGACTGACTTGATTGATGAGAAGTTAACTGGTGTTTCTGTCCATTTATTGTAATGATTTTTTCAGTGATTGAGAATTAGGTAGGCTGCTGTGCTGCAAGCACATTTTCAGGTCATGTTATTTGAAAATATCAGAATGTCATTTGTCAGATAAAACGGCTGTAAATATGTTTCAAAGATCTAAAGGATCAATTAGCTATAGAATTGATACTTCTTGCCCATCAGGTGAAGAGGAGGATCGTTCTGATTGGTCGACCTGGAAGAGGGAAGAGTTCAGCAGGAAACACCATCCTGGGATCTGAGAGGTTTCGATCAGTAGGAGGCTGTAATTGAGTCACTACTGAGGCTGACTCAGAGTCAGCAGACGTGGAGAGTCGATGGTTCACAGTGGTAGACACTCCAGGATTCACTGATGAAGCTCTGACTCCAGAACAGCTGTACGTGCAGATCAGGAAGAGTTTAACAGAGACCAGTCCAGGTCCCCATATTCTCTGGAACTCTCGCCCTTCTGAATTCCATCACTGGACTCTTAAGAAACTTTTGAAAACTCACCTGTTCAAAAAGGCCTTTAATCTGTAGTTTATTTACTTATTTATTTTTGTTTATTTACTTTGGTTTATTTACACTATTTGTACAGTGTCCAAATGGATGTGAACATGACCAGAAGAGCAAAGGGAAACAGGAAGGTCGGCTGCAAACCGAAAACAGAGTCTGAACCCAGGTGGGAGTAAGGGGGTCAAAATGGAGGGTTCAAGATAAAATGAGACAAGTAGTAACAGAGTCCAAAAATAAGAGTTAAGCAGGTCGCCCAGGCCATGGGACCAGACCTAGTGGTTGAGGCCCACAGTGGAGGCAAATCAGATCAGGGGTTGGCTGGGTGGCCAGCGGCAGAGACGGAGCCTTTCTGGAGGTTGGCCAAAGTTGTTTTTTGTGAAGAAATCCATGAAGTCACTACTAGTTAAAGTGAAAGGAATACTCGGCTCTACAGAGCTCTGACTCTTTGTCAGCCTGGCTGCAGTGCTGAAAACAAACCTGGGGTTGTTCTTATTTTCTTCAATTAATGATGAGTAGTAAGATGTCCTAGCTTTATGGAGGGCTTTTTTATAGAGCAACAAACTCTTTTTCCAGACTAAATGAGCATCTTCTAATTTAGTGAGACACCATTCCCTCTCCAGCTTACAGATTATCTATTCAGTTCAATTCAATTTTATTTATATAGTGCCAAATCACAACAAACAGTCACCTCAAGGCATTTTGTATTGTAGGGTAAAAAGTCTATCGGCTTTAAGCTGTGTAACTGTGAGCTATACCAGGGAGTCAGGCACTTTTTGGGAGGAGCCACAGTACTGAGAGTTGTACACAGTGAGATCACAGACCTCTGTGGGAGTAGAGTTTAAATGCAGTGCTGTCATTTTCAGCATCTACATGTGTTGTAGACATGCAAAAGTGTTGGGCCTCCAAAAATGATCATTCTGACACATCAAAAACCACCCCCCCCAAAAAAGTCCTTTTTACCTTTATCTAAAACATGGAGTTAGGGTCATCACCCATGATGATTTAGACCCGTCTGTTCAGATTTCTTATCTGCCTTTTATCATGCTTTAATTTTCTGAGACTTGTGAACCCCTGTGTGACTGTGTGGGGAAGGGTGTACATATGCATTAATGCATCATTTCACCCAATTTGTTGAGTCACCGGTGTTTTTTTCCTGGACCCAATGGAAGCATACATCGCTGCTGTTCTTTTTACACATTAAAAAGCTTTATGGAAATAAATTTTCTGTGAATAATAAAACTGACACTATCTTTTAAATGGCACACATGTGCCCACTGGCAGGTTCTCTTGATTACCAGAAAAGTAGCTTTTGGTTTCTCATCATCAGTATTTTGTTTTGAGCATTGTTGGAGTTTGGCTGTTTGTCCCTCATTGCGTTTCAGGACTGTCTCTCATATTCATGTAGACATTGTCTGCTCCCAGAGATTTACTGTTCTGAACACAAATATCTAAAGATATGGCTGTGAACCACAAATGAGGAACAAACAATTGCCGGTGCGTTTGGGAGGAAAATATCCCATAACCAGGCTCAAAATAATATTACATGTAAGGGCGGGTGGAAGCCTGTAGCCTGGGCCTAGTTTTACATTGAGTGTGCGATGCTCATCTATAACTTCAAACATTTCTCTGCTATGTAATAACACTGTGTCAGTGATACTGTCATATCACATTTTCCTCAATCCCAAACCAGTCAAGGGTATTTATGTCATTTCTGTTGCTTTTCTACAATGTTGAGAGTGAGGTAATAAAAAAAAATAATTTCTATCATCTTGCTGACTTACACATAAAACATCTTAGAACAAACAAATACAAGATTAATAATACATTTGCAAATAAAACATGTTATTTTAATGGCACAGTTTTCTTCCATGGTAACTTTGAAAATAATTTTTGTATCTCATTGGACTGCACACCATAAATAATAGGGTTGAGGCTTCCAGGGACTATGTGAAACAAAATGGAACAAAATTTCCTGTATTCAGAGTACTGAGGGAACCGATGTAACATAATGCCAAGCGTTCCAGTGAACAGCATAATCAAATAAACAACCAGGTGAGTGCTGCAGGTCTTCAAGGCTTTACTGTTCAAAGACTTGTTCTTACTGGTCAGACAGACCACTGTAATACTAGCATATGTGAGAACCACGCTGCCTATAGAACCTGTAAACAGAACCACTGTGAAGGTGAGTCCATAGACATCATTAATGACCACACTCTCACAGGAAAGCTTAAAAAGAGAGGCATTATCACAGTACAGGTTTGTGATCATTGTCCTGCATCTGCTCAGCCGTATGGTCAGACCGAGCAGAACCCCGACCAGGACAAAAGCCACCCCCCAGGCAGAAACTGTCAGCTTGATCACCATTTTGTTGGTCATTATGGAAGCATAGTGCAGAGGGTTACAGATGGCAACATATCTGTCAAAGGCCATAATCATGAGCACAGTGTGACTGGTGGTTCCAAACATATGTGATGTAAAAGCTTGGACCACACATTCATAATAACTGATGACGCGCTCAGATAGAGGCTTCAACAAGTCTACCAGCAAACGAGGTAGTAAGATAGAGTTTCCAAGTATATCAGTAAAAGGCAGGTTGCAATACAGCAGATACATGGGCTGGTGAAGGTTCTTATTCATGAAAATTAAAACAGCAATGCCCACATTTGCTACCATTATAAACAAGTAGAAAAAAAACAGAAGAAGAAACATAGGGTATGTGAATTTCACTGAAATGTTTAACCCCTCCAGCTGGAGAGTGAAGCTGTTATAGGTGTAATTCTCCATTAAGCTGAAAGAACAAAACGGTACTCAAAGCAATAAAAAAGGTCAGAGATGAGAAGTACCTTCTCTGAATGTTTCCCTGTTCTCTGCTCCTTCTTATGTCTGGTAGTTCTCTACTGGTATTACCCACCAACAGTGAACACAATGCTCTGTGTTGCAGTGTTATGCTGTATGGGCATCATTTCAACTGTGCAGAGACTTACCTTCAACAATTTATGATGCAATATACGGGAGACTCAGAAAACTGTCAACAATCTGGGGAATAGAAATTCTGGATGTCTGAGCAAGCTTCTCTTCCAACCGCCATTTCTTTTCTTTCCGTTTGATTTTTAAACAATGCAACATGAGTTTTCTATTTGGATTCAACACTGAACAGAAAGGAGCTGTAACAAAAACAATTCAATAAGTAGTTAAATTAACTACAAATAAAACCATACAGAAATTCACTCAGAAGACCCCTTTGATTGAAACAGCAAGGGAACAGTTTACCCTGCCCGGGATAGGGTTACCGGGGCCCCACCCTGGAGCCAGGCCTGGGGAGGGAGCTCGAGGGAGAGCGTCTGGTGGCCGGGCATTAGCCCGTGGTGCTCGGCCGGGCGCAGCCCGAAGAGGTTACATGGGCCCGCCCTCCTGTAGGCCCACCACCCGCAGGAGGTGTCATAGGGGTCGGGTGCAGTGTGTGTTGGGCGGTGGCCGAGGGCGGAGGCCCTGGCGGACTGATCCCTGGCTATCGAAACTGGCTATTGGGACATGGAATGTCACCTCTCTGGTGGGGAAGGAGCCTGAGCTAGTGCGTGAGGTTGAGAGATACCAGCTAGATATAGTTGGGCTCACCTCAACGCATGGCCTGGGCTCTGGAACCAGTCTCCTGGAGAAGGGCTGGACTCTGTTCCAGTCTGGAGTTGCCCTCGGTGAGAGGCGGCGAGCTGGGGTGGGTGTTCTTGTATCCCCCCGGCTTGCTGCCTGTATGTTGGAGTTTACACCGGTGGGCGAGAGGGTAGTTTCCCTGCGCCTTCGGGCTGGGGAACGGGTCCTGACTGTTGTTTGCGCTTATGCGCCGAATGACAGTTCAGAGTACCCACCCTTTTTGGTGTCGCTGGGTGGGGTGCTGGAGAGTGCTCCATCTGGGGACTCCATAGTCTTGCTGGGAGACTTCAACGCTCACGTGGGCAATGATAGTGAGACCTGGAGGGGCGTGATTGGGAGGAACGGCCTGCCCGATCTGAACCCGAATGGTGTTTTGTTATTGGACTTCTGTGCAAACCACAGTTTGTCCATAACAAACACCATGTTCGAACATAAGGATGTCCATAAGTGCACATGGCACCAGGACACCCTAGGTCGCAGGTCAATGATCGATTTTGTAATCGTATCATCAGATCTGCGGCCGTATGTTCTGGACACTCGGGTGAAGAGAGGAGCTGAGCTGTCAACTGATCACCACCTGGTGGTGAGTTGGATCAGGTGGCGGGGGAAGATGCTGGACAGACCTGGCACACCTAAACGTATTGTGAGGGTGTGCTGGGAACGCCTGGCAGAAGCCCCAGTCCGGGAGATCTTCAACTCCCACCTCCGGCAGAACTTCAACAGCATTCTGAGGGAGGCTGAGGACATTGAGTCCGAATGGACCATGTTCAGCACCTCCATTGTTGAGGCTGCTGCTCAGAGCTGTGGCTGCAAGGTGGTTGGTGCCTGTCGTGGTGGTAACCCCCGAACCAGATGGTGGTCACCGGAGGTGAAGGGAGCCATCAAGCTGAAGAAAGAGTCCTATCGGGCTTGGTTAGCCTGTGGGACTCCAGAGGCAGCTGACAGGTATCGGCAGGCCAAGCGGAATGCAGCTCGGGCAGTGGCCGAAGCAAAAACTCGGGTGTGGGAGGAGTTCGGTGAGGCTATGGAAAAAGACTTTCGGACGGCATCGAAGCGATTCTGGCAAACCGTCAGGCGACTCAGGAGGGGAAAGCAGTGCTCCACTCACACGGTTTATAGTGCGGGTGGGGTGCTGCTGACTTCAACTGAGGCTATAGTCGGACGGTGGAAGGAATACTTCGAGGACCTCCTGAATCCAACTGACATGCCTTCTGTAGTGGAAGCAGAGTCTGGGGACGAGGGAGATGACTTGACCATCACCGGGGGTGAGGTCACTGAGGCAGTTAAACAACTCCTTGGTGGCAGGGCCCCTGGGGTGGACGAGATTCGCCCTGAGTTCCTGAAGGCTCTGGATGTTGTAGGGCTGTCTTGGTTGACACGCCTCTGCAACATCGCGTGGAGATCTGGGGCAGTGCCAGTGGATTGGCAGACCGGGGTGGTGGTCCCCATCTTTAAGAAGGGAGACCGGAGGGTGTGCTCCAACTTTTGGGGGATCACACTCCTCAGCCTCCCTGGTAAGGTCTATGCCAGGGTGCTGGAAAGGAGGGTCCATCCATTAGTTGAACCTCGGATCCAGGAGGAACCATGCGGTTTTCGTCCTGGTCATGGAACGCTGGACCAGCTCTTTATCCTCTCAAGGATATTCGAGTGTTCGTGGGAGTTTGCCCAACCAGTCTACATGTGGTTTGTGGACTTGGAGAAGGCATTCGACCGTGTCCCTCGGGGTGTCCTTTGGGAGGTCCTGCGGGAGAATGGGGTGTCTGGCCCGTTGTTCCGGGCCATTCAGTCTTTGTACAACCGCAGTGAGAGCTTGGTCCGTATAGCCGGTAATAAGTCGGATTCGTTTCCTGTGGGTGTTGGACTCTGTCAGGGCTGCCCTTTGTCACCGATTCTGTTCATACTTTTTATGGACAGAATTTCTAGGCGTAGCCAGGTGGCGGAAGGCTTCTTCCTTGGTGGCCTCAAAGTCTCATCTCTGCTTTTTGCGGATGATGCGGTTCTGTTGGCTTCATCAGGGGGTGGCCTCCAGCTCGCAGTGGAACGGTTCGCAGCCGAGTGTGAAGCGGCCGGCATGAGAATCAGCACCTCTAAGTCTGAGGCCATGGTCCTCAGCCGGAAAAAGGTGGAGTGCCCTCTCCTGCTCAGGAACGAGTTTTTGCCCCAAGTGGAGGAGTTCAAGTATCTCGAGATCTTGTTCACGAGTGATGGGAGAAGGGAGCGGAAGATCGACAGACGGATCGGGGCTGCTTCTGCAGTGATGCGGACGCTGCACCGGTCTGTCGTGGTGAAGAGAGAGCTTAGTGTAAAAGCGAAGCTCTCAATTTACCGGTCGATCTACGTTCCTACCCTCACCTATGGTCACGAGCTTTGGGTAGTGACCAAAAGAATAAGATCGCGAATAAAAGCGGCAGAAATGAGTTTCCTTCGAAGGGTGGCTGGCCTCTCCCTTAGAGATAAGGTGAGGAGTGCGGCCATCCGGGAGGGGCTCAGAGTAGAGCCACTGCTCCTCCACATCGAAAGGAGCCAGTTGAGGTGGCTCGGGCATCTGATTAGGATGCCTCCTGGCCGCCTCTTGGGTGAGGTGTTCCGGGCATGTCCCACCGGGAGGAGGCCCCGTGGTAGACCCAGGACACGCTGGAGGGATTATATCTCTCGGCTGGCCTGGGAACGCCTTGGGGTCCCTCCGGATGAGCTGGAGGAGGTGGCTGGGGAGAGGGAAGCCTGGGCTTCTTTGCTTAGGCTCCTGCCCCCGCGACCCAGCCCCGGATAAGCAGGAGAGAATGGATGGATGGATGGATGGAAATTCACTCAGAACAGCAGCCTAAATCATGACAGAGGGAGTAGAGCACACACATCAGCAGTCAGGCCTGTATTAAAAGGTTTGGGGGTTTATTTAGTTACTTCTTCCTGAACTTTTTGCATATTAGTTTTTCTTCTGGATTTTGTTTTTGACATTTGCAGCATGTGTCAGTAATTATCAATTCACTCTGCAGATTAAATAAATGACTGGTCCTTTCAGTAACTAATTTTTTCTTACTCTCAATAGTCACATATTCTAGTATATTTTTCTTTATTTGTATTTAACCAAGTTATCACAGAGTTACAGAAAAAAGGGTCTCAAATGCAGACTCCAAAACAAGGAAAGATTAACTAAAAATACTCCTTTTGTCATGTCGGTGTGTGTGGCAGGAGCAGGAAGACCCCAAAATGCTGGACTCAGAAGCGAAGAAAATGAACTTAAAGTATTTTATTGAAAAGATTGCCATAAACAAATAAACTGGGCTGAAGCCAGAACTAAAACTATGGGCCACAAAGGCCGGCGAACACACACAACAGATACATAGACAACGACACGACAAAGAACAGAAGAAAACTGGGGGTTTAAATAGACATTAGGTAATCAGGGCAAGAGGAAACACCAGGGCACAGCAGGTGAAGCAAATGAAACTAATAACAGAGGAAGCAAAACTAAACACAAAGCACGGGGAACAAAAGACTGTCAAAATAAAACAGGAAGTGACTAGACAAGGTACACATAGACTTGACACAGGGAAACACAAGGGAGTAGACATAAACAGGAATACAAAAGAGAACTACGAAACATAATCAGAGAAAATAACTGAAATAGCACCAAAAGAACACAAAACACTGGGCCACCGGCCCAGGACCATGACACCTTTAAGGGTGGATAAACTGTGACTACACAAGGGTTGACAACAGCTACACAGTATGGCTTAGCAAAGAATAAGCACAAAGTGAGGCTTTAAGCAGGCACAGGATGTAAAAAGGGAAAGTAAAAACATATGGGCAAAAAGACAGAGTGAAACCGACCGAGATGGTCACAGAGGAAACAAAACTAAATGGATGACACATGAGATAAATAAATACTTATTTATAAATAAATAAATACATTAATTAAATAAAAAGCATGATAGGCCTAACAAAAAAAAAAAAGACTAAGCAACTAAATGGGGACACTAGACAGCAGATCCACGTTGCTCCACCTAATTCACAGTCATGAAAATCGTTTCGCTTTTCATGGGCTTGCAGGCCCACGTTGAACCCGTTTTTCGGCCGAGCACCGAGTGCGTTCGTGGTGGAAAAACCGCTGAACGGTTCAAATACTGGTACCGGCACTGGAACCCCATCGGTGGAAAAGCTGCCAATGTGGACATTGTTGTAGGAAACTGAACCTCTCATCTGATCCAAGATGGCGCCACGGTAGGCAGCCTCTTACTGCAGCTCCCAGTTTATTTCCTTCTCTTGTGTGTTTTTCTTATGTTTTAAGTTTTTCTTTCAGACCCTTTGTGTTGTGGTTATATCAGATATCAAACCCGCCATGGACCTGCAAAGTTTCGTTAGAGTAGTGGCATTCCTTCTACTCTTTTTGGGACTTTTCACCACTCAATCTGGAGAACCTGTGAACCACTCTATTGTTTACAGCCAGGATCACCTGCAATGAGTGTTCATATTTCACGGGCATACATGAAGCTCGAGAAGACAAGGGAGCACAGTAGGTGGACTTTGGAGTACAGACATGTTCTTGTCTCTCCAGATGGTCATAAGTCTTGCTGTCGCAACTGTTGTCTGTGCTATGCTTGTCAAAACCTTTTGTGAGCCTTGAACTAATTTGATAGAATCAAGGTACCTGAAGATCTTCACTGTTTCCAGTCTTGTCCACTGATTTTGATATCAGAGCTGAGCATTGTTAGTCATGAGCTAGTCATGCTCATGACTAGCTCCGATCTATATACCCAAAGCTGAGGCTTCTTTATCAATGCGTTTTTCCTTCTATCCATCCATCCATCCATCCATCCATCTTCTTCCGCTTATCTGGTGCTGGGTCTAGGGTGCAGCAGCCTAACCAGAGAACCATAGAACCCCCCCCCCCACAGCCACTTCCACCAGCTCATCTGGAGGGACCCCAAGGTGTTCCCAGGCCAACCAAGAGATATATTCTCTCCAGCAGTTCCTGGGTCTGACCCGGGGTTTCTTCCCAGTAGGACATACTCGGAACACCTCATCCAAGAGGCACCGAGGAGGCATCCTAGTCAGATGTCCAAACCCCCTGTTGGATTCAATTTTAATTTATAGAGTACCAAATCACAACAAACCATTGACTCATGGTGCTTTATATTGTGGGTAAAGACTCTACAATAATTACAGGAAAAACCCAACAGTCAAAATGACTTCCTATGAGCAGCACTTGGCGACAGTGCAAAGGAAAACCTCCCTTTTAACAGGAAGAAACTTCTGGCAGAACCAGAGTTTCCTTACAGAAATTGTGGGTTCTCTCCCACTTTCCTCCCACAGTCTTAAGAACTGCTTCTTAGGTTGACTGGGGATTCTAAATTGGCTGCAGGTATGAATGTGATCATATTCTCTCGGTGAATCTTACTTTCCATAAATCAAGCTGCTTTGAAGTTTGTTGTCACAATGATTGCATCAGATAAGACTTCTTGAATTATGGATACCCTCTGAGAGAAAGTCAGTGCCTATAAAACAGAGGACAGTGACAGACCAACCACACTCTGAGGTGTTACTCTACCTTCACTCTAGCTTCACACATCACCTTTTCGATAACCCATCCTCATCATTCTCAACACTGTGATGTTCCTTTCACTTTTTTCTAAGATCATAATTATTAATATCACTATAACTGTAAAATAACAGCTTTGTTTTTTCAGGTTGATGGAAAACTACACCTACAACAGCTTCACACTCCAACTCGAGGGGTTAAATGTTTCTAAGGATTTTCTCTACCCCACCTTTCTCTTCTTCTTTTTCTCCTACCTGTTTATAATGGTTATAAATTGTGGCATTGCTGTTCTGATTTTCTCTGAGATGAAACTTCACCAGCCAATGTATCTGCTTTTTTGCAACTTGCCAGTGAATGATATACTTGCAAACTCGATTGTGGTACCCCGTCTGCTCATAGACCTGATGAGGCCTCCTTCTGAGCGCCTCATCAGTTATTATGAGTGTGTTGTTCAGGCTTTCATTGCACATTTGGTTGGTACCACCAGTCACACTGTGCTCATGATTATGGCCTTTGACAGATATGTGGCCATCTGTAATCCTCTGCGATATGCTTCCATAATGACCAACAAAATGGTGATCAAGCTGACAGTTTCTGCCTGATGAGTGGCCTTCGTTCTGGTCGGGATTCTGCTCGGTCTGACCATACGGCTGAGTAGATGCAGGACTATGATCACAAACCCATACTGTGATAATGCCTCATTGTTTAAACTCTCCTGTGAAAATGCATTTATTAATAATGTCTATGGACTCACTTTTACTGGGGTCCTGTTTGCAGGTTCTATAGGTTCTATAGTTCTCACCTATACTAAAATTACAATTGTTTGTCTGACCAGTAAGAACAGATCTTTGAACAGTAAAGCCTTGAAGACCTGCAGCACCCACCTGTTTGTTTATTTGATTATGCTTTTTTGTGGAATGTTACTTATTACTTTGCATCGCTTTCCTCAATACAATGATTACAGGAAAATCTGTGCTATTCTCTTTCGTATTGTTCCTGGCAGCCTCAACCCCATAATATGGTTTGCAGTCCAAAGACATAAAAAAAGTCCTGTTAAAGTTTTGTGCATCCAAGAAAGTTTTGGCATCATAAAGAAAATTAACATGATGTTTTGCTATGTTAGTTTTTTCCCCAATTGAGTTTTTTTTAATTATAATGAAAATCAGTGATGATCCCTGACAGCTCTGTTATAGAGCACATTATGCACGTATCAATATAGCTTTTGTTGCTCTAAACTTTCCGAAGAAATAAAAACTCAAAAAAATTATATGAAAATATTCAATTCAATTCAATTCAATTTTATTTTATGTTTACTTTAAATAGTAAACACATAACACAAACCACACACATTTTTGCATATGAAGTGTAAAATATAAAATAAAAGCTGAAGCCAATCTTTGGTTTTGTCTCATTCTTTGGGTTTAATCATACATTCAATTTAGGGTAATACAAAACAGAATATTCAGTTCTAATGGCGAAAAAATGTAAAGGTAGAAAAACTGCAATAAGAGGAAGGTTATACTAATATAATAACAATTAAAGACCAGTGCAAATGCAAGCAATTTACTCCTGTTCTGACGTATACCATAGTTTCTAAAGAGATTGAAGAAAGGCAACTGGACGTCTTTAAGTTTATGAAGATGTTTCACTTGTGATTCAAAGAGACTTCAGTTCTAAAACCAAAAGATGGAGATTCAAAGATTTTTAAACCCTAGTCAGGCTGGTCCCATTTGGAGGTGATCACTGACTCACTATTGATTATGTGTATCATCATATGAGCCACGGTATGGAAAAAGGCGTGGGTCATTACAACCAGGGATGTCAGGCAAAACCACTGTGAAACTTTGCCCCATCCTATCATGTGACCTTATGAGGACCATGTGGACGAGACCAGGAAGACAGCACAACCAAAGACAGCCAAGATAAGTGGGTGCACTATATGGTTCTTTATACAACCTTACAATTGTGAGCAGCTTGGTGGCGTAGTGGTTAGCACATCTGCCTCACAGCAAGAAGGTCCTAGGGGCCTTTCTGTGTGGAGTGTAACTGTTGTGAAGCTTCTGAGAGTGTATGGTGGATGTGTTTGCTTATGTCGATGGTGCAGACACAACAACACCAGACTTGCTCTTACTCAGCACTTCCCCTTTAATCTTTTACAAAAATCACAGCACAGAGTCACAGACATCAGTGTGGTCATGCAACCACAACATTCAGCTCTCCAGCTTGGGATTGTTTTCCTTTTGCTTCAGCAAATGACATTACATCACAAGTGTGATCATAGAGTGGTGTGGCCGAGTAGGGCCTTTTATTTTGGTGGTCATTCCATTCCAGTGGCTTGCGTTGTTCCATTTCCGCCTGTTGCGACACACCTGTAGCTCATCATAGAGTAGTGTCACAGCAGCATAAGAGTGCTGGGATTTGGCCTTGCAGCAGTCCTCTTTTTCCTCTGCCATTCTTGGTGTTAAGGAGTGTTGTAGAAGACTGCAGCCCTGTCAGAGCTGAATCAATTCACTGCGTGATCCTGGTAAGTCACCGCTTTTGGCGAGGTGGGCCGCTATAAGTGTAGCAGTTACTTATCTATGTTTGTTTTTAGCATGGTAGACTAACTGTGGCACTTCGGCGCTGCTAACGACAAAGTTGACAGCGTGCCTGTGGCTATTCCATCATAGTGACTGAGTTTAATGGTGGCCTTCTCTCTCCCTAACCGCTATAGGCTATACTAAACTAAGTTTGTATTTTCAGGATTTGTGTCTCTGGTGTGAGCGCGTCTTTTCTGCTCTCAAGCCAAGTCAGTTAGTGGCTACCACTATTGTGGGATTTCTTCCCCACAAGTCTGCTGTTTTGCCTGACGAAGACTGTTTGGCCTTCTGAAGAATAAAGTGTACGAGGAGCATTGCTAGGCTGTGGCCCTGAGAGCGGCGTGTTACTACGGGTTTGAGCTGGCTATTTCAGGGACCAGCGCATTAACCTAGAAGTGTGAATTTGCAGCAGTGTATCGCTCGTCAGACATTTTTAATTTGGGACACTCAAAGCTCTGAGACATCTTTAAAGCGTGAGCATGCGAGCTCCGTGTTTTGTCCTTTTATTGAACTCAGCTGATATATTTGGTGTGTTCCTCGTTTAACTGTGTTTTTAGCTTTTGTTTTACTGTGGGTGAGCCAGTGGTTGAAGGGTCCGCGTTCTGGTGGTGGGAAATCTTGGGTGGCACATTGCAGTGTTGTGCACTGGGTGACGTGGAGCAGTGCGCCCTTGTGTGTTGTGTGTGTTTCTGTCCAGATCCAGGCCAGCCACCGGTGAGTTCATACATTTGCACCTCCCAATATAATTGTTTATTGTTGTATTTTATAATTCTTTTTCCTTGGCCAATTAGAGTTGTTGCGGCCGAGGTTTGTACAGTATTTCTTTTCAGCTGAATATTCTGGTTTGAAGGTAGCAGCGCACACAGATGCAGCGGCTCACAGCTTTTCCTTTCGGTGCTCCTTTTTATATTTTTTGTATTTCTTATTTGTTAATTTTTGTGCATTTGTCTCTGCGACCAACTGCTACACACGGCAGGATCTTGTGGACATTGGCTACCGCCACAACATATGAGTATCGAGTGATTTTCACTACACTCATAACATCCCAGACGACATAGCGAGACTGCCGGGTTATCGGGTCTGGAAGGCGCCGCCGACGTCGGAGGGAGAGGAAGCAGAAGCGGGGCTGCAGGTTTGGCCTTATGCTGAAGCTAAAACGCCAACCACACAGGCGTCCTCTGCCGAGCCTGTATCTCTCCAATGCTAGATCCATAATAATAAAACGGACAACCTAGAGTTACAGCTGGCTGTGAATCGCATTGTTCGTGACTGTTGTGTAATGATTATCACCGAGACCTGGCCTAACCCCCAGATCCCCGATGCTAGCGTGCAGCTAGCAGGCCACACTCTGCTACACTGGGATCGGACAAAGGACTCTAGTAAGAGCAGGGGAGGGGGTCTCTGTATTTACGTGCATGAGGACTGGTGTAACAACGGAATAATCATAGACAAACATTGTTCCCCAGACCTCAAGTACATGTCTGTAAGATGTCGGCCTTTTTTTCTGCCTAGAGAGCTAACAGTAGTGATCGTCACAGCTGTGTATATAGCTCCCAATGCTAATGTTAGCATGGTGCTCTCTCTCCTGCTGAACGCCATTAACGAACAGCAGCGGCTCCACCCCGACGGTGTTCTTATTATCACGGGAGACTTTAACAAGGCCAACTTAAAGACTGTACTCCCGAAATTCCACCAACATGTCAAATGTTCTACAAGAGGGGAGAACACTCTTGACCATGTTTACTCCAACATTAAGCACGCTTACAGAGCCAAACCCCTCCCCCACCTCGGGCAGTCTGACCATCTTTCCCTGCTGCTCACCCCAGCATACACCCCCCTCAGACGGAGAGCCAGGCCTACTGTAAAAACCATTACAACCTGGCCTGAAAACGCGCTCTCCGACCTACAGGACTGCTTTGCATACACAGACTGGGACTTATTTGAACACGAGGACCTAGAAACATTCACAGGGACGGTACTGGACTACATTAAGTTCTGTATCAGAAATGTGACTGTTAGCAAAAACATCCGGGTTTTCCCTAACCAGAAACCCTGGATGAACAGCCAGGTCCATTCACTCCTCAAAAACCGCGATGCTGCCTTCAGGTCAGGCGACAGAGCTCTGTACAGTGCTGCTCGAGCTGACCTGAAAAGAGGAATTAAAAAAGCCAAGACGGACTACAGGAGGAGAATAGAGTCCCATCTGTCCAGCAATAACACACGGGAGGTGTGGCAGGGCATTCAGAACATCACAAACTTCAGAGGCTGTGATGTGACTGCAGGAGAATAGAGTGTGTCACTAACAGAGGAACTTAACTGTTTCTTTACTCACTTTGAGACACCTCAGGACCACCCATCAGCCCCCCCCCCCCCCCCCCCCCCCCCCACCCCCCCACCCCCATCCCCAAGGCTCCACCCCACTCACTGTCCAGGAGCATGAGGTTCAGTGCGTGCTCTTGGCACTTAACCCCAGGAAGGCTGCTGGACCAGACAGAGTACCTGGCAAGGTGATCAGAGCATGTGCCCACCAACTCACCAGATCTTTGCACCACTTGTGAGTAACACATTTCATCACACAGAAAACACCACTGACTTCACTAACAAACACTGCAAACTTAAGCTGAATCCAAATGAAACCATAGTGTCCTTTGATGTGGTTTCACTCTTCACTTTCTGGAGGTCCAGCTGCTCGGTGCTTTACCCTACACCTCACCAGCCTCCTTGCTGGTAGAAATGTGAGCTGAGGAGAAGGAACCTGTGATCACTGTTTGCCTCACCCCCTGTCACGAGTGCCCCCCTGCCAATGTCTGCTTCTCTCTATTCATCTGCCAACACTGGGCTGCCTAAGACATCCTCTACAGCCTCCCCAGAGACTGTTAATGCCTCAAAGCATGCTGCCTCAGAGACTGTTGTTCCTCTCAGGGCCTCATTAGAAGCTGAGCACCCTGCACCCATCCTTGCTCCTAAGGTGGGGGTGGCCAGGGCCCAGCCCATTCCTATACCCGGCTCTCTTTCCAGGGTGAGAATGACCAGGCCCCAGTTTCTTCTTCAGCCCCTTGGGAAGACTGCAAGTTCAGTGGAGCAGGCTGATTCATTTGAAGAGTCAGCAGTGGGTCCTACACAGACCCAGCCTGTCCCTACACATATTCCTATTTCTAAGGTGGGGGCAGAAGAGACTCTGCAACAGCCTCAGATTTCAAAGAAGTCAGCAGGTCCTGCATGACTCCAGTTGTCAAGAGAGATGAGTGCTATGTGCTGCCCCAGTTGCAAAAGTAGGAGGTGTACCACCTCTTCAGTCTTCATCATCGGCTGCAAATCTACCTCTTCAGTTGTCTCAGCCTGCAGCCTCCCCACAGTCACACCAGCCTCTTCGGAACCTGCTGCAGCAGCTCCTTTCCAGTCTTCAGAGCCAGCAGCAACACCTCGTCACTCTTCAGCGTTTGCAGCTCCAACCATCAGAGCCTCCAGCACCTGCAGCAGCGCCTCCGCTACAGTCTTCAATGGTTGCAGAACCTCCATGCCAGCCAGCAGAACCTCGACATCAACCTTCAGAGGCTCCTGTGCCTTCTCTTCAGCCCTCTGAGACCCCACCAGAGCAACCTGCACCTGCAGCTCCAGAGGCCTCATCCTCGCCTACAGTGCCAGAGTCCTTCGAGCAACCTGCCAAGCAGCCCAAGTCATTCAAAGAGATGACTGTGTGCCCTCCTGAGTATCCTGAGCTACCGCAGCCCCAGTCATCTAGGGAGATGGCTGCGCACCTTACACTGCAGCCTCCCTGAGTACCCTGACAGTTCCGAAGGTCCCGCCTGGGTGGCCTCCTAAACTGTGCTGTTTCACAAGTGGTTTCCCTGGCAGACCACTGAACAGTTTTGACCCCGGCTCTGCCTTATACCCAGTGTTTTGGTTTTGGACTGTTTTTTCCAGCCTCGTGCCTTTTGTGTTTGTCCTGGCTCCCTGTTATTCTTTTTCTGGTTTTAGTCCCTCCTTCTGAGTCCCCATTCACCCGCCTAGGTTGTGCTCTTTTGTTTCGACAATAATATTCCTTCTTTTTTTTCTTTTTGTTTCTTGAAGATGTTTCACCTCTCATCTGAAAAGCTTCTTCAGTTCTCACCCAAATGGTGGAGAGACCCAGGTATTTAAACCCCAGTGGGCGTAGTCCCCTGGAGGTGGTATGATCCTCTATTGTTCATGTGCATAATCACATGTGCCACAGTGTGAAAGGAGGTTTGGGTCATAACAATCAGTGGTTCCAGATGAAACCAATATAGGACTTCGCTCCATTGTTTCATGTGGCCTATTGAGGTCACTGAGGTCACTGGAACAAAGGTGTGAATGGGGGTTGAGACGTCTGGGAATGGAGCTCAGGACAGCACTGTAAGTGGAGAAAGTTGGTGACACAATCCACTTCCTCTGCTCAATGATGGTTGTTCACAGTGGACATAGATGCTTCTTTTACTCCTCTTTCAAACCATCTGTCTTCCCTGTCCAAAATGTGAACATTGGCATCCTCAAAAGAGTGCCCTTTGACCTTTAGATGCAGATGTACAGCTGAGTCTTGTCCTGTCGAGGTGGCTCATCTATGTTGTGCCCGTTTTTTGTTTGATTTCTCCAATGTAGAGATCTGAGCACTCTTCACTGCACTGGACAGCAGACACTACATTGCTGATCATTGCCCAATACCTAGGTCTCTCCACCATTTAAAGCTTCAGAGACTACTATGACCTGGATGACCTACACAAACATATGACCACTGAATCATACCTTTCAGAGATCGAATGCCTTTCAAGTTTGTTAGCACTGTAATTTCCTCAGATAAGATCTGATGTATTATGGATATCCTCTGAGAGAAACTCTGTGTCTATAAAACAGAGGACAGCAACAAACAACCCTCACTTTGTGTTACTCTGCCAACAGCTTCACACATCACCTTTTTCTATAACACATCCTCATCATTCTCACTACTGTAAAGTTCCTTTCATTGTTTCTAAGGTCACATTAAAGCTTTGTTTTTTTTCAGGTTGATGGAAAACTACACCTACAACAGCTTCACACTCCAACTCGAGGGGTTAAATGTTTCTAAGGATTTTCTCTACCCCACCTTTCTCTTCTCCTTTTTCTCCTACCTGTTTATAATGGTTATAAATTGTGGCATTGCTGTTCTGATTTTCTCTAAGATGAAACTTCACCAGCCAATGTATCTGCTTTTTTGCAACTTGCCAGTGAATGATATACTTGCAAACTCGATTGTGGTACCCCGTCTGCTCATAGACCTGATGAGACCTCCTTCTGAGCGCCTCATCAGTTATTACGAGTGTGTTGTTCAGGCTTTCATTGCACATTTGGTTGGTACCACCAGTCACACTGTGCTCATGATTATGGCCTTTGACAGATATGTGGCCATCTGTAATCCTCTGCGATATGCTTCCATAATGACCAACAAAATGGTGATCAAGCTGACAGTTTCTGCCTGGGGAGTGGCCTTCGTTCTGGTTGGGATTCTGCTCGGTCTGACCATACGGCTGAGTAGATGCAGGACTATGATCACAAACCCATACTGTGATAATGCCTCATTGTTTAAACTCTCCTGTGAAAATGCATTTATTAATAATGTCTATGGACTCACTTTTACTGGGGTCCTGTTTGCAGGTTCTATTGGTTCTATAGTTCTCACCTATACTAAAATTACAATTGTTTGTCTGACCAGTAAGAACAGATCTTTGAACAGTAAAGCCTTGAAGACCTGTAGCACCCACCTGGTTGTTTATTTGATTATGATTTTTTGTGGAATGTCACTTATTACTTTGCATCGCTTTCCTCAATACAATGATTACAGGAAAATCTGTGCTATTCTCTTTCGTATTGTTCCTGGCAGCCTCAACCCCATAATATATGGTGTGCAGTCCAAAGACATAAAAAAAGTCCTGTTAAAGTTTTGTGCATCCAAGAAAATTTTGGCATCATAAAGAAAATTAACATGATGTTTTGCTATGTTAGTTTTTCCCCAATAGAGTTTTTTTTAATTATAATGAAAATCAGTGATGATCCCTGACAGCTCTGTTATAGAGCACATTACCAATTACCAACATTATCAATATTAGAGGGAAGTTGATGATTTTGCTGCCCTAAGCTTTTGGAAGAAATAAAAACTCAAAAAACTGATATGAAAATAGTAAACACATAACACACACCACACACATCTTTGCATATGAACAGCGTAAAATATAAAATAAAAGCTAAAGCCAATCTTTGGTTTTGTCTCATTCTTTGGGCTTAATCATACATTCAAGGTTTTGCTGTTTTTTTCTCCCAATTGAGGGTTTTTGTCACAATGTAATATCAGTTATAATGTAAGACAGCACCTTACATGCCTATAAATATCAGCAGGAGGTTGGTGTTTATGGTGCTATAAACTTTTAGAAGAATTTATAGTATAGTATTTATTATAGTGGGTGATTTTAACATCCATGTAGATGCTGAGAATGACAGCCTCAACACTGCATTTAATCTTTTTTTTTTTTTTTTTTTTTTTTTTTTTTTTTTAAGCCTGTCATGTCTGGTAGATCTTGCAAGCAGAACTGTGATCTGAATGCGTTGTTGTGCCAAACATATTTGCTATTTCAAGATGAGCTCTATAGGTTCTCAATAGGCTCTTCTTGTTGATGTTTTAACCCTTTATTTTATTTATCTGAGTTATTTTTCCACATACTATGTAACAGCCAGAGCTGACAGGCTGAAGAAGAGGAAAATAAAGAGAAGAAAAAGGGAGAGAGAAAGGGAGCAAAAAAAAAAAAGGGGAAAGAGCACAAGTCTATTAATCAGATACTTCATCACTTTAACATATAAAAAAATACTATCAATACTTGCAAAAATAAATTTGTGTGTGAAAAACAAAACTAACAAAGCATGTTACGCACACCAACAATTTTGTTGAGTTGTGATTGAGTGGGCATTTGTGTCTGTGTCATGTTTGTGTCTGTGTCATGGAACGTACTTACCAATGAGGGCAAAACGCTGCAGCTCCACCCATCAGAAGCCAGAGGCAGGTACGGAAAGCCCCCGGAACCCCAGGCCACCAGCAGCCCACCAAGAGCCAGGAAGACCCCCGGCCACTCAGTCCAAAGACAACCGCACACCTACCCCAGCAGACGGGAGAGGGTGGTCTCAGACGGAGCCCCCCCAGTCGAGGAGCGAGGGCTCCAGGGAACCCAAGGCGATGAGAAGCCAGCCCCCCCCCAGCGGCCAGCCCCCTGCACTGGCCGGCGGCAGGGCTCCCGGGCCCACGGCACCCAAGGACCGCCCGACCCTCCACAGAGCCCCCCCCCACGCCGAAGAAGCCAACGCAGCCCCGCACCGCACCCCCAAGGGGGGCAGGCCAGTACCCACGCCAGAACACCCAGCCCCACCCAGGAACCCCGAGGCACCCCCAACCCAGGGGGGTAGGGGGGAGGAGGCAACCAGCAAGGAGCGGCCAGGAGGCAAGGCACAAGGCCCAGACCCAGGTCCAGCCATACATACAAACACACCCAGACACCCGTGTACACATTTATACACAGATACTCATACATGCCCATACATACTTACCCACACACAGATATGCCATACATACACATTCACTCACCCACCCATACTCACGGAGACGGTGACAAATACACAAAGACACACATTCATCCATAGCTACCCACCCTCTGAAGGCGGGGCAAGTGGAAACCACCCCAGGGCCAACAGCGACCCCAGGACGCCACCAGCCCGGTCCCCAAGTAACCACCCGACCCCTACCCCGGGCGAGACGCAAGAAATCGGGGTGTAAGATGACCCATCCACCCCTCCTCCTCCCCAACTTGTAGGTCTATGTGTTAATGTTTTTGAGTGAATGAGGTGTATAGGGTGCAGTTAAAATTGAGGGGACAGTTATGCCACAAGCACCAACTGTTGGTCGTCAGCGCTTGCCCACACTGCCCCCCCAAAACCCTCCATGTCTAAAGTGCAAATAAAATTTGGAGACAGACAGTGACGAGGATCCGAGTGGGGCCACCTCAGCGGCCCATCTCATCAACCTCTGAGTAACATGCCTGCCCCAACGGTCCTATGTGTATCAGGTTGTAAGTGTGTATGTGTTGTGAGTTATAATGACTAAAGTGCAATTAAAACGGAGAGGCAAGTGGTGGTGCAGCTCTCCACGTGGCCTCTCCATCCTACATCTGTGAGTGATGTGTATTCTGTGTGTGTGTGTGTGTGTGTTTGTGTATGGGGAGGGGGAGGGGGGGGGGGCATATGACCAGGAAAAATCCTGGAAGAAGAGAGCCAGCTGTCCGCTGGCTCAATAGGCACCCCGACCTCCCACACCCCAGCACAGGGCAGGGGGAGGTGAGCCCGGGGCCGCGGTGACAGCATCCCGGAGCACTGCAGCACCCGAGGTTGGCGCCCTCGCCCCCACCGCAGAGGGCGGCCCGCTCCTCCTAGATGCCCATTCACTCAACAATAGACACAAACAGGCGACAGGACATACTGGCCTGGGCATGGAAATGCAGTGCCCAGTCCCCCCCAACCACCCCACCGCGGCCCCATCCCCCACCCCACCCCCCTGCAATGCAGGCACCCCAGGGCCCCAAAAGCGTAGACCGGACATCCCGACGTCAGGCCAACCCACCCCACCCGGCGGCGCGGCCGGGACAGCAGAGGCCCCCCCCGCGCCAGGGGGGGCCCACCGGGAGCCGGCGCGGCCCCAGTGCCGGGGCCCCAGACCCCAGCCCCCAAGCCACACAGGGAAGACCAGCCAACCGACCGAGGGCCGGCACCACCCCCCCAAGCACCCCGCCCACACCCCAGGACCGAGGGCAGCACCATCCAAGCCCCCACCACCATCAACCAGGACAGGCACACAGACATCACCAGAAGGTCGCCCCAGGACCCCAGCCTCAGGAGGCTACCAGCTACCCAGGCCCCCGGAGTCCCCCCCCACCCCCCCACAAAGCACATCAGGAGCAGAGCCCGCAGCCCACCACCCCCACTAAGTAATGGAGCTGAGCAGTGGGAACCAAAGAGAGTCAAATTCCTCCAATTTGTTTTTAGAAGAAGCAGACATTCTCTCTAAACTAACATGATCTACTAATAAATTTCTGTACTGAGTAATACATAGTTTATTTTTTGTCTTCCAGTTCATGAGGATCATCTTCTTAGCGATGCACAAGGCAGTAAGAACTATGTGTGATATATTTAACTCCATAATTAATTCACTGACATCACCTAAGATGCATAGTCTGGGGGAAGTTGGGATACGACAGCTAAACCATGTGGATAGATCTTCACAAATCCTCTGCCAAAATCTCTGAACTGGTACACAAGACCACAGAGCGTGTAGATGATTATCCTCTGAATTGCTTGTACAGTGGGTGCATATGTTTGAGTGTGTAAGGCCCATTTGGAACATCCTTTGTCCAGTGTAGTATGTTCTATGGAGAATCTTATATTGTACAAGTTGTATTTGGGGTCTTTTAGTCATTTTGAAGATATTTAAACATATTTCTGTCCATAAATTTTGATCCAGGTTGACAGAAAGATCACGCTCCCATTTTGTAATTGGGAGGGAAACTGAATCATCAGTTTTTATTAATAATTTATATAATTTTGATAACAATTTTGGGGTACAGAGGTTAAGAAATTCTGTTACCCAAGTAGGCATTTCTAGATTCAATTGATTAAGGTTAAATCTTCCCTGTAGGACGGACTTAACTTGTTGATATTCCAGAAATCTACCGTTGCCAATTCTATATTTTGATATAAGTTCTTGGAACGTGATAAAATTTCCATCTTGGATAATATGTTCTAAGTTATTTATACCCTTATCACGCCATAACGGAAAATTCAGCATTTTCTTTTTCTGACAAATATCTGGATTGTTCCAAATGGGTGTTAGTTTACAGGGGATGAGTGAAGACTTAGTTATTTTTAAAAATTCCCACCAGGCTGTCAGAGACGTATTTATACTAAGGACTTTATAGCAGTTATGATGTTTAATACTGGAACTAATGAAAGGTAAATCTGAGATTTTTATTTTTCCACAAAACGCCTGTTCTAGATCCAGCCATGGGTTGTCTAATGAATTGGATTTGATCCACTTTGAAATATACTGCAATCTACTGCTTAAGAAATAGTAATAAAAGTTTGGTAATTCTAGACCTCCACTGTGTTTTGGCTTTTGTAAAGTTTTTAAGCTTATTCTTGACGGTTTGTTTTTCCATAAAAATTTTGAGATGTTTGAATCTAGTGACTTGAACCAAGGAATAGAAGGTTTATTAGGGATCAGTGAAAATAGATAATTAATTTTTGGTAAAACCATCATTTTAATGGCAGCAACTCTCCCCATGAGTGATATAGGTAAACTGTTCCAACGTGTGAGATCATCCTCTATTGTTTTTAATAAGGGGATATGATTTAATCGTACCAAGTCTGACACTGCATTTAATCTATTGTTAGATTCAGTTGGCTTCTCTCAAAATGTAAAGGAGCCCACCCACCACTTTAATCATACTCTGGATCTTGTCCTGACATATAACATAGAAACTGAAGACTTAACAGTATTCCCTGAAAGCCCCCTCCTGTCTGATCATTTCTTAGTAACATTTACATTTACTTTAATGGATTACACAGCAGTGGGGAATTAGTTTTATTACAGTAGAAGTCTTTCTAAAAGTGCTGTAACTAAGTTTAAGGATCTAATTCCTTTATTATTATGCTCTTCAGTGCCATCCAATTCCAATCCAATTTATTTAAAAAGCACATTTAAAAAAAGACTGGCACACAGAGGGAATCTAAACAGAACCCAACAAAACTTAAACTGACACCAGACAGGAAACAACTAAACAGGGCAGACACCTGAGACACAAACAATCAAGACCTGACACGGAAGGGATAACAAACACCGGAGCACAAGGACACGGGAAGACGAGAACACAGGAAAAGCAGAATAACCTATAATTAATAAAAAACTAAAAACAATACAAAACCAGAACAAACTGAGAAACTAGACCAGGGGTGTCAATCTTACGGCCCGCGGGCCAAATCCGGCCTGCTAGACGGTCCAATCCGGCCCGTGGGATAACTTTGCAAAGTGTAAAAATTACAGAAAAAAAAGATTAAATTCAACTTTTCAATAAATGGAGCTGCTATTCCTAGCAGCGCTAGTGCTAGCGCTAGTGCTCAAAGAATATAATATCCGGCACCGCTATGAGACTCATCATGGTGAAAAATACAATGGCTTGGAAGGACAACTGAGAAGAGAGAAGGTAAATAATTTGTTGGCTGGTCTGAGGAAACAGCAGGCTGTTTTTACTCACAGCCGAGAGATCAGTGATGCAGCAGTGAAAGCTAGCTACCTTATTGCCAGAGAAGTAGCATCAGCATCAAAGCCATACTGCGAGGGTGAGTTTGTGAAAAAATGCATGCTGAAGGCTGCAGAAATCGTGTGCCCTGAAAAGCGACAGGCTTTTGCCAACATTAGTCTGACGAGAAACACTGTAGCTGACAGGATTTCAGATCTTTCAGCAGATTTGGACAACCAAATGAAGCACAAACTCAAGTCATTTGTTGCATTGGTCGCGATTGATGAGAGCACAGACATTACAGATGTTGCTCAACTGGCCATATTCATTGGCGGTGTTGATGAGACTTTGACTGTCACAGAGGAGTTCCTTGAGTTGGTGTCTATGATGGACACCACAACAGCAGAGGACATTTTCAGCTCTGTAATGAGTATCAATAAAACAAAGCTGCGCTCAAGGCTCACTCACAAGCATTTATATGACTTTCTGAAACTGGCTGCTACTCAGGATCTGACACCTGACATTGATGCACTTGTGAAGTCTAAAAGACCCCAAGTTTCAGGCGCAAATTAAACTGAGTAAGCCTACTTCATGCAAAATGCTGTTTTCGATACTTTTGCATCCTTAAGAATACAGTTCTAAGAGACTGAATACATACTGTGAAAATGTGAAAAGATGCAGTATTTGTGCGATATGATAAAAGTCCTGCCACTTTAGTTTCCATGGTATGATGAGTCAGAATTAAAATAATTTGTACATCTTAAGTTTTATTCAGAAATTAAAATCCATATTGTTCAGTTCTACACACCTGTGACCAAATGTTTTGTGCCTTTGTACATCCACTGTGATCTGTTCACTGTAATGCACATTCATAAATTATAAACCGAGTCACAATATTGTTGAAATTGCTGTTATATTTACAAGAAAGTTCAGGTTGTTCATAATATGTTTTGTAAAAACAGTGCCTTAAATGTGAACATTTTCAGAACGTATTTGTTCTTCTTTATACTCAAAAAAAGGGAAAAATATGGAGTCGTCCAGGGCTGGACGGGCAATCGGGCGTACCGGGCATTTGCCCGGTGGGCCGACAGTCCTCAAGGTCCGATGCCGTTGGATTTTTTTTTTCTTCCTTTTTTTTTTCTAAGAGACGGGCCCACAATTTAGACAGTGGACAAAACCAATCAGGATATAGGATGAAAGCGGCCCCACCCTTTCTCTGCGTGCTGCAGAACACTGAAACTACTCCCGCTAGTAGTTTCACTGTTGAGCGCGTGTTAAAGGAGAGGCAACATGGAGAAACCGAAGCGGCAGAAAGGAGGTGTGGAGAAGTTACGTGCAAAGAAATTGAAGAGTGTCGCTGTAGATGCTACAAAATGTGGAAAGATCACAGACATGTTTGCTGCTGTAGCCTCCATGTCCTCTGTAACAGTAATGCTGCAGCAACAGCAGCTGTAGGCAGAGCCGGCCAGAGGCATAGGTGACATATGCGGCTGCATAGGGCCCCCTGACCACCAGGCCCCCTCAAGCTCATCCACATTTGTCATGAAACTTTTTTGGTTTGTTTTAATTTTTTACAAATGCCAATTTCCTAAAAGAAAGAAGAGACTATTCTAACTGTCCAGATTTGTACACTTGTAACAACACTAATTTATTGAGTAGACTACACTCTAATATTTCTGTCTCAGACTGATGCTAAAAAGCTAATTCATGCATCTGTTACTTCTAGGTTGGACTATTGTAATTCATTATTATCAGGCTGTCCTAAAAGCTCCCTGAAAAGCCTTCAGCTGATCCAAAATGCTGCAGCTAGAGTACTGACAGGGACTAGAAAGAGAGAGCAGATTTCTCCCATATTGGCTTCTTTTCATTGGCTCATAGTCCCGTATCACCCCAATAGAGCACTTCACTCTCAGACTGCTGGCTTACTTGTGGTTCCTAGGATACTTCAGAGTAGAATGGGAGGCAGAGCCTTCAGCTTTCAGGCCCCTCTTCTGTGGAACCAGCTCCCAGCTTGGATTCAGGAGACAGACACCCTCTCTATTTTTAAGATTAGGATGAACGATGGGTTTTCTCTGTAATTATTGTGGGGTCTTTACCTTACACTATAAAGTGCCTTGAGATGTCTGTTTGTTGTGAGTTGGCACTGTATAAATAAAATGTAATTGAATTGAAAAGGCTGTAACTGTAATATATCCAAAAAAAAAAAGAAAAAAGAAAATCAACTTTAACCCTCCAGCATTAATAACAATTACGTTAAGGGGACAATGAAGTGGTATGAAGGGGGCCCCAAATCAAATATTGCTCAGGTCCCCATCAAGGCTTGGGCAGACTCTGCTGTAGGTGAAGACAGCAGCAGTGTGATGAGCAATGGTGATTGATTAATATCAATATTTATTTACAGCCATGGCACCTTAATCTGATAAAATAGCAAAGGGTCAAGGCCGAGAAGTGTTGGATGAGCAGCAAGTGTCCATTTTAGGCTGCATCATAGCATTTTAGATATTTAGGTTAAGGAATATGGACATCATGGAATATTGTTATAATTTCACCCTTGTTTTATTATATTTATTGCATACCTATGTAGACACAAGTAGAACATTTTATGATTGTATCTGCTTTATTAACAGGCAGAGATGAAGAATTGCAGTATGTTTACCTTGTGTTAAAGAATTAAAGAATCAGTAAAGAGTTTCTTGTCCAGCATCCCTGCACTGATATGATAACTCAGTGTGCCATTTTTCAAACTGTGGAACTGACAGGAGAAAGTTTACAGGTACACTGCCTTTGGTAAGTAAATAATACAATCCTTTTTTTTTTAAATATAAGCATTGTTTTTAGGTCAGTTTTAGTTTTATAGATATTATCAGATTACAAGGCATGTTATAGTGCACGGAAGCAGACCAACTGGTTTATGAGGACCCAATTGCAGGACTCAGAGGCAAGCATGGAGGTAAATAGAAAACAAGTCTTTATATGGCTGAAGATTTAAACAAACACGCAAACCAAGGCAGATAACTAATATAAAGAAAACCTAAATTTGGATGAATAACTAGGGAACACTAGGTAGATGGAGAACACAGGAACAGATCACGGCCACAACGACAACAAGACTACAACAAATGAAAAGGGGAAGACTGAGACAATATATACACACAGGAAGTAATGAGAGGAGAGTGGAAACATCCAGAGAGCAGTATTACACTAAAGAAACAAAAGAAGCAAAACTAAACACAAGTCACACGGGACACAGGACTGTCAAAATAAAACAGGAAGAGAGAAGGCAGGAAAACAAAGGCAAAAAAGAACAAGGGGGAAAAAAAACAAGGAGCAGTATTGTCCAAACAAAACAACACAACCTGGGCGGGTGAATGGGGGCTTAAAAGGAGGGACCAAAACCAGAAACAAAATAATAGGGTGCCAGGACAAAAACAAAAGGCAACAGCACGAGGCTGGAAAAACCAGTCCAAATCCAAAACACTGGGGATAAGGCAGAGCAGGGGTCAAAACTGTTTAGGGCTCTGCCAGGGAAACCACTCGTAAAACAACACAGTTGGCCCACAGCTTGCCCCATGGCCATCCAGGCCCACTGTGTTGTTGTCCTCACCCTGGAAAGAGAGTCGCGCACAGGAATGGGCCTGGCTATCCCCACCCTGGGAGCAAGGATGAGTGCAGGGTGTTCAGCTTCTAATGAGGCCCTGGGAGGAACAACAGTCTCTGGGGCAGTATGCTGTGAGGCATTAGTGTAGAGGATGTTTGAGGCAGCCCAGTGACATGAGTGCTTGTGACATGAGGGGGTGAGGAAAGCAGGGATTGCGGGTTCCTGGTCCTCAGCCCATATTTCTGCCAGCAAGGAGGCTGGTGAGGTGTAGGGTAAAGAGCCGAGCAGCTGGGCCTCCAGCAAGTAAAAAGTGAAGCCACATCAAAGCACTCTATGGTTTCATCTGAATTCAGGATAAGCTTGCAGACTTTTTTAGTGATGTCAGTGGTGTTTTCAATGAGATGAAGTGTGTTATCCACAAGTGGTGCTAGAATGATGGGGGGTACACCCTGTACAGGTCACCTCTCTGTCGCAGGACTAACTCAGAGAGACAGACAACCATTCCTACTCACACCTATGGGTAAGTTAGAATGACCAAATAATCTAACCGCAGTAATTGCATGTTGTTGGACTCTGAGAGGAAACAGGAGCACGCAAAGAAGACCCAAGCAGACATGGGGAGACCATGCAAACTCCACACAGAAAGGTCCCGGCCAAGGTGAAACGAACCTAGGACCTTCTTGCTGTGAGGCAGATGTGCTAACCACTACGCCACCGTGCTGCCCCAGTTATAAGGTTGTATAGAGGAATTGTTGCACTAGAGAGAGTAACTTAAACCTGCATCTTGATTTCCTCTGCTTCAGGATTTTTTTAGTTTTGTAATCCTTATCGCTGTTTCTGTGGCTATGATGAGATCCAATATGGGCAAAAAATTGAGCCCTTTGGCGAGCACGTCCGTTTCTGGTTTAGTGAGAACCATATAGTGCACCCACTTATCTTGGCTGTCTTTGGTTGTGCTGTCTTCCTGGTCTCGTCCACATGGTCCTCATAAGGTCACGTGATAGGATGGGGCAAAGTTTCACAGTGGTTTTGCCTGACATCCCTGGTTGTAATGATCCACGCCTTTTTCCACACCGTGGCTCATATGATGATACACATAATCAATAGTGAGTCAGTGATCACCTCCAAATGGGACCAGCCTGACTAGGGTTTAAAAATCTTTGAATCTCCATCTTTTGGTTTTAAAACTGAAGTCTCTTTGAATCACAAGTGAAACATCTTCATAAACTTAAAGACGTCCAGTTGCCTTTCTTCAATCTCTTTAGAAACTATGGTATACGTCAGAACAGGAATAAATTGCTTGCATTTGCACTGCTCTTTAATGTTCATTATATTAGTATAACCTTCCTCTTATTGCAGTTTTTCTACCTTTACATTTTTTCGCCATTAGAACTGAATATTCTGTTTTGTATTACCCTAAATTGAATGTATGATTAAACCCAAAGAATGAGACAAAACCAAAGATTGGCTTCAGCTTTTATTTTATATTTTACGCTGTTCATATGCAAAAATGTGTGTGGTGTGTGTTATTTGATTACTATTTTCATATCAGTTTTTTGAGTTTTTATTTCTTCAGAAAGATTAGGGCAGCAAAATCATCAACTTCCCTCTAATACTGATAATGTTGGTAATTGGTAATGTGCTCTATAACAGAGCTGTCAGGGATCATCACTGATTTTCATTATAATTAAAAAAAAAACTCAATTGGGGAAAAAACTAACATAGCAAAACATCATGTTAATTTTCTTTATGATGCCAAAACTTTCTTGGATGCACAAAACTTTAACAGGACTTTTTTTATGTCTTTGGACTGCAAACCATATTATGGGGTTGAGGCTGCCAGGAACAATACGAAAGAGAATAGCACAGATTTTCCTGTAATCATTGTATTGAGGAAAGCGATGCAAAGTAATAAGTAACATTCCACAAAAAAGCATAATCAAATAAACAACCAGGTGGGTGCTGCAGGTCTTCAAGGCTTTACTGTTCAAAGACCTGTTCTTATTGGTCAGACAAACAATTGTAATTTTAGTATAGGTGAGAACTATAGAACCAATAGAACCTGCAAACAGGACCCCAGTAAAAGTGAGTCCATAGACATTATTAATAAATGCATTTTCACAGGAGAGTTTAAACAATGAGGCATTATCACAGTGTGGATTTGTGATCATAGTCCTGCATCTACTCAGCCGTATGGTCAGACCGAGCAGAATCCCGACCAGAACGAAGGCCACTCCCCAGGCAGAAACTGTCAGCTTGATCACCATTTTGTTGGTCATTATGGAAGCATATTGCAGAGGATTACAGATGGCCACATATCTGTCAAAGGCCATAATCATGAGCACAGTGTGACTGGTGGTACCAACCAAATGTGCAATGAAAGCCTGAACAACACACTCGTAATAACTGATGAGGCGCTCAGAAGGAGGTCTCATCAGGTCTATGAGCAGACGGGGTACCACAATCGAGTTTGCAAGTATATCATTCACTGGCAAGTTGCAAAAAAGCAGATACATTGGCTGGTGAAGTTTCATCTCAGAGAAAATCAGAACAGCAATGCCACAATTTATAACCATTATAAACAGGTAGGAGAAAAAGAAGAAGAGAAAGGTGGGGTAGAGAAAATCCTTAGAAACATTTAACCCCTCGAGTTGGAGTGTGAAGCTGTTGTAGGTGTAGTTTTCCATCAACCTGAAAAAAAACAAAGCTGTTATTTTACAGTTATAGTGATATTAATAATTATGATCTTAGAAAAAATGAAAGGAACATCACAGTGTTGAGAATGATGAGGATGCGTTATCGAAAAGGTGATGTGTGAAGCTAGAGTGAAGGTACAGTAACACCTCAGAGTGTGGTTGGTCTGTCACTGTCCTCTGTTTTATAGGCACTGACTTTCTCTCAGAGGGTATCCATAATTCAAGAAGTCTTATCTGATGCAATCATTGTGACAACAAACTTCAAAGCAGCTTGATTTATGGAAAGTAAGATTTAGTGCTCATAAGGCTGTTCTCTTAAAAACTACATTGTTCCTTTGATTGATTAAATATACAGTTTAATGGCGCTTGCGACCATAGGTGAGGGTAGGAATGTAGATCAGCAGCTCTGCTTTCATGCTCAGCTTTCTTTTTGCCACAACAGATTCCTCCAGCAACCTCATCACTGCAGATGCTGCACTAATCTTCAGCTCCACTCTTCCCTCACTTAGGAATAAGGTCTTTAAGTACAGTGCCTTGCGAAAGTATTCGGCCCCCTTGAACTTTTCAACCTTTTGCCACATTTCAGGCTTCAAACATAAAGATATAAAATTTTAATTTTTTGTGAAGAATCAACAACAAGTGGGACACAATCGTGAAGTGGAATGAAATTTATTGGATGTGTCAAACTTTTTTAACAAATAAAAACCTGAAAAGTGGGGCGTGCAATATTATTCGGCCCCTTTTCTTTCAGTGCAGCAAACTCACTCCAGAAGTTCAGTGAGGATCTCTGAATGATCCAGTGTTGTCCCAAATGACTGATGATGCTTATGGCATGTTGCAAATTTCATTAGGGCTGCAACTATTGATTATTTTAGCAGTTGTGTATTTTATTTATATTGATTACCCAAGTAACTGGATAAGAAATACTTTTATCATATTAATAATTCATCTGCATATTTTAACTTACGTACTGCAGTTTTTCCCTGTGTGAAACAAACAGGGTGGATGGAGCAGCTACAAAGTTCTCTTTTCTTTACTTACTGATCAGGTGGTTGATGAAGGACCTCCAGCTGTTTCCCAGTAAAGGTTTAATGGAGGTTACAGGGACGAAAAGGCTTCTTTTGGACACTAGAAAAACATTTCCTTCTGCTCCATCTGAGCGCGCCGGCTCCGCCTCTTTCCGCTTGTGCAGACAGACTGCACGTAAATCAGCTGACTGCTGCTGTTGGGTCATCAGTGTTCACGTGAAAAACTAGGGGCTGCGTGAGCGCAATCTTGTAATGCTTTATATATACAAGCATTCCCCTAAATACTGCAAGTCTATATTTAGTCACAAATCAGGGATTAAAGTATCAAAAATATTTTATCGGGGAAGGGGTTCTTCCGGTACCGGACGGTCACTAATGCTAATAGCTGCGCTCGCTAGCAGTATGTCCAGGAGCTGAAGTAGAGAAAAAATAACAGCTGATTCTCAGCACAGCGAGCACAACACACAAACAAGGCAGAGAGCGGTGGAGGCGGAAAAACATGTCAGCGATGATCGCTCAGTGTCAAAGGGAATCCGTCGCAGCGACGGAGGATCTGAGGGGGTTGTTTTCTAACTCCTGATCCCCCACTCCATTCCAGTAGGTGGCGGTAATGCAGCTCTAAGCTGGTTTGGTCAACCGCAAACCCACAAGAAGAAGACGACGACTGAGCCCTGTAATGCAGCTAATGTGAGCGAAACGTTATTTAATGTATTGGATTACATTTTTTAAATTTTTTTCCGATATCCGATCCAGTAATTTAGGCCAGTATCGGACCGATACCAATACTGAATATCGGATTGGCGCCTCCCTAGTTCCTACCAGTTCTCACTTTCTTTCTTTCTTTGTGTCTTCTGTCTGATGGTTTCAAACTCTGATCACACACTCACCTGGAATTTATGAGACACACCTATTCCTGATCTCGTCAAGGCCACTATTTAACCCTATATTTATCACGGCCCACCGGCAGGCCCATTAAATTCAAAGGTGCCACCATTTGTGAGCTTCAATTACCGTAATAACCCTGCGTTGGGTGTGAAGCGCAATTTCTCGGCTTTCAGAAACCGGTTGAAGTTTTCCGATGAGACAAACGGTTGCATAATTACGGTAATTCAAAGCGAGTTTGATCAGACGTCTCAGCAGCAATACACTCTGTGTTAACCAGCTGTTCATGGCAAGTAACAGGTGCTTCGGTGATCACAGCTGTTAAAGGGTTAACCTGTCATGCTGCTGTTAGAATTTACTGGATTGTTGTCTGGATAACAGTAAGTGCTGCCAGATTCTGTGCTGTTTGCCACTGTTTTGCTTGAACTTGTGTTATGTTCTGATACATAAAACTTTAGGACTTAAATAGGGTGTACTTTGTACAATGACTATATTTATTTACATAGGAATTTTACAATATAAAGATATTCCTCTCACATTTGGCAAATTCCTACAGCAGTGATGACCAATAATAATAATAATAAGAAGAAGAAAAAACCTTATCCCCCTGGAAAGCCTCTTTATTTCCTGTAAATGATGCCACATTTGTAAGGAAAATGCTTTTGTGGGGGTTGAGCAGCAGAGTTGAGTATGTCAGTTTCACCCATGACTGTCATGATCTTGGGTCCTTATGACCCAGTTTTGTTTGTTGTGCTCTGTTTTTTGTATTGTGTTTTATCTTTTCTGTGTTTCTTTTGTTGTGGGTTTTGGTTATGTTTTGATTTCCATGTTCCTTGTGTTCCCCCTGTGTTCTGTGTCTAGTCCACATCTTTCTTCTCTTGTCGGACTTCCTGTTTTATTTTGATAGTCACCTGGTTCTGGTGTGCGATGTTCTGTTTTGCTTCCCCCTTGTCATTAGTGTTATTTGGTTCACCTTTGGTTCCAGCTGTTTCCACTCCCCTCATCAGCTCTCATGTGTATTTAAGTCCTGTGTTTCCTCTATTTCACTGATCTTCAAATCCAGGCCTTGAGGTCCAGTGTCCTGCAGGTTTTAGATGTATGCCTGATCCAACACACCTGAATCAAATGGCTGAATTATCTCCTCGGTATGCAGTCAAGTTCACCAGAGTCCTGCTAATGACTTCTATATTTGACTGAGGTGTGTTGAAGCAGAGACACATCTAAAAGGTGCAGGACACCGGCCCTCGAGGCCTGGATTTGAGGATCCCTGCTCTATTTGTTGTTGCATCCTTGTCAGCTCTCCTGTCAGTGGTCACATCACTGATTCCCCTGCTGTCTGCCTCTCTGTCTGAGCCCTGTTAAGTGTGTCTTCTAATTTATGGGGTGGCTGTAGCTCAGTAGGTAGAGCAGGTCACCTACTGATCGGAAGGTCAGCGGTTCGATTCCTGGCTACTCCAGGCTACATGCCAATGTATCCTTGGGCAAGATACTTAACCCGACCATCCTGTCGGAGTATGAATGTGTGTGAATGCTAGTTAATTAAAAGCACTTAGTATAAACATGGAAGTGCTTGTATGAATGTGAGTGCATGGGTAAATGTAAACATGTTCACCGTATTTTCCGGAGTATAAGTCGCACTTTTTTTCATAGTTTGGCTGGGGGTGCGACCTATACTCCGGAGCGACGTATATGTGACATTTATAACACATGAACCAAAATACTCCAGCCACTTGACATCTCCGTGAACTGCAGCTTTAAGGCAGTCTTGCGTAACCTGTGGGCGCAGTGGATGATGGACGGAGAGCACAGCTTAACGGCAACTGGGAGAATGCGCCACCCAACTTTCCTGGAAGTCATTGGATGGATCAAGAAAACATGGGTTTCAGTGACAAACCATCCTGTTGGGATTCAGAAAGGCTGGAATAATTGGAACTGCAGCTGACGACGAGTCTGACTAACGCGACACAGAAGAGGAAGCGGCGCTTCGTCTACGGAGTGTACGGAATTGTTTAGAAGTGACACCGAGGATGAAGAATTCAATGGATTGATGGTTTGGTTAACTTGTTAGTATGTTCTTTATGCTATGGTTATCTGAATAACTTAATGTTACGTTAACATACCGAACATGTGTTCGTTGTGCGTCATGTAGCTGAATGTGTTACGTTAGCATAATGTAGGCGTAACCGTGTTCGTCCTGTTCTTTAATCCATTATTATTTTAAATTGCCGTTCAAGATGGAATTTCTGCTCTGAGTCTCGGATTCTATCAACCCCCCCCCCCCAAAAAAAGTGCGACTTATAGTCCAGTGCGACCTATATATGCTTTTCTCTTCTTTATTATGCATTTTTTGGCTGGTGCGACCTATACTCCGGAGCGACGTATAGTCCGAAAAATACAGTAAGCGCTTTGAGTGCTCTGACTGAGTAGAAAAGCGCTATATAAGAGCTAGTCCATTTACCATTTATGCTGCTGGTCCTGTCCAGTTTAGTCTTGTGTTCCAGCAATAAATCTAAGTTATTTGAGTTTACATCTGTGTCCAGTGTCCTGCATTCAGATCCTTTATCCTGCCTGCCTCAGTGGTTCATGACAATGACAAACTTGCCAAATCTTCTCTGCCAAGCATCCAAACCAATAAATGATACCAAACAAGAGTCAGTAGCAGAATAAGCTGTTAGGCACTGACAAACTGTGAATAACACATTTCCTGCGGACAGTGGTAAACAGAATATCACTTACATTTCTGCAATCAGTACACTGGGGGAAATGATGCAAAGTAATAATCATTCACCAAAAATTAAAATCAATATAAATAGTTTCCAGGTTTTATGTTTTTATGATATCCTTTCAAATGTGTAAACACTTTTTTACATGATGGCAAATAATGGTGCAGAACATGCAGTGTGCAGAATACACCACCAGGTGGTGATCAGTTTACAGCTCAGCTCGTCTCCTCACCTGAGTGTCCAGAACATACGCAATTACAAAATTGATCAACCACCTGCAACCTAGGGTGTCCTGGTGCCATGTTCACTTGTGGACATCCTTGTGTTTGAACATGGTGTTCGTTATGGACAAACTGTGGTTTGCACAGAAATCCAATAACACAACACCACTCAGGTTCAGCTCAGGTCAGGTGGTGGAAGGAATACTTCAAGAACCTCCTTAATCCCACTGACATGTCTTCTGTAGAGGAAGCAGGATCTCAGGACGAGGAGGCTCCATTGTGGTGAAGAGAGTTGAGCGTAAAAGCAATGCTGTTGATTTACTGGCCAGTCTACATCTCTACCTTCCCCTGTGTTCACAATCTTTGGGTAGTAACTGAAAGAACAAGATCACAGGCACAAGCAGTGAAAAAGAGCTTCCTCTGAGGGATGGCTGGCCTCTTCCTTAGAAATAGGGTGAAGAGTGCAGTAATTTGGGTGGGGCTCAGATTAGAGCCACTACTCTTCCACTTGAAAAGAACCAATTGAGGTGGTTTGGTCATCTGACTAATGCCACCTGGACACCTCTACGGTGGGGGTGGGGAGTTCTGGACATGTCCTAACAGGAAGAGACCCAAGACACACTGAAGAGATTGTGTCTGTCAGTTGGCCTGGGAACACTTTGGTATTCCCCTGGATAAGCTGGAGGAGGTGGGTTCCTGTGCTTAGGCTGCTGCCCACAAGAACTGGATGGATGGATTATGCTTCAAACTGAAAAATTTTAAATAAAAATATCATTTAGCTTGCTAAGCCATGTCAGGCTATTTTATGCCTTCTACAAGCAACTCTTGCCACTCAGCCACCAGTCTACAGACAGTAGTTTGGCCTGTTTTGTGATATTGTCGAAATCGGTTTTAATCAAGTGCAATGTGACACAAGATGCTTACAAATTCTGTGGCATGGCTGAGGACATGTTTGTTCATGACTCACAGGGTTCCCCCTGTAAGTGCAGAACATCAGTCAGCCTTTAGAAAACAGTGCAGTTTCTCCAGGAATTATAATACGGTTTGAAACAGTGTCTAATGTTGTGGGTGTACAAATGTACTTTTTTACAGTGTTTATGCAAACAAATTAAAATGTGACATGTTTCTTTCATTTAGTAGTGTTTCTTTGTAATCACAGTAAAATTACTGCAGATTGGAAAATATATTTAAAATCAGACTTTTTTTCTTTAGACGTCACACTGTTCCCAACATTTTTACCACATAATTCAGCATTTGTGTTTGAAATGTGTAACATGATGCACCTTAACTTCAAGTTGTAGTTTGACTTGAAATAGTGCTATGTTCTATTCTGTGTGTAGAACTGAGTTTTTTTAATCTATTTTAAAAGATCCTTGAAGTCATAACATTTTTTTTATCAATATTTATTCACAGATAATGTTTATAACTTTTAAGAAACTGAATGTTTAGCTGAAAAAGCACACTAATTATTTGTGAATTTTCCAGGTGTAATACATCATTATTATAATTTTCTCTCAAAATTTAAAGGCTCATTTTTTACAAGATGGAAATTTTCTTTTAGAATGAAATAATTCATATAAGAATTTGCGTATCTCTTTGGACTGCACACCATAGATGATGGGGTTGAGGCTGCCGGGGACAATGACAAAGAGAATAGCACAGAGCTTTCTGTAATCTGAGTACTCAGGGAAGCGATGCAAAACAATGGCAATCATTCCACTGACCAGCATAATCAAATAAACAACCAGGTGGGTGCTGCAGGTCTTCAAGGCTTTACGGTTCAAAGACTTGTTCTTACTGGTCAGACAGACAACTGTAATTTTGGTATAGGTGAGAACTATGCTGCCTATAGAGGAGGTGAGCAGGACCACAGTAAAGGTGAGACCATAGATATTATTAATGACCACACTCTCACAGGAGAGCTTAAACAGTGAGGCATTGTCACAGTATGGATTTGTGATCAAAGTTCTACATGTGCTCAGCCGTATGGTCAGACCGAGCAGAATCCCAACCAGAACAAAGGCCACCCCCCAGGCAGAAACTGTCAGCTTAATCACCATTTTGTTGGTCATTATGGAAGCATATCGCAGAGGATTACAGATGGCCACATATCTGTCAAAGGCCATAATCATGAGCACAGTGTGGGACATTGTTGAAAACAACTGTGTAACAAAAGCCTGAACAACACACTCATAATAAGTGATGAAGCGCTCAGAAGGAGGCCTCAAAATATCTGCAATCAAACGAGGTACAATTTGTGTAATTCCAATTATGTCACTGACTGAGAGGTTGCAAAGAAGAAGATACATGGGCTGCTTAAGGTTCTTGTCAATTACAATTAGAATTGAAATACTAATATTCATAACCATGCTAAAAATGTAGGAAGTTAAGAACAAGAAAACAACAGGGTACATTAAATCCTTTGAAACAGTGAAGCCTTCTATCTGCAGTGTCATGCTGTTGTAGGTGTAGTTTTCCATCAGCTTTTAAAAAAAATGTTAATTTAATTTTTATGAAAACCCAATGCAGCAAAGGAAAGATGTTATCTGATGTTTTTAACAAATGAAGTAAAAATATTTCCCAAAACAGGTACAAAGTTAAACATTTACATATCATTTAGGGTATCCTCAGAAATGATGAAAATACACTTCTCTATATTGTAATTAAGACAGTAATACGTGCTTCATGGTGAAGTAAGCAGCTGTTATTCACCAGCGGTAACGAAAGTCTTTTTGTTTTTATAGATGTCATCTAACTATCAAGGGAAATCCTGAGCATTACATTAGGTAGGATTTAATATTAAATAATCTATGTCTCAGCTCGTCTCAAATGAGTGAGCTCCCTCTGTCGGGCCAAAAAAAAAACAATCACCAACCTGTGATAAGATAAGATAAGATAGTGTTTATTTGTCACATGCGCAGTTATACACAGTACAATGCACAGTGACATGTATTTTGTACCTGCAACCATATATACACACACATATAAATAAGAAGAATAAAAATAAAAATAAGTAATTCACACTATACACTATACACACTTTTACATGGAATTATAGGTTATAATATTTACATTGTGCAATAATGGTCCAGTTAGGGCTCAGAGTTGAGCAGACGGATGGCTTGTGGGTAAAAACTCTTCTTCAACCTTTCACCTTCCTCCCAGCCCTGGCTGGATGAGACAACCCGCGCTCTCAGACGTGAGTGCAGACGCGCTGAGAGAAGGTGGAAAAAGGATAAGCTCCATGTCTCCTTAGAGATCCTGCGTAACTGTTTATTGAAATATCAGAAAGCAGTAAAATATGCAAAGTCTGCTTATTTCTCTAACATTGTTTCAAGTAACAGTCACAGGCCTCATTTTCTTTTTAATGTTTTTAATTCACTCGCTGATCCTCGCTGTAATGTAAACCAAGCCAAGGTCTGTCCTGCACTGTGCGAAAACTTTAAGAAATTTTTTGTGGAAAAAATTTCTGCCCTCAGGCCTTCATCACCTCAGGCTGAAACAGACTCATCTGCACCTCCTCCCAGCAGAGCTGTCTTTGAGCAGTTTGAGCCTGTCACACTCTCCACACTAAAGGAGGTGATTCACAATATGAGACCTGTAAACTCTCCCACAGACTGTGTTCCGTCTCGCCTTTTTAAAGAGGCTTTTGATTCAGTGGGACCAACTATCCTCGCTCTGATTAACAGTGCGCTTGCATCTGGTTGTGTTCCAGCTGCCTTTAAACATGCAGTTGTACAGCCTCTAATCAAGAAGAAGAACCTTGACCCTGATGTTCTTTCAAATTACAGACCAATTTCTAAATTACCATTTTTATCCAAGGTTCTTGAAAAAGTTGTTTTTAAGCAACTTCAAGCATTTTTAAGTGAACATGGAATGTGGGAAAAGTTTCAGTCAGGTTTTAGAATGCGTCACAGCACAGAGACGGCTCTTTTAAGAGTTTTTAACGATCTGCTTTTAACTGTGGACTCTGGTAGTCCTGCAGTTTTAGTACTTCTAGATCTGTCAGCTGCCTTTGACACTGTGGACCACGAGATCCTTCTATCCCGCCTAGAACATGAAATTGGCATTAAAGGCACGGTTCTGACTTGGTTCAGATCTTATCTTACTGATAGAAGTTTCTCTGTCCATCTAGGAAACTGTTTTTCTACCACAGCAAAGCTTTCTTGTGGAGTGCCTCAGGGGTCCATTCTGGGCCCAATTCTTTTCTCATTGTATATGTTGCCTCTAGGGTCGATTTTTAGGAAACATAATATTTGTTTCCACTGTTTTGCTGACGACATCCAGGTGTATATGCCCATCAAACTGAACAGCAGAGATCCATGGGAACCCCTGCTGAACTGTCTAAGTGACATCAAGTCCTGGATGAGAAACAATTTCCTAAATCTTAATGAAAGCAAAACCGAGGTCATATGCTTTGGTAAATTTGACCCCTCAAGCTACTCCTCTGGCACTCCGAGTCATTTGGCTCCTCACTGTCGTGATGCTGTGAAAAATCTGGGTGTCATTTTAGACAGTAGTTTTATAATGGAGAAGCAAGTAAGTGCTGTTACCAAAATCAGTTTTTACCAACTCAGAGTTATTGCCAAGGTAAAACCTTATCTCCCGCAGCAGGACCTGGAAAAAGTTATTCATGCTTTTATTACTTCCCGCCTGGACTACTGTAATTCTCTGTACTTTGGCATAGATCAATCATCTGTGCGCCGCCTGCAGGTAGTCCAGAATGCGGCAGCTCGTCTTTTAACCGGTTTAAAAAAGCATGAACACATTACCCCAGTCCTGTCATCCCTTCACTGGCTCCCTGTCCGTTTTAGAATCGATTTTAAGATTTTATTGCTTACTTTTAAAGCCTTAAACGGACTGGCACCTTTGTATCTGTCTGAGCTGCTTCACTGTCACACCCCTGTAAGAGCTCTGAGGTCATCGAACCAGCTGCTCTTACAGAGGCCTAAAACTAGACTAAAACAGAGAGGTGATCGAGCTTTTGCAGCAGCAGCACCAAAGCTATGGAACGATCTACCTCTCCATATCCGCACAGCTCAGACGATACACACATTTAAATCTCTATTAAAAACACATTTCTTTTCCTTGGCATTTGGCTGCAGTGCTACCTCCTTTTAGATGATTGTTTTATGGTATTTTATGGTACTTGTTTTAAACGTTTTAATTTTTAATTTTCTTATGTTATTTATTGTTCTTAATGTTTTTATTTATTTATTTTTATTTTATTATTTTATTTATTTATTTATATATTTTTATTTTTATTTAGTATAGTCCTTGGGGTTACAGATCTTGTACAGCACTTTGGTCAACGTCGTTGTTTTAAATGTGCTTTATAAATAAACTTGACTTGACTTGACTTGACTTAGCCCTCAGGCAGCGGTAACGCCGGCCTGATGGGAGCAGGGAGAAGAGAGAGTGTCCGGGGTGGCTGGGCTGTTTTAGGATCTTCATGGCCCTCAGCCTGCACTGCTTGGTGTAAATGTCCTGCAGGTTGGGGAGGGTGGTTCTGATGGTCCGTTCAGCTGAACGAACCACCCTTTTTAGGGCCATGAAGTCCTGCTTGGTGCAGTTTCCCATCCAGGTGGTGATGCTCCCACGCATGATGCTCTCGATGGTGCAGGTGTAAAAGTTCCTGAGCACCTTGAGTGGGAGCTTGAAGTCTCTCAGCCGCCTGAGGAGGTAGAGACGCTGTCTGGCCTTCTTCACAGTGATGTTTATGTGATGAGTCCAGGACAGGTCCTGTGAGATGGTCACTCCCAGGTATTTGAAAGTGTCCACTCTTTCCATCCATCCATCCATCCATTTTCTTCCGCTTATCCGGGGCCGGGTCGCGGGGGCAGAAGCCTAAGCAGAGAAGCCCAAGCTTCCCTCTCCCCAGCCCCCTCCTCCAGCTCATCCGGAGGGACCCCAAGGCGTTCCCAGGCCAGCCGAGATACATAATCTCTCCAGCGTGTCCTGGGTCTACCACGGGGCCTCTTCCCGGTGGGACATGCCCGGAACACCTCACCCAGGAGGCGGCCAGGAGGCAACCTAATCAGATGCCCGAGCCACCTCAACTGGCTCCTTTCGATGTGGAGGAGCAGCGGCTCTACTCTGAGTCCCTCCCGGATGGCCGCACTCCTCACCTTATCTCTAAGGGAGAGGCCAGCCACCCTTCGAAGGAAACTCATTTCTGCCGCTTGTATTCGCGATCTTATTCTTTCGGTCACTACCCAAAGCTCGTGACCATAGGTGAGGGTAGGAACGTAGATCGACCGGTAAATCGAGAGCTTCGCTTTTACGCTAAGCTCCCTCTTCACCACGCCGGACCGGTGCAGCGTCCGCATCACTGCAGAAGCAGCCCCGATCCGCCTGTCGATCTCCCGTTCCCTTCGCCCATCACTCGTGAACAAGACCCCGAGATACTTAAACTCCTCCACTTGAGGCAAGAACTCGTTCCTGAGCCGGAGATGGCACTCCACCCTTTTCCGGCTGAGGACCATGGCCTCAGACTTAGAGGTGCTGATTCTCATGCCAGCCGCTTCACACTCGGCTGCGAACCGTTCCACTGCGAGCTGGAGGCCCCCCCCTGATGAAGCCAACAGAACCGCATCATCTGCAAAAAGCAGAGATGAGACTCTGAGGCCACCAAGGAAGAAGCCTTCCGCCACCTGGCTACGCCTAGAAATTCTGTCCATAAAAATTATGAACAGAATCGGTGACAAAGGGCAGCCCTGACGGAGTCCAACACCCACAGGAAACAAATCCGACTTATTACCGGCTATACGGACCAAGCTCTCACTGTGGTTGTACAGGGACTGAACAACCACAGTGAGAGCTGTGACACCCCATACTCCCGCAGAACCTCCCAAAGAACACCCCGAGGAACACGGTCGAATGCCTTCTCCAAGTCCACAAAGCACATGTAGACTGGTTGGGCAAACTCCCACGCACACTCGAATATCCTTGAGAGGATAAAGAGCTGGTCCAGCGTTCCACGACCAGGACGAAAACCGCATTGTTCCTCCTGAATCCGAGGTTCGACTAACGGACGCACCCTCCTTTCCAGCACCCTGGCATAGACCTTACCGGGGAGGCTGAGGAGTGTGATCCCCCGAAAGTTGGAGCACACCCTCCGGTCTCCCTTCTTAAAGATGGGGACCACCACCCCGGTCTGCCAATCCAATGGCACTGCCCCAGATCTCCACGCGATGTTGCAGAGGCGTGTCAACCAAGACAGCCCTACAACATCCAGAGCCTTCAGGAACTCAGGGCGAATCTCGTCCACCCCAGGGGCTCTGCCACCAAGGAGTTGTTTAACTACCTCAGTGACCTCACCCCCAGTGATGGTCAAGTCATCCCCCTCATCCCCAGACTCTGCTTCCACTACAGAAGGCGTGTCAGTGGGATTCAGAAGGTCCTCGAAGTATTCCTTCCACCGTCCGACTATAGCCTCAGTTGAAGTCAGCAGCACCCCCCCCCGCACTATAAACAGTGTGAGTGAAGCACTGCTTTCCCCTCCTGAGTCGCCTGACGGTTTGCCAGAATCGCTTCGATGCCGTCCGAAAGTCTTTTTCCATAGCCTCACCAAACTCCTCCCACACCCGAGTTTTTGCTTTGGCCACTACCCGAGCTGCATTCCGCTTGGCCTGTCGATACCTGTCAGCTGCCTCCGGAGTCCCACAGGCTAACCAAGCCCGATAGGACTCTTTCTTCAGCTTGATGGCTCCCTTCACCTCCGGTGACCACCATCTGGTTCGGGGGTTACCACCACGACAGGCACCAACCACCTTGCAGCCACAGCTCTGAGCAGCAGCCTCAACAATGGAGGTGCGGAACATGGTCCATTCAGACTCAATGTCCTCAGCCTCCCTCGGAATGCTGTCGAAGTTCTGCCGGAGGTGGGAGTTGAAGATCTCCCGGACTGGGGCTTCTGCCAGGCGTTCCCAGCGCACCCTCACAATACGTTTAGGTGTGCCAGGTCTGTCCAGCATCTTCCCCCGCCACCTGATCCAACTCACCACCAGGTGGTGATCAGTTGACAGCTCAGCTCCTCTCTTCACCCGAGTGTCCAGAACATACGGCCGCAGATCTGATGATACGATTACAAAATCGATCATCGACCTGCGACCTAGGGTGTCCTGGTGCCATGTGCACTTATGGACATCCTTGTGTTCGAACACGGTGTTTGTTATGGACAAACTGTGGTTTGCACAGAAGTCCAATAACAAAACACCATTCGGGTTCAGATCGGGCAGGCCGTTCCTCCCAATCACGCCCCTCCAGGTCTCACTGTCATTGCCCACGTGAGCGTTGAAGTCTCCCAGCAAGACTATGGAGTCACCAGATGGAGCACTCTCCAGCACCCCACCCAGCAACTCCAAAAAGGGTGGGTACCCTGAACTGTCATTCGGCGCATAAGCGCAAACAACAGTCAGGACCCGTTCCCCAGCCCGAAGGCGCAGGGAAACTACCCTCTCGTCCACCGGTGAAAACTCCGACGTACAGGCAGCAAGCCGGGGGGATACAAGAATACCCACCCCAGCTCGCCGCCTCTCACCGAGGGCAACTCCAGACTGGAACAGAGTCCAGCCCTTCTCCAGGAGACTGGTTCCAGAGCCCAGGCCATGCGTTGAGGTGAGCCCAACTATGTCTAGCTGGTATCTCTCAACCTCACGCACTAGCTCAGACTCCTTCCCCACCAGAGAGGTGACATTCCATGTCCCAACAGCCAGTTTCGATAGCCGGGGATCGGTCCGCCAGGGCCTCCGCCCTCGGCCACCGCCCGACACACATTGCACCCGACCCCTACGACACCTCCTGCGGGTGGTGGGCCTGCAGGAGGGCGGGCCCATGTAACCTCTTCGGGCTGCGCCCGGCCAAGCACCACGGGCTAATGCCTGGCCACCAGACGCTCTCCCTCGAGCTCCCTCCCCAGGCCTGGCTCCAGGGTGGGGCCCCGGTAACCCTATCCCGGGCAGGGTAAACTGTTCCCTTGTTTTTTCACTCATGAGGGTCTTCTGAACCGCTCTTTGTCTGGACCCTCACCCAGGACCAGTTTGCCATGGGAGACCCTGCCAGGGGGACAAGCCCCCAGACAGCATAGCTCCTGGGATCACTGGGACACACAAACCCCTCCACCACGATAAGGTGGCGATTCACGGAGGAGTCCACTCTTTCCACCTCAGCATAACTGATGATAAGTGGATGGTAGTCCCTCTGCTGCTTCCTGCTGAAGTCCACGATCAGTTCCTTCGTTTTGCTGACGTTGAGCAGGAGGTGGTTCTCCTGGCACCAGTTCTCCAGGCGGGAGACCTCTCTCCTGTAGGCTGTCTCCTCATTGTGGGAGATTAGTCCCACAACAGCAGTGTCGTCAGCAAACTTGATGATGACGTTGGACTCTGACGTGGCCTCGCAGTCATGGGTGTACAGTGAGTACAGCAGAGGGCTGAGCACACAGCCTTGGGGGGATCCAGTGTTGAGGGTGAGGGAGGATGAGGTGAGGTGACCCACTCGTACCATCTGTGGTCTGCTGGTCAGGAAGCTGTGAACCCACCTGCACCGGGATGGGCCCAGGCCCAGGTCCAGCAGCTTAGAGACCAGCCTGGAGGGAACTATGGTGTTGAATGCTGAGCTGTAATCTACAAACAGCAGTCTCACATAGTTCCCCTTACCAGTGTCTATGTGTGAAAGGGTCTTGTGGAGGAGGAAGGATATGGCGTCATCTGTGGATCTGTCTGGCCGGTATGCATACTGTAGTGGGTCGAGGGTGGTGGGCAGTGAGGAGGTGATGAATGTCTTGATGAGTCTCTCAAAACACTTCATCACCACAGAGGTGAGTGCTATGGGCCTGAAGTCATTGGGGCTGCTGGGGTGTGGTTTCTTTGGGACAGGGACTATAATGGACTTTTTAAAGCAGGTGGGAATCACACACAGTTTCAGTGAGAGGTTGAATATCAGTGTAAACACAGGTGCCAGCTGGTCAGCACAGGTCTTAAGGACACGTCCACTAATACCGTCTGGTCCAGCCGCTTTCCTGGTGTTTACACGTCTAAACGCCCTCCTCACGTCGCGCTCCGTCACAGTGAGTGTCTCCGCCCCTCCGGCCGGCAGCGCAGCGGGCTGTCGGCAACGAGGGAACAGTTTACCCTGCCCGGGATAGGGTTACCGGGGCCCCACCCTGGAGCCAGGCCTGGGGAAAGCTCGAGGGAGAGCATCTGGTGACTGGGCATTTGCCTGTGGTGCCCGGTCAGGCGTAGCCGAAGAGGTTACATGGGCCCACTCTCCTGTAGGCCCATCACCCACAGGAGGCGTCGTAGGGGTCGGGCACAGTGTGTGTCGGGTGGCGGCCAAGGGCAGAGGCCCTGGCGGACCGACCCCCGGCTATTGAGACTGGCTATTGGGACATGGAATGTCACCTCTCTGGTGCGGAAGGAGCCTGAGCTAGTGCGTGAGGTTGAGAGATACCAGCTGGGCTCACCTCAACGCATGGCCTTGGCTGTGGAACCAGTCTCCTGGAAAGGGGCTGGACTCTGTTCCAGTCTAGAGTTGCCCTCGGTGAGAGGCAGCGAGCTGGGGTGAGTATTCTTGTATCCCCCCGGGTTGCTGCCTGCACGTCAGAGTTTTCATCGGTGGACAAGAGGGTTGTTTCCCTGTGCCTCCAGGCCAGGGAACAGGTCCTGACTGTTGTTTGCGCTTATGCGCCGAATGACAGTTCAGAGTACCCACCCTTTTTGGAGTCGCTGGGCAGGGTGCTGGAGAGAGCTCCATCCGATGACTCCATAGTCTTGCTGGGAGACTTCAACGCTCACGTGGGCAATGATAGTGAGACCTGGAGGGGCATGATTGGGAGGATCGGCCTGCCCGATCTAAACCCGAATGGTGTTTTGTTATTGGACTTCTGTGCAAACCAAAGTTTGTCCATAACGAACACCATGCTCGGACATAAGGATGTCCACAAGTGCACATGGCACCAGGACACTCTAGGTCCCAGGTCGATGATCGATTTTATAATCGTATCATCAGATCTGCGGCCGTATGTTCTGGATACTCGGTTGAAGAGAGGAGCTGAGCTGTCAACTAATCACCACCTGGTGGTGAGTTGGATCAGGTGGCAGGGGAAGATGCTGGACAGACCTGGCACACCTAAACGTATTGTGAGGGTGCGCTGGGAACGGCTGGCAGAAGCCCCAGTCCGGGAGATCTTCAACTCCCACCTACAGCAGAACTTTGACAGCATTCCAAGAGAGGCTGAGGACATTGAGTCCGAATGGACCATGTTCCGCACCTCCATTGTTGAGGCTGCTGCTCAGAGCTGTGGCTGCAAGGTGGTTGGTGCCTGTCATGGTGGTAACCCCCGAACCAGATGGTGGTCACCGGAGGTGAAGGGAGCCATCAAGCTGAAGAAGGAGTTCTATCGGGCTTGGTTAGCCTGTGGGACTCTGGAGGCAGCTGATAGGTATCGGCAGGCCAAGCTGAATGCAGCTCAGGCAGTGGCCGAAGCAAAAACTTGGGTGTGGGAGGAGTTCAGTGAGGCTATGGAAACAGACTTTCGGACGGCATCAAAGCGATTCTGGCAAACCGTCAGGCGACTCAGGAGGAGAAAGCAGTGCTCCACTCATGCGGTTTATAGTGCGGGTGGGGTGCTGCTGACTTCAACTGAGGCTATAGTCAGACGGTGGAAGGAATACTTCGAGGACCTCCTGAATCCCACTGACATGCCTTCTGTAGTGGAAGCAGAGTCTGGAGACGAGGGAGATGACTTGCCCATCACTGGGGGTGAGGTCACTGAGGCAGTTAAACAACTCCTTGGTGGCAGGGCCCCTGGGGTGGATGAGATTCGCCCTGAGTTCCTGAAGACTCTGGATGTTGTAGGGCTGTCTTGGTTGACACACCTCTGCAACATTGCATGGAGATCTGGGGCAGTGCCATTGGATTGGTAGACCAGGGTGGTGGTCCCCATCTTTAAGAAGGGACACCAGAGGGTGTGCTCCAACTTTCGGGCAATCACACTCCTCAGCCTGCGCGGTAAGGTCTATGCCAGGGTGCTGGAACGGCGGGTCCGCCTGTTAGTCGAACCTCGGATGCAGGAGGAACCATGCGGTTTTCTTCCTGGTCGCGGAACGCTGGACCAGCTCTTTATCCTCTCAAGGACATTTGAGTGTGCTTGGGAGTTTGCATAACCAGTCTACATGTGCTTTGTGGACTTGGAGAAGGCATTCGACCGTGTCCCCTGGGGTATCCTGTGGGAGGTCCTGCGGGAGTATGGGGTGTCTGGCCTGTTGTTGTGGGCCATTCAGTCTCTGTACAACCGCAGTGAGAGCTTGGTCCGCATAGCCGGTAATAAGTCGGATTAATTTCCTGTGGGTGTTGGACTTTTCCAGGGCCGCCCTTTGTCACCGATTCTGTTCATAATTTTTATGGACAGAATTTCTAGGCGTAGCCAGGTGGCGGAAGGCTTCTTCCTTGGTGGCCTCAGAGTCTCATCTCTGCTCTTTGCAGATGATGCAGTCCTGTTGGCATCATCAGGGGGTGGCCTCCAGCTCACAGTGGAACGGTTCGCAGCCGAGTGTGAAGCGGCTGTTATGAGAATCAGCACCTCTAAGTCTGAGGCCGTGGTCCTCAGCCAGAAAAAGGTGGAGTGCCCTCTCCGGCTCAGGGACGAGTTCTTGCCCCAAGTGGAGGAGTTCAAGTATCTCGGGGTCTTGTTCACAAGTGGCGGGAGAAGGGAGTGGGAGATCAACAGATGGATTGGGGCTGTGCCGGTCTGTCGTGGTGAAGAGAGAGCTTAGTGTAAAAGTGAAGCTCTCGATTTACTGGTCAATCTACGTTCCTACCCTCACCTATGGTCACGAGCTTTGGGTAGTGACCGAAAGAATAAGATTGCAAATACAAGCAGCAGAAATGAGTTTCCTTCAAAGGGTGGCTGGCCTCTCCCTTAGAGATAAGGTGAGGAGTGCAGCCATCCAGGAGGGGCTCAGAGTAGAGCCGCTGCTCCTCCACATCGAAAGGAGCCACTTGAGGTGGCTCGGGCATCTGATTAGGATGCCTCCTGGCCGCCTCTTGGGTGAGGTGTTCCGGGCATGTCCCACTGGGAGGAGGCCCCGTGGTAGACCCAGGACATGCTGGGGAGATTATATATCTCGGCTGGCCTGGGAACGCCCTGGGGTCCCTCTGGATGAGCTGGAGGAGGTGGCTGGGGAGAGGGAAACCTGGGCTTCTCTGCTTAGGCTCCTGCCCCCTCGACCCGGATAAGTGGAAGAGAATGGATGGATGGATGGAGCCACTTCTTCTATCTGTTGGTGTCCGTGCAGAGCATGGTTGTAATAGTTTGGGATTTTACATTAGTTTACTTTTAGTTCGGTTTTCCTTTTTTTTCTTTAATTCAGTTAGTTTTAGTTAATTTTTAGAGTGGTTTTGCTTGTTTTTATTAGTTCTTAGTTTTAGTTAGTTTCAGTATTAGTTTTAGTATTTTCATACTTAATCAGGTGGAATTTTCAAGGCACAAAAGTGACTATTGTGTAATGAAAACTAGACAAAAGATACCCTTTAAAGAAATATATTCAACAACCAACTGTTCACAAGACAGCAGCACTACATGCTAAATGTGTGTAATATTAAGAGCACACATGAACATCATCAGGACAAACAAAGAAAAATATGAACTCCAAAACTCAATAAATTCTACAATAAACTCCCAATAAACTTCAGCATCAATGCAGTAGATTAACAACACTGTCACAGATTATTTATTACTCAATGAATAAAATGACAAATGTTTAAAAGTAAACTCCAGTAAGTTAATTAATAAACGGTGGCTCAACCAAATAATAAACAAAAATAATACATTAAACAGAGAGCAACAGATAGAAAGTGCCTGACTAACTTCTCAGTCTCAGTGTTCTTGTCTTGGAGGTTCGGCCACAGTATATACAATTAAAACATCACCAATGTCACCATGTTCTGTTATTAATCTGGACAAGATTGCTCTGTATTGATTAAATTGAAACATCAGGAGAGAAAATGTGCTTTATGGCTCTATCACAGATGAGAGGAATATGGGTCATGAAAAACCAGCTTGGACAAAAGACCAAATGATGAAGGCCAACTCACGGCACCCAGAGTCTCTTTACATGTAGATAGTGGCAGTATAAAATTGTTATGTTTAGCTTAGAGCAGTGTTTTTCCTGCGGAGGGAGCCACAGGCAGCTGCTGAGAAGGCCTGTTTCTCCCTCAAGAAGACTTGCCCACATATGCATATGATTCTTTCTGATTCTTTAATAGATTAAATGTTATCATTTTTTAATTAAAGTGTTTCAGTTGTCTTCCTTCACAAACAAATCCACGACCTGTCAACAGCTACATGTGGTGTTTGACAAAAACAAACTCTTCGAAGGAGTCAAATCTCAAATCCAGCTGCATCCTGATGTTCTCACCACCTGATGCTGCTTCTGTTTTGGAGCTAGTTTGGTTAGATGCTCGCCAATTAGACTTGCAGGGTCTTTGCAGCCTCTGTACACAACCTACAGAAGGTGGTGGTTTTTTTCCTGGCTGAGAACTGTTCCTCACATTTTTCATCATCCACAACAAGACTCTGGCTTCTATCTGTGCTATCATAGTCAAAGGAACTCCATATGGGACTCTGCTGCTTTCTCAGCAGACCGCTGCCATTACTTTGAGGACCAGCGCGGTGAGCACACGCACGCGCACACGCACACGCACGCCCACACGCACGCCCACACGCGCACGCACAGTTGCCTGACAGCGTTCCCAGCTTAAACTTGGAGAGCAGAAAAAATGATTTCATATCACTGCACAAGACTTTAAAAAATATGACAAACAAGAAAATGAAAGTCAGTTTATCACTCACTAGTCCTCGGCCACCTTCCTTCCACTTAGCGTACAGTCTCAGGGTGCTAGATAGGGTGAAATCCTCCATGCATGGTAAGGAGCCTTGTTGTCTTGACATCAGTGTCTTCCATCTCCTCCTTTGGCCAGCTTATTATCCCAGCAGGGTATCTGACAACTGGCAGGGTGTAGGTATTGATAGCCCAGATCTCGTTCTTCCCATTCAGCTGACTCTTAAGGACTTGCCTTACTCTCTGTAGGTACTTGAAGGTTGCAGCTTTCTTAGCGGCCTCTTCATGGTTCCCATTTGCCTGTGGGATTCCAAAGTACTTGTAGCTGTCCTCAATGTCTGGTGTGGATCAGTGAATCGATATCTCGTTCACTCCTTGCGTACAGCTTGATGTCATCCATGTACAGGAGGTGGCTGATGTTTGCTCCATTGTGTAGTCGTATCCATAGCCAGTCTTGTTGATGATCTGGCTGTCATGATCCTGGGCCGGTGGCCCAGCGTTTTGAGTTATTTTGTGTAGCTTTCTTTTGTTGTACTTTGCAGGTTGTTTTCTTAGTGTTGCTTTTAGTTTCTCTGTTTGTTATTTGAGTGTGCGGTTTGGTTTCCTTTGTTGTTTTGTTTTTGTAATGTTGCCTTAAGTTTTCTGTGTTTAGGTTAGTATTTGTTATGTTTAGTCAGTTCCTGTTTTATTTTGACAGTCTCGTGTTCCTTATGCTTTGTGTTTAGTTTTGCTTCCCCTTTGTCATTAGTCTCATTCATTTCACCTGTTGTTCCCAGTTGTTTCCCCTCTCCCCTCGTTTCCTTTGTGTATTTAAGTCTCAGTGTTGTTTAGTTCAGTGTTCAGGTCCTCGTCAGTTTTGCCTGTGTGTTTTGTCCTTCGAGTTTTTCCTGCTTTCAAGTTTCAAGTTTCAAGTGTACTGTTTGGTAATTATTTGAGTTTTCAAATAAACTGTCCTCCGAACCTACTCTCGCCGTGTCCTGCACTGGGGTCCTCCCTGCCTTGCCCGCACACAGCCGTGAAAGCAGGACCTGAACCCAGAAATGGACCTCGCGGACAGAGAATCACGAGAGCGTCAAGAGGTAATTGAGTATTACCTCGATGAAGAAGTGAGGTGGAAACCTTGGCTCACCCCAGAGCGTGAGTCAAAGCGTTCTCCACCTCCGCCTCAAGCGGACTCGCCTCAGCAGCTGATCACTCCTCCAGCTGCTGCCTCGCCGCCTGTTCTGACGGCAATCACAGTGGGCGGATACGTCTCTTCACCCCCACCATGGACTATGCCATCAGCCTCACCGCCTCAGCAGCTGAGCTGCTGTCAGGATATCTCCACGCCTCCTATGGGGATTAATTCCTCTGACTTGCCGCTCCCTTCGCCAGCTTCCAGAAGAAGAAAGCGCGGCTCTCGTCGGGGACAGCAGCAGTCTGCACCTGCCACAACGATGAGCTCGGTGCAGCCACCAATCCACTCAGCCGTCGCGCCCGTGTGTGCCGGCGCTGCACAGTTAGTGAGTAACACCATTTTGCCTCCTATGTCTGAACCCGAGCTTTCAGTGACTGTGCCTAATAAAGTGGCCTTCAGTGACAACGAGTTCGCTGAGGACTCAACCCTGTCAGTGCTAGCCAACCAGAAGGACATTTCTCATGCTGCTTCGAAGCCTGAAAGTACAGACATTGAAACGAAACAGGCTTTAAGTGATTATGTGCTGGATCTTTGCGAGGAATGGCTACATTCGCCCGGTGAGAGGAAAAGAAGAGCCATTTCCCGCAGCCTACGTGGCATTGTGTTTCATTTTTCTTGGATTCCGGAATCATTGCCTGTGCTAATCAAAGACTTTGTAATGGATATTATTCAGTTGGAGGCACCTGTGAATACTCATGAGGATGTTGCCACCAGGACTGTTTCTGAGTCTCCTGCATCTGCTTCAGTCAGTGCTTCCGCATCAGCCGCCTCAGAGCCTTCAGCTCCCTCAGCCTTAGTTCCTTTGGTCCCCCCAGTAGCTTTAGTTCCCTTAGGCTTCTCTGTTCCCTCAGCCCCCTCTGCTCACCCTGCTCCAGCTCCCTTAGCTCCAGCCCCCTCTGCTCACCCTGCTCCAGCTCCCTCTGCTCCAGCTCCCTCTGCTCCAGCTCCCTCAGCTCCAGCTCCCTCAGCTCCAGCTTCGGTCCCCTTAGCCCCCGCTCCCTCAGTCACTCAGGTCCCTTCCGTCCCCTCAGCTTCATTCCCTTCAGTCCCCTCGGTCCCCTCTACCTCGGCTTTGGTCCTTTTAGTCGCTCCCTCCTCTGGTCCCTCGCCTTCAGCTTCGCTCCCCTCGGCTCCCTCGCCTTTAGCTTTGGTCCTCTCGGCTCCCTCGCCTTTAGCTTTGCTCCCCTCGGCGCCCTCGCCTTTAGTTTTGCTCTCCTCGGCTCCCTCGCCTTTAGCTTTGCTCCCCTCGGCTCCCTCGCCTTTAGCTTTGCTCCCCTCGGCTCCCTCGCCTTCAGCTAGTGCTTCTAAACCCTTTACAACCTTAGCTCCTTCAGTCCCTGCTCCCTCTGTACCTTCACCTTCCCCAGCTTCAATTCCCCCAGCTCCGTCACTCCGTTTAGTCCCTTTAGCCTCTCAGCTCCCTGCAGCTCCGGTACCTTCAGGTCCCTCAGCTCCTTTGGTCCCCTCGGTGTCTTCGGTCACCTCAGCTTCGGTCCCTTTAGCGCCCTCAGCTTCGGTCCCTTTTTCCATCTCAGTCCCTTCCGCAGTTTCCTCAGTGTCAGCTCAGGTCCCCTCGGTCCCCCAGGTCCCCTCTGCTTTAACTTTAGCCCCCTCAGTCCCTTTGGACCCCCTAGTCCCTTCAGTTCCCTCAGTTCCCTCAGTTTCCTCCTCAGCTTTGGTCCCCTCAGTCTCTCGGGTCCCTCAGGTCCCCTCATTTTCCTCCCTTTGAGTCCCTCAGGGCCTCTCAGTTTCCTCCGTTCTAGTCCCTTTAGTCCCCCTGGTAGCCGTAGTTCCCTCAGGTCCCTCAGTTTTGCTCCCCTCGGGGTTAATTCTTTTAGTGTCAGCTCTTCCTAGCTCTCTGTTAGCTTCCCCTAGCCCTCAGTCAGATCCCTCGCGGCCTGCACCACAGCCCTCAGTAGCGCTTCTGCCTGCACTTCCCCGATCATCACTTTCATCATCAAACTTCCCCGATCAATCTGCTAAGCAGCCCCAGTCGTCGGAGGAGACGGCCGCACGCCCTGCACGGCAGCCAGGGAGTCCTGAACCACAGTCCGAGCCGTTGGGGTTCTCCGCTCAGTCCGAGCCATTGGGGTTCTCCCCTCAGTCCGAGCTGTTGGGGTTCTCCGCTCAGTCCGAGCCGTTGGGGTTCTCCGCTCAGTCCGAGCCTTCCGAAGGTCCCGCTCAGTCAGAGCCTTCCGAGTGTCCTGGGTCTTCTGAGTGCTCCGAGTCCTCGACTGCCCTGGGCTCAGGAGAGTCCAGGTCTGCTGGGGCTCCTGTCTTGTTTCTTCGCCGCCCGCCTGAGGCCATCCGGCTCCGTCACATGCCACTCGGCCGGCCGCCATCGCTGGGAGTGCGGTCGGCCTCCTGATGACTCATCTGTTTCCTGGCCTGTGAGTTCTGCCCCTTGGCCTGGGCGGCCCCCTAGACATCATGAACTATTTTTCTGGCCTTGCCCGCACACAGCCGTGACACTGGCCGAGGGGAATCAGGCCTATGCAGAACAGTAGTGGGGACAGAGCATCTCCTTGGTAAATTCTGCACTTGATGTTGCTTTGTGCGATGGGCTTAAAGTTTGCCTCTAGTCTTGTTCTCCAAATACCAATTGAGTTCTTGAAGAAGGCTCTGAGGGTCCTGTTGATCTTGTACAGTTCTAGGCATTCCAGGATCCGTGTGTGAGGCATTGAGTCATAGGCTTTCTTGTCGTCACAGTGGCTGGTGTTTTGCTCCCCTGGTCTCTCTGCCAATTCCTTTCTGGGCCTCGCTCATGTATTGTGCCACGTCCCTACTCATCTTAGCTGCTATGATGCCTGACAGGAGTGTCCATGTTGTACTGAGGTGGGTTATCAGCCGGTAGTTGGATGGGACTGGTCCCTTCTAGGGGTTCTTGGGGATCAGGACTGTCCGGCCTTCAGTCAGCCATTCTGGTTGTGTCTTAGCTTCTAGCAGCTGGTTCATTTGTTGCCAGGCACTCGTGGAGTACAGTTAGCTTCTTTAGCCAGCAGGCATGTATGATGTCAGGGCCTGGTGCTGTTCAACTCTTCATGTGTGAGACTCTTTCTTGGATGTCTGCCACTGAGATGGTTAATGGATCCTGTTCAGGGAGGTTGCTGTGGTCTGCTCTTAGATCCACGAGCCACTGCGCTGAGGTGTTATGTGATGCATCCTTCTCCCATATGCTCTTTCAGTATTGCTACGTCTCCAGCCTCTGTGGGGGTGCTATTCTCATATTGTTCCCCTGCCAAGGTATCCCTGAGAGTATACCTTGGATGGTTCAGTGGAGAACATCCGGTATATTCTCCTGACAGGCTGTGATTCTTTGCTTGGCAGTCTCTAAGGTCTCAGGTATGGACAGCCTGTTGTACTTCTTAGGCACTGCTTTCTTCATTACACCTTTCTGTAACGCTGAGAGATGGCTAACTTCCCTCTGTGCTGCCTTGATTTTGGCCTATAGTCATCTCTTCCATGGAGGGTACTGCTCCTTATTGCTGTTCATATTATAGCCAAGCATCTCAAGGATCACTGCTGCTGTGGTATACATCAACTGATTTGTTTCAGTTATGATAGTCATGGTAGGGAGTGTCCGTAGGACCTGGAAAAAGCTATTCATACTTCCCACCTTTTCCAGGGTGTGTCTCCATTTCACTGAGCCAGGCCTCCAAAGCTACAAACTGGCTACATTTATTACAAGTATTGTTGAAGATTACACTATGTCACTATATACAGGTGCTGGTCATAAAATATCATGAAGTATCATCATCATCATCATCTAGTTGATTTATTTCAGTAATTCCATTCAAAAACTGAAACTTGTATATTTATATTATAATCATTATATTATAATCATCAGTGACAAACCCTGGTTTACTCCCAAACTGAAGCAGCTGTGGATAGAGAAGAGGGAGGCTTTTAAAAGTGGGGACAAAGACTGCTACAAAGAGGCCAAGTACAGGTTTAGCAAGGAAGTGGCCACTGCTAGATCACATCACTCTGAGAATATACAGCAGCAGATCTCAGAGAACGACGCGGCCTCTGTATGGAAAAGCTTTAGGCAGATTACCAACTACAAGCCTAAAACCCCCCACTCCACAGACGACCTACAAACTGCAAATAGACTGAACGAGTTCTATTGTCGTTTTGATGGTCAGTTCAGCAGCCTTCACACCTCCACCAGTCCCAACTACAATACAGCCAACACAAATATTCACCCCCCAACTTCCCCCACTCCCCACACCTCAGAGAAGCCCACATCATCAAGGACTCCCACCCCAGAGTCCCCCTCATCCCCCACCCCCACAGTCTTTTGTATTCAGGAGGACCAGGTGCTAAAGCAGTTCAGGAGTGTCAAAGCTCGCAAAGCTCCAGGTCCAGATGGTGTCTCACCTGCCACACTGAGACACTGTGCTAACAAGCTTGCCCCATTGTTCACGAACATCTTCAACTCCTCACTGGAGGCTTGCCACGTGCCTGTCTGCTTTAAAACCGTTACCATTGTTCCTGTCCCCAAGAAGCCAAGGATCACTGGACTAAATGACTACAGACCTGTGGCACTGACTTCTGTGGTCATGAAGTCATTTGAGCGTCTGGTGCTGTCCCACCTCAAGTCCCTCACAGCCCCCCTTCTGGACCCCCTGCAGTTTGCCTACAGAGCCAACAGGTCTGTGGACGACGCCATCAACCTGACTCTGCACTTCATCCTACAGCATCTGGACTCCCAGGGAACCTACGCCAGGATCCTGTTTGTGGACTTCAGCTCTGCCTTCAACACCATCATCCCTGATCTCCTCCAAGACAAGCTGTCCCAGATGAACGTGCCAGATCCCATCTGCAGGTGGATCATTGACTTCCTGATGAACAGGAAGCAGCACGTGAGGCTGGGGAAGAATGTCTCGGACTCCCGGACCATCAGCACTGGCACTCCTCAGGGCTGTGTCCTCTCTCCTCTGCTCTTCTCCCTGTATACCAACTGCTGCACCTCTGACCACCAGTCTGTCAAGCTTATTAAGTTTGCAGACGACATGACTCTCATCGGACTCATCTCAGACGGGGACGAGTCGGCCTACAGGATGGAGGTCAAACGTCTGGTGTCCTGGTGCAGCCACAATAACCTGGTACTGAACGCCCAGAAGACAGTGGAGATTATAGTGGACTTTAGGAAGCACACAGCCCCTCTACCCTCCATCATCCTGACTGACACCCCCATCACCACAGTGGACTCTTTTCGCTTCCTGGGAACTACCATCACCCAGGACCTCAAGTGGGAGCCCACCATCACCTCTGTTGTCAAAAAGGCCCAGCAGAGGATGTACTTCCTGCGGCAGTTGAAGAAATTCAACTTGCCAGCAAGGACCATGGTGCAGTTCTATACTGCCATCATTGAGTCCATCCTCACCTCCTCCATCACTGTGTGGTACGCTGGAGCCACCACTAGGGACAAACAGAGACTACAGCGCGTTGTGCACTCTGCTGAGAAGGTGATTGGCTGTAACCTCCCATCTCTCCAGGACCTGTACACCTCCAGGACACTGGGGCGTGCCGGTCGGATCACAGCCGACCACTCTCACCCTGGGCACAGACTTTTTGACCCTCTCCCCTCAGGCAGGAGGCTACGGTCCATACGGACCAGAACCTCCCGCCATAAGAACAGTTTCTTCCCCTCTGCTGTTGGACTCATGAACAATTACCCTAAGACTGTTACCACCACCCTCCACAAACGCTGATGACCCTATGTCTATGCACCTGTCTGATTGCACTGATGTACATATTAGTGGAATATAGTCTACATTCTTTTATCTTTTAATTAGTCTCTGCACTGTATATTTTGTAATTTTGTAATATTGTGCTATAGTTATAGCTCTAATATCTCTGTATATTTGCAATATATCCATCCACCAAGATGGCGCCGCGAATGGATGCCCTGGTACTTCGGTGCGCTCTGTTTTGTTTGTTTTTGTGCGTTATTTCTGTGTCTGGACACTCTTCTGGGTATTCTTACACCAGAGAAGAGCTTTTCAACATTAGGTCCACAACACCTTCGGATTTATTTCCTGTTTTTGTCGCATCTGCGGCGGATTTATTACACACTCTGGCCCAGAAAGTGAGACGCCGAAAGAGAGGGAAGCGCGCTGGCGTCCTTGTGAGGCTAAGGAGACGTGGATTACGCACAGCCTTACCTGGGATTTTCCTCTCCAACGTGCGTTCACTTAGGAACAAAATGGACGAACTGACACTGATGAGGAGCATGAATAGAGACTTTTCCAAATCCTGTGTGTTATGCTTCACGGAGTCATGGCTGTGTGAGGAGATACCGGACTGCGCGCTCCAGTTGGAGGGATTTCATCTCCTCCGCGCAGACCAGCAAGCTGCGCTTTCCGGCAAGGCTACAGGTGGAGGAGTCTGCTTCTACATAAACAGTGGCTGGTGTACGGATGTGACAGAGATTGCTAAGCACTGCTCTCCCTCACTGGAATATCTTTTCATTCACTGTAAACCGTTCTACTCTCCGCGGGAGTTCGCTTCATTCATACTGGCTGCTGTTTACATCCCGCCGGACGCGGACGTGCACGAGGCCCAGTGCGCGCTCACAGAGCAGATTCTGTGCATGGAGCGGACATACACGGACTCTCTTATCATCGTACTTGGGGACTTTAATAAAGCCAGCCTGAGACAGGAACTTCCCAAATATAAACAATATATCACATGTCCGACCAGAGAGGAGAAGACATTAGACCACTGCTACAGCACGATAAGCGGGGCTTATCACGCAGTGCCCCGCGCTGCACTCGGCCTCTCTGACCACGACATGATCCACCTGATCCCCGCGTACAGACAGAGGCTGAAGCTCTCAAAACCTGTGGTGAGGACAACAAAGCAGTGGACCCGTGAGGCTGTGGAGGAACTCCGCACATGCTTTGAAACTACAGACTGGGACTCAATGAGGGCTGCCTGTGACAGTCTGGATGACTACACGGACACTGTAACCTCGTATATCCACTTCTGCGAGGACAGCATTGTGCCATCACGCACCAGGGTGAGTTATAACAGTGACAAACCCTGGTTTACTCCCAAACTGAAGCAGCTGTGGATAGAGAAGAGGGAGGCTTTTAAAAGTGGGGACAAAGACTGCTACAAAGAGGCCAAGTACAGGTTTAGCAAGGAAGTGGCCACTGCTAGATCACATCACTCTGAGAATATACAGCAGCAGATCTCAGAGAACGACGCGGCCTCTGTATGGAAAAGCTTTAGGCAGATTACCAACTACAAGCCTAAAACCCCCCACTCCACAGAGGACCTACAAACTGCAAATAGACTGAACGAGTTCTATTGTCTTACTTACTGGGGTTAGGTTAATTGGCTACTCTAAATTGCTCATAGGTGTGAATGTGAGTGTGAAAGGTTGTTCGTCTTTCTGTGTTGGCCCTGTGACAGGCCGGCAACCTGTTCAGGGTGTACCCTGCCTCTCGCCCTATGACAGCTGGGATAGGCTCCAGCCCCCCCGCGACCCTGACCAGGATAAGCGGAAGCGAATGGATGGATGGATGGAGTTCTATTGTCGTTTTGATGGTCAGTTCAGCAGCCTTCACACCTCCACCAGTCCCAACCACAATACAGCCAACACAAATATTCACCCCCCAACCTCCCCCACTCCCCACACCTCAGAGAAGCCCACATCATCAAGGACTCCCACCCCAGAGTCCCCCTCCTCCCCCACCCCCACAGTCTTTTGTATTCAGGAGGACCAGGTGCTAAAGCAGTTCAGGAGTGTCAAAGCTCGCAAAGCTCCAGGTCCAGATGGTGTCTCACCTGCCACACTGAGACACTGTGCTAACGAGCTTGCCCCATTGTTCACGAACATCTTCAACTCCTCACTGGAGGCTTGCCACGTGCCTGTCTGCTTTAAAACCGCTACCATTGTTCCTGTCCCCAAGAAGCCAAGGATCACTGGACTAAATGACTACAGACCTGTGGCACTGACTTCTGTGGTCATGAAGTCATTTGAGCGTCTGGTGCTGTCCCACCTCAAGTCCCTCACAGCCCCCCTTCTGGACCCCCTGCTGTTTGCCTACAGAGCCAACAGGTCTGTGGACGACGCCATCAACCTGACTCTGCACTTCATCCTACAGCATCTGGACTCCCAGGGAACCTACGCCAGGATCCTGTTTGTGGACTTCAGCTCTGCCTTCAACACCATCATCCCTGATCTCCTCCAAGACAAGCTGTCCCAGATGAACGTGCCAGATCCCATCTGCAGGTGGATCATTGACTTCCTGATGAACAGGAAGCAGCACGTGAGGCTGGGGAAGAATGTCTCGGACTCCCGGACCATCAGCACTGGCACTCCTCAGGGCTGTGTCCTCTCTCCTCTGCTCTTCTCCCTGTATACCAACTGCTGCACCTCTGACCACCAGTCTGTCAAGCTTATTAAGTTTGCAGACGACATGACTCTCATCGGACTCATCTCAGATGGGGACGAGTCGCCTACAGGATGGAGGTCAAACGTCTGGTGTCCTGGTGCAGCCACAATAACCTGGTACTGAACGCCCAGAAGACAGTGGAGATTATAGTGGACTTTAGGAAGCACACAGCCCCTCTACCCTCCATCATCCTGACTGACACCCCCATCACCACAGTGGACTCTTTTCGCTTCCTGGGAACTACCATCACCCAGGACCTCAAGTGGGAGCCCACCATCACCTCTGTTGTCAAAAAGGCCCAGCAGAGGATGTACTTCCTGCGGCAGTTGAAGAAATTCAACTTGCCAGCAAGGACCATGGTGCAGTTCTATACTGCCATCATTGAGTCCATCCTCACCTCCTCCATCACTGTGTGGTACGCTGGAGCCACCACTAGGGACAAACAGAGACTACAGCGCGTTGTGCACTCTGCTGAGAAGGTGATTGGCTGTAACCTCCCATCTCTCCAGGACCTGTACACCTCCAGGACACTGGGGCGTGCAGGTCGGATCACAGCCGACCACTCTCACCCTGGGCACAGACTTTTTGACCCTCTCCCCTCAGGCAGGAGGCTACGGTCCATACGGACCAGAACCTCCCGCCATAAGAACAGTTTCTTCCCCTCTGCTGTTGGACTCATGAACAATTACCCTAAGACTGTTACCACCACCCTCCACAAACGCTGATGACCCTATGTCTATGCACCTGTCTGATTGCACTGATGTACATATTAGTGGAATATAGTCTACATTCTTTTATCTTTTAATTAGTCTCTGCACTGTATATTTTGTAATTTTGTAATATTGTGCTATAGTTATAGCTCTAATATCTCTGTATATTTGCAATTTGTATACTTGTATATTGTCTTATAGTTTTTATACTTATTTGTTTTTTTCTGTAAGCACGAAGTACCGCAGCAATTTCCTAATGCTGTGAACCTGTTCACCCATATGGCAATAAAACCTTCTGATTCTGATTCTGATTCATTACACACAAACTGATATATTTCAAATGTTTGTTTCCTTTAATTTTGAAGATTATAACTGACAACTAATGAAAACCCCAAATTCAGTATCTCAAAAATTAGAATATTGCAAAAAGGTTCAATATTGAAGACACCTGGTGCCACACACAATCAGCTAATTAACTCAAAACACCTGCAAAGGCCTTTAAATGTTCTCTCTGTCTAGTTCTGTAGCCTACACAATCATGGGGAAGACTGCTGACTTGTAGAAAAAAGTGTAAAAGCAATAGGGATAAACACACCCTGGAGAGGATTGTGAAACAAAACCCATTCAAAAATGTGGGGGAGGTTCACAAATGCTACTTTCCCACCGCCGTGGAGCCGGTTCGCGTGCCAGTGCTCATGCTGTTCCCAATGAACCGGCGAAATACTTAAGAACGGGCCCGCGTTCCCACCGAGTTTCTGTGTACTGCTCTTTTACGTCTGAGTGTGGGCGGGTCCTCGTCTGGACACGGAAACCGAAGCGCACAAACGTGGGAGAACACGCTCTCCTATCTGTGCTGCAAATACATTTTAGGGTCCAAACCAAACTACTGCAGCATCTGTGTGCAGCACAGAGGGAAACACAGACAGCGATTAGAGCAAGACAACAAGTACGCACTTTGTGTCCTTTTATCTGTGATATGAACTGATACAAAGTAGCATGTTCATCCTTAGAGCCCAACCTAATTCACAGCCGTGAAAATCGCTTCACTTTTCTCATGTAATACACATGTAATATGGTAGAAAACTTGATGTTGAGATGGCAGAGTCACGCCCTTCTGCCGCTTTCGTTCGTGGTTCGAGACCAGCTAGTTTGCGGGGCCAGAATTGAACCAGTTTTTCTGCCGAGCACCGAGTGCTTCGGCGGTGGAAAACCCGCCTAACGGTTCAAATTAAGGCACGGGCTCTGGAACCCTGTTGGTGGGAAAGAGGCCAAAGAGTGGATTGCAGCTGGAGCCAGTACTTCAAGAACCACAACAAACAGACGTATGCAGACATGGGTTTCAGCTGTCACAGTCCTTGTGTCAAGCCACTCTTGAACAAGAGACGGCATCAGAAGCGTCTCACCTGGGCTAAAGACAAAAAGGACTGGACTGCTGCTGAGTGCTCCAAAGTTATGTTCTCTGCTGGTGTAATAAAGGCTTTTCTGTAGAGGTACGACAGGTTCGTGGGTGAGACCATACTAAGATAAGGTATCGGTTAGGATACAGACTGGTCTGCCACCAGAGCAGCGCAAAGCTCCAAACATGGGATCGAGTGCAGTCGTTGCGGACTGACTCATGAGCAGGCAAGGACAAAGGAGATGTGCACTTCGCCTGTACGAGCCTGCGTCCTCATATATGCCGCTGCTCCATACGCCTGCTCCAAGGCATCGGCGAAGATATGCACTTCGTACGTGTTACCTTCCTGGCATGCCCCGGGTGGTACGTAAGCCCATGGGAAGGTAAGGAGAGACAGGGATTCTAGCTCCGCCTCCCAAGCCGACCAGGCATCGAGGAGCTCTGCACGTAGGTGGAGATTCTCCCAACTGCGCTGTTTGTCCCAAAGCTGCCAAATGACGAGCTTGGCCCTGGTGGAGAACGGCAATAAAAATCCTAGGGGATCGTATTGAGTGGCTAAGAAAATTCCTGAGGGTAGGTTGATTGTACTTCACTGGTCTATGCTTGCAGCTTAAGTGGTCAGTCTCCCAATTCCAGCTGAGGCCTAGGGTGGACTCCAAAGGGTTGGACTTATCCCTAGCCGGCCAGAAGTCTAGGCTCACCAATCTGGCAGCCTGCGGGAGGTGACTTAGCACCTCCGGAGCATTGCAGGCCCACAGGCACAAGTCAAAGCCGCCTGAAGCTAGCAGGTCTCTCAGCCAATCCACCAGAGACCCAGCATCTTCCCATGTAGGAACACTCTGCAGGCAGTTATCCACATAGAACCAGTGCTCAACCAAGAATCTTAGGTCACTGCCAGGTGAGCTATGCTCGGCCACATGCCGTTGCAGGGCATATGTTGCGCAGCAACGGCTGCAAGTGGTGCCAAAGAGCAAGACCCTGCCATTCATAGGTTTTGGGGGGGCTATTGAACCTTGAGGTCCCTCCACAAGAATCTCAGCAAGGGATGGTCTGCAGGCAGTAGTCGCACCTGGTGGAACATCCCCTTGATGTCCCCTCTAACTGCTATGGGGTGCTCGTGGAATCTCACCAGGACTCCAAGCAAGGAGGCCCCTGGAGTGGGTCCTGGTAGGAGGTACTGGTTCAACATTTGGCCAAGGTAGTGGTGAGAACAGCTGAACACAATGCGGTCCTTCCCATTGTGGGTAACAAGGTGGTGAGGGATGTACCAAACTTCCTGTGGTAAGACTTCCTCCCTGACTTCCTCCACGACACCTGAGTCAATCAATTTCTGCATTGCTACTCTGTAGGAGTTGGCTCGCTGTGGATCTTTCAGGAGCCGTTTTTGCGGTACTACACAGGAGAGGCATTACTGACTCCTTGGGTGCTTGCAACGGGGGCATCTCTGGGTGCTGCAACAAGGGGGTGCAGTACCGCAAGATCCCATGCACATCTGTGTGAATGGTCTTGGTTTAAAGCAAAGCCACAGCCTGCTGATCCTGTTTCGAGTGAGTCGCTACCTTGGCAGACTGATGAGGGAGGGTGTCGACCTGCCAGAGTCTTTCGACGTGCTGAAGCAGCTCGTCCATCCGGGGTGGTGAGGACATGAACGGACACTGAGTAGAGTGACACGACCACCCCATCACTGGGGTCGGGCCTTGGAGGGTCCATCCGAGCCTGGTGTGGACGACCACCGGCCCCCCAGGTGGGCCAAGTCTGACCAGCTCGATAGCGGTAATGAGGTGTGGCTGATCCGACCCGATAAGAAGCAGAGGCTTTGCTTCCTGTAGGGTAGGTAGGGGAATGCCTCGCAGATGCTGAAACTTCCTCCGTAGGTACTCGACTGGGTAGGTATGGTGAGAGAGGCTAAGGCGACTGGCAGTGAAAGCACTCTCTATTCTGTAGCTAGTTTGTGGATTGTTAGCAGGGGAGACCTGAAATGACACCTTGCATCCCTGTAGGACCTGACGGACGGTCCACAAGGGAAGGTCCTCAGGCACCCCCTGCAGGCCTAGAGACTTTGCGGCTGCCGGCAGGAGCATTGTTCTCTCTAACCCATCATCCAGAATTGCGAAGGTGTCAATGGTTTTGCCCTTATATTGCAGGACTACAGGAATGACTTTCAACATGACCCAATTCTCCACCCCCTGCCGGACTAGGTAGATTGCATCGGAGACGGGGTTGCTTGGGCCACTCTCTCCCCCACTGGCTCCCTCCTTCTTGCCCTGCTCCCCTCTTGTGTTGATATCATGGAGAGCTAAGAGGTGCTTCCCCTGGCAGTGATGGCAAGTCTTCTTCAAGGTGTACTATGCTGCTTGATGCGTCCAGGCACAGCGCCAACATCTCCTGTTCACCTGGATTCACTCTTTGAGCTGTGCCTGGGAAAGTTTAGATACATCTGGGCATTGATCCAAATACTGCTCAGTGCTTCCACAGTAGGCACAGTAAGCTTTCCCCTTGCCACGCCTCTTGGTCTCCGTCTCCTTCTGAGCTCCGTGACTGTCTGGAGACGATTGTTCTGTACTATGCAGGATCGCCACTGGATTCTTGCTGCTGTCCTTCTGCGGCCCATAAACGTTCTTAGCGCTCCAGCCAGGTACGTGATCATCGAACCCCTGGCACCATGATTCATAGCGTAGCCACTCTGATAGGTCATACAGACTGTAGGCTGATCCTGACTGCTTGACTTGATGTCGACGGAAGTCGGCTCGTTGCTCACCCAGCTGCTCAGTTTACTCAGCAGGCGAGCTACTTGTGAGCTGCAGCTCAGTTTGAGGTTCCCTTCCGGGCCCAAGGTCTGCACTAATGATTGCGCCTGAAGGGCAAATCTCTGGAAGGCTACGCTGTCCTCCCGTCTCACCTGAGGAGAGTCCAGGACACTTGCTATCTTCCGCTAGGCTAGCTGATGCGGTTTACCAAATTTATCATGAAGGGCTGCCATAGTATCTGTAAATTGCATTGGTGAGTTGAGGTAGGCATCTGCTATCAGCTTAGCCTCTTCCAGCTTTAAATGGTCCAGGAGCACCTGATACTTGAAAAGCTCCATAGCCTGGAGGGGAAGCAGGTTCTCCAACGCCATACAAAGCCAAGTGAACTCACTGGGATCTGGGTGTACTAACTTGGGACTGGTCAGTTGAGGCCCACTATACACCGGTTCCAGGACCGTGGCCGATGCAGGGTACCAAATGGACACAGGCTTTGGAGGCACGGGCCAGGATTGGGCTGGAGCACCACTTGTTAGTGGCAGGTAAGGGGAGTTAGAGGCGCCAAGGGTACCCCCTGACGGGTGAGGTAGCCCTGATGCTGGTGGTTTAACAGGCTGGTACGAACTACTTTTTGGGTCATAAGGAGTGTGGCACCTAGCTGATGCCTGACTCTCAAACTTAAGATCACTCAGCCCTTTAGCCAGGTCATCTTCCAGGTCCGGCCATGCTGGGTGCTTGGACCAGTCTTCCTTCTCCTCAAATGAGGTGCCTGAACTCAGCCAGCCCTCCCCCATGGTCTCGCCACCACAGGGAGACTGGTTCCGGCTAGCCCATAAAGATGAGCTTGGCGAAGGCCTAACCGCGGCCCGCAGGGAGTGTGCCTCCTCCATGAGGGTTTTAATTTCCTCACAGGCCTCTGCGAGTTCTCTTATTCCTGACTGAAGGTCTCGATTGGCTTTAAGCAGGGATGCCTTCTCTTACTTAATTGCTCTAAGTGCATCACAGAGCTGGATAGCTATCTGACAGTCTCTCGGGTTGGAGGTGGTGTTGGTCTACTCTGTTTTCTGAGGTCCAAGGTCAACGCGGCCGTCTACCAGGAAGTTTTAGAGCACTTCATGCTTCCTGCTGCTGACCAACTTTATGGAGATGCAGATTTCATTTTCCAACAGGACTTGACACCTGCAAACCTACCAGTACCTGCTTTAAGGACCATGGTATCCCTTTTCTTAATTGGCCAGCAAACTCACCTGACCTTAACCCCATAGAAAATCTATGGGCTATTGTGAAAAGGAAGATGCGATACACCAGACCCAACAATTCAGAAGAGCTGAAGGCCACTATCAGAGCAACCTGGGCTCTCATAACACCTGAGAAGTGCCACAGACTGATCGACTCCATGCCACGCCGCATTACTGCAGTAATCCAGGCAAAAGAAGCCCAACTAAGTATTGAGTGCTGTACATGCTCATACTTTTCATGCTCATACTTTTCATGTTCATACTTTTCAGTTGGCCAACATTTCTAAAAATCGTTTTTTTTCTATTGGTAATAAGTAATATTCTAATTTTCTGAGATACTGAATTTGGGTTTTTCATTAGTTGTCAGTTATAATCATCAAAATTAAAAGAAATAAACATTTGAAATATATCAGTCTGTGTGTAATGAATGAATGTAATATACAAGTTTCACTTTTGAATGGAATTACTGAAATAAATCAACTTTTTCATGATATTCTAAATTTATGACCAGCAGCTGTAGATAAGACAAGCTACACAGATTAAACAACAAACAGACAAACAGGAAGTGACACAATGATGATGATTTCATTTTTTTCCCTAAGTCAATGGAAAACCACAGCCTGACGCTATAGCTGGAATGCTTGAAGGTCCCAGTGGGGTTAGGTAATTGGTGAATTGGCCCGAGCAACCCTGAACAGGATAAGCAGGAGAGAGTGGAAGGGATGGATTTTTAAATTTTTTTTTGATGTGCAGAATTTCAAATCTTTACAAAAACCTTCACAAAACACAATGTTTAGCCACAAAAGGATATCTGTGCTCTTTGAGTGTAAATTTAGTGCAGTAACATCTATGTGCTGGAAGCCAAAGATGAAAAAATCAAGGTGAATAACTTGTGGACGCCTGGATAATGCCATACAATACAAAGCAGAATACTTCCAGTCATAACAGACTCTCCAGTAAACGTTTATTTACATGTGTACAAATTTTATAACTTTTATGCAATTAAAGGCCATATTCACTTACACAAAAAGGTTCATTCACAATTAATATATTATACAGGTTTCATAAGCCTCCTTATCATGACTTACTTTCAAAATTCAAACTTTCAATTTTACATTAAGACAAACATTTTCTGGAATGAAATAATTCATATAAGAATTTACGTATCTCTTTGGACTGCACACCATAGATGATGGGGTTGAGGCTGCCGGGGACAATGACAAAGAGAATAGCACAGAGCTTTCTGTGATCTGAGTACTCAGGGAAGCGATGCAAACCAATGACAAGCATTCCACTGAACAGCATAATCAAATAAACAACCAGGTGGGTGCTGCAGGTCTTCAAGGCTTTACTGTTCAAAGACTTGCTCTTACTGGTCAGACAAACAACTGTAATTTTACTATAGGTGAGAACCATTGTACCTATAGAGGAGGTGAGCAGGACCACAGTAAAGGTGAGACCATAGATATTATTAATGACCACACTCTCACAGGAGAGCTTAAACAGTGAGGCATTGTCACAGAATGGATTTGTGATCAAAGTCCTACATGTGCTCAGCCGTATGGTCAGACCGAGCAGAATCCCAACCAAAACAAAGGCCAACCCCCAGGCAGAAACTGTCAGCTTAATCACCATTTTGTTGGTCATTATGGAAGCATAGTGCAGAGGATTACAGATGGCAACATATCTGTCAAAGGCCATAATCATGAGCACAGTGTGAGAAGTTGCACCAAACAATTGTGTGGTATATGCCTGAACAACACACTCATAATAACTGATGAGACGCTCAGAGGGAGGTAGCAGAAGATCTGAAAGCAAACGAGGAACAACATGAGTGCTTCCGATTATGTCACTAACTGACAGGTTGCAAAACAGGAGATACATGGGCTGTTTAAGATTTTTGTCAATAAAAATTATACCTGAAATACCAATATTTATACCCATAACAAATATGTAAGAAGTTAAGAACAAGAAAAAAACTGTGTACATAGAATCCTCTGAGACACTGAAGCCTTCTATCTGCAGTGTCAGGCTGTTGTAGGTGTAGTTTTCCATCAGCTTGGAAAAAACAGATGATTACAATATTTATAAAAGACAAACCAAACTTCTGTTATCAAAAGTAAAAATACAAATGCAATATGATTTAGAGCATATAAATGAATTATGAAAATCTACTTCTCGAGATAGCAATGGAACCAACACAGCAATAACTGCTTCGTGGTGAGGTGAGCAGTTCTTTTTATAGTTGCTGTTTAATTATCAGTGGAAACCCTTTAGACTTTAAAGCGTTCATCTACATCTACAGTGTCAGGCTGTTGTGAGTAGGGATGGCACGATACCCCTTTTTTATGTCCGATACCGATATTTTACATTTGGATATCGACCGATACCGATATAAATCCGATATTTAAAATTGATCCAGGCATTTAAAAACATAAAAAAAAAAAAAAGAAAAACAAAAGAAGTCAACAGTCTCTCACACAACAAAATCAAAGTCTTTTAGTTGTCCCACATACAAGACTAAGGACCAGGGTGGGCAGAGCTTTTTAGGCAGTGGCACCAAAGTTCTGGAACTGTTTACCACTCCAGCTCCATTTAGCTGACTCTGTGGCGTCATTTAAAAAATAGTTGAAAACTTTTCTGTTTAACCAGGCTTTCTGGTTTCTGACTTTATTTTTACTCTTTTTCTTTTAATATGGTAATGTTATTGTGTTTTTAACATAGTGTTTTCTGGGGGGGTGGGGGGTGATATTGTGTTTTAATTATTGTACAGCACTTTTCTGTCTGTGAAAAACGCTATATAAATAAACTTTACTTACTTACAACAATAACTATCACCTGAATCCTGTTGCTTCTGTGTGAGAAGGTGATGCTTATGGCATGTTGCAAATTTTATTAGGGCTGCAACTATCAATTATTTTAGCAATTGTATATTCTATTCATATTGATTACCCAAGTAACTGGATAAGAAATACTTTTTTTCATATTAACAGTTCATCTGCATATTTTAACTTCCGTACTGCAGTTTTTCCCTGTGTGAAACAAACCGGGTGGATGGAGCAGCTACAAAGTTCTCTTTTCTTGACTTACTGATCAGGTGGTCGATGAAAGATCTCCAACTGTTTCCCAGTAAAGGTTTAATGGAGGTTACAGGGACGAAAAGGCTTCTTTTGGACACTAGAAAAACATTTCCTTCTGCTCCATCTGAGTGCTCCGGCTCCGCCTCTTTCCGCTTGTGGAGACAGACTACATGTAAATCAGCGGACTGCTGCTGTTGCATCATCAGTGTTCACCTGAAAAACTAGGGGCTGCAGCGCAATCTTGTAATGCTTTACAAGCATTCTCCTAAATACGTTTCTACTGCAGGTCTATATTTAGTCACAAATCAGGGATTAAAGTATCAAAAATATTTTGACGGGGAAGGGGTCCTTCCGGTACCGGACGGTCACTAATGCTAATAGCTGCGTTTGCTAGCAGTATGTCCGGGAGCTGAAGTCGAGAAAAAAATAACAGCTGATTCTTAGCACAGCGAGCACAACACACAAACAAGGCAGAGAGCAGTGGAGGCGGAAAAACATGGGAATCCGTTGCAGCGACGGAGGATCTGAGGGGGTTGTTTTCTAACTCCTGATCCCCCACTCCATTCCAATAGGTGGCGGTAATGCAGCTCTAAGCTGGTTTGGTCAACCGCAAACCCACAAGAAGAAGACGACTGAGCCCTGTAATGCAGCTAATGTGAGCGAAACGTTATTTAATGTATCGGATTACATTTTTTTATTTCTTTCCGATATCCAATCCAGTAATTTAGGCCAGTATCGGACCGATACCGATACTGAATATTGGATCGGCGCATCCCTAGTTGTGAGTCTTCCATCAACTCTTGGGGGGAAAAAAACAAAACAAATAACACACACACACACACACACACACACACACACACACACACACACACACACACACACACACACACACACACACACATATATGTGTCTATAATGTATAATACAGTATACATTTCACAAGCATTGTGAAAAATATTACATTCAGCCAACTTAAGAAGTTTGTAAACAAGAAAAACAGGATCAGAGGGAGCGTCCTTCCATGGCTCATATAACTTTCTTTTGTAAAGTCTGTAATCTCTCAAAAGAAGTGGGATAAGGTAACAAATCCTTCACAGAAGAAAACATATCAATAATTATATCTTAATAAATAAACCAACAGATTTAGATAATCTCTTCAACTCATCAATATACCTTTTCAAATTCATTTTTCTATGTGAGCCCCTAAAACTTTATAAATTTTACCCTCTCACTATTGCATGATCTTTACCTTACAATATAAAGTGCATTGTGGTGACTATTTGTTGTGATTTGCATCTATATAAATAAAATTGAGACAAAATCAAAACAAATCAGGCAGCACAGAGTCAAAAAGAACAGTCCATGGTTTTGCCCAGGCCAAGGGGCCTGACAGTGGAGACTAGATCAAGATCAAGAAGACTTTAATGTCATTATATGTAAAAATATAACAAAATTTGCGTTCCAGAACACCCATCCAGGAGAAATACAAACAACAAAAACAAACTGGGGGGACAGGTGTCTGAGGTCGTGCAGCCGTTTTACCTTTACCTTTAACAGCACAGAAAGCGATACACTGGGATAGGTAGGTTCAAAAAAATCATCTCGTACTGTGTTCATTATGAACACCTTATGAGGTTCCAAAAACACCTCAGCAAAGCAGCAGCACATTTAAAGCCTGGAGAGCACTAGGGTGGGTAGGGGAGGGGTTGCCAGCGGAGATGAGCAGGATACTGTGATGGACACACAGCTTCCAGACCAGCAGTTCATGATAATGTTCATAATAAGATGGTACAGTCAGCCTTGGTTGCCAGGATACCAGTTCATACAGGTCACAACACGGGGCGGGGGTGAAGAGCATCTGTTTACACACATCTCCAAGAGGCGATTTAGATAGACAGCCACCCAAGGCCGTCTGGGAGCCAAATTCCAGACACTGCAATTGTTTTGGTTCAGGCCGTCATAACGATTTGCTGACAGACCTTACAGTTTTCTAGGCAATTCAGGATGCCACAGGAGGCCATAGGGCCAGACATAGAAGTTGAGAGCCCCTGTGGAAGCAAAGCAGATCAGAAGGCTGGCTGGGTGACCAGCAGTGGAGACAAACCAGATGTGGGGGCTGGTAGCAGAGACAAAACAGTTTGGAGGGCTGACTGTGGGCCTGGTGGCACAGATGAATCCTTTCTGGGGGCTGAATGTGTGGCTGGTGGTAGAGACAAAGCAGTTCAGGGGGTTGGTCATGACAGTAGTGGACGGGACATGGCCAGTTGAGAGGCTATAGTGGTGGGTGGGCTCCTTTACATTTTGAGAGAAGCCAATTGAATCTAATAATAGATTAAATGCAGTGTTGAGGCTGTCATTCTCAGCATCTACATGGATGTTAAAATCACCCACTATAATTATTTTATCTGAACTGAGCACTAAATCAGATAAAAAGTCTGAGAAATTAGACGAAACTCTGAGTAAGGACCCAGTGGACGATAGATAATAACAAATTAAACAGGTTTTTGATTTTCCCAATTAGGATGGACAATACTAAGAGTCAGGCTTTCAAAGGAATTAAAACGTTGTCTGGGTCTTTGATTAATTAATAAGCTGGAATTGAAGATTGCTGCTACTCCTCCTCCTCGACCTGTGCTTTGAGCATTCTGACAGTTACTGTGACTCGGGGGTGTTGATTCATTTAAACTAACATATTCATCCTGCTGTAACCAGGTTTCTGTAAGGCAGAATAAATCAATATGTTGATCAATTATTAAATCATTTACTAACAGGGACTTGGAAGAGAGAGACCTAATGTTTAATAATCCACATTTAATTGTTTTATTCTTTGGTGCAGTTGATGAAGCTGTATTATTTATTGTTTTTGAGTTTTTATGCTTAAATAGTTTTTTGCTGATTTTAGCTTTGTTTTTTGGTGGTCTAGGAGCAGGCACCGACACTGTGGGGATGGGGTTTGGGGGTGTGTGTGATGATACACGTGCTGAGCCTTTGGTTAAAGATGACAAGGAGTTTCCTGTTGCTGACTTGCCTCTCTCTCATGGAGTTGTGCCCTCTGTCTCACCCTCATCTCTCTTGTCTCAGACCCAGCAGCAATTTCTACCTCCACCCCGTCTGACAGGTCCCCCTCCCTTGTCTCGGGATGGAGAGCGGAACCTCACAACCTTGCCGCAGAAAAATTGTCAAACCCCCCCTCCCACATTACCAGCAGTCATCTGGGTTTCCTGTAGTAGGGGACCAGGTTCCTCCCAGTCAGCAGCCAAAGAATAGTGCTGTGCTTTGTGAGATGATGTCCATGCTCAGGGAGCTGCTAAATAAAGTGAAGGTTGGGGATGAAAATTCCACCTCCCGGCGTGGAGGCAGGCGAGTTCAGGACCGGAGCCCTTTAATTCGTGGAGGCAGCTGTCAGGTCTGTAATGATGGAAGCCACACTACAGAGTCTCACTGCCGCTTTGCCCGACTTTCTTTCACATGCTTTAAACCTGGTCACACACGGCACTCATGTCCTAATAGAACCTCTACAGCTGACAATGCCCAGGAAAACTAGTCGACCTGTGCTTTGAGGGAGGCTGTACAGGTCATGATGGACACTCCCACATACATGATGCAGCAGAGCTGTATAACAGTGTAAGAGACTTGGACAAGTCTGAGACAATTATTTTTCAGAACACGACAAGAATCAGAAGCAGTGACAGTCTGTTATACACTCCTGTTACTGTTGGACACAAGGCAAGCCTTGGTGCTATGTTGGATGGCGGTTCAATGGCCTGTTCATTGAGTGTAGAAGCACTGCAGAGGCTTGCTGATGCTAGTGCTGTCGATTTGAGGAATCAGGAGGCACTCAATGTAATTTTTGTTGGCTGTGGCGGTGTACGTGTAAAGCCTAAATCAGTGGTAGAGTTTGAGATGGAAGTCTATGGATGTCGTATCTCTGTTCCCACTTTTGTTGTAGACAATCAACAAGATGACTTGATCATTGGCTTAAATGTCATCAGACATTTGGTCCGTCAGTTCAAGGCAGATGCAAGTTACTGGGAGGCTGTGTCCACATCTGGTTCAGGGCATCAGGAACTTGAACAGTTCCTGTCTCTCCTCGCTGGCCTGGACCACTGGCCTGGTGATGAGGTGCCAGACAAAGTAGGCACAGTCAGATGCAACAGAGCCATCACCCTGCCAGCTAACAGTGAGTATCTGGTGTGGGGGAGACTACCTAAAAATGTCAGGATATCTCCTGGCTCTACTGTGATCACTGAGCCAACCTCTTCTCACTCCGCACCCAGAGGTATCATGATTGCTAGAGTGGTGACTCCTCTCTGGGGTGACAGGTGGCTTAGCATAAGTAGGCAACAGACTACTTATGCTAAGCCCACTGGGACACCCATTCCTACAATGCAGGAGAGGATGGAACGTGTTGCCTTGGGGGACCTAGACCTCATGTCTTGTGATGTGTCATCAGACTGGCGTGAGAAGTCGGCTGACCTTGTAGTCAAGTATGAAGACGTCTTTTCCCGCCATCACCTAGACTGTGGTGAGGCTAAGGACTTTTTGCATCGGATTCGACTAACTGATGAGAGACCATTTCATCTCCCCTACAGACGTGTTCCACCTGCTGAATACCAAAAACTCTGCCAAGTTCTTAATGAGTTGGAGGAGAGAGAAATACTCAGGAAGTCAACCAGTGAGTTTGCCTCGCCTCTTGTCCTTGTATGGAAGAAAAATGGTAAATTGCGGGTGTGCACTGATTTTCACTGGCTCAACGGGTGGACACTGAAGGATGCTCACCTTGAAGGCAGCTTTGGTGTCCTCTGTGGTTTTGGCTCATCCTGACTTCACTTGACCCTTTGTCTTGTCCACCGATGCGTCCATGGATGGACTAGGAGCAGTTCTTTCACAGGTTCAGGAAGGTGATTGTGTGGCTAGACCAGTAGCCTTTGCCAGCAAATCCCTCTCCCGTGCCCAGAGGAAGTATCCTGCTCATCGCCTTGAATTCTTTGCGTTAAAATGGTCGGTGTGCGACAAGTTTAGCCACTGGCTCAAGGGACACATCTTTACTGTGTGGACAGATAACAACCCACTCACGCACATCATGACTAAACCTCGCCTGGACGCTTGTGAGCAGCAGTGGGTGGTGAAATTGGCATCCTATGTATTTGACATCAAGTATGTTCCTGGCTCTAAGAATGTTGTTGCAGATGCACTGAGCAGTCGGCCATTTGTAAGGTCCACTGTGGGGGAATGGTTGCTTTGCTGCCCCTACAGTGACCTCCTTGGAGAAGCTCTTCCCATCTCTACTGGCTCGGTCCAGGAAACTTTTAGGCAGTCAAACTCCAGTCGACATCTCTGCAACAGCCAGACCGAGGAAGAGCCTTATGTGTCTGTGGTTGCCAAGAATCAATCATTCACTAAAGAGGAGGTCTCTGTCATCTTTGAGACGCACACTCTTCGGTAGTCGAGTGCCAGGACTCGTGCTGTTGATGTTCTTCAACAGCTGCCGCAGTTGGTCCCCCCCACTACTGACCCCCAACCTGTGTTCTCTGGGGGTGAGCTCCGTCAGGAGCAGATGAGTGATCCTGTTCTCTCAAGAGTGTTGTATTTTGTGGAACGGGGTTGTTGACCTTTTAGGAGAGAGAAGTTTAAGGAGCATGTCATGGCCGTTAGGTTCCTTAAACACTGGGACAGACTGGCAATATGTAATGGTATCCTCTACAGAGTGTCCCGGGATCAGGTTTCCAAGAAGAAGAGGTACCAATTTGTGGTCCCTGACTCCCTCAAATCAATCCGAGGTTCTCCGGGAAATTCATGACAATGCTTTTCACCAAGGACAGTTTAGGAGCTTGTACCTGGCCCACCAGCGATTCTTTTGGCCTTACATAGCCCGGGATGTGAAGGATTACGTGCGGCACTGTCAACGGTGTGTCATTGGTAAAGCAGCCAATCCTGAGGGAAGGGCACCTCTGGAAAGTATAAAGACTTCTGCACCTCTGGAAATTGTGTGCATTGATTTTTGTACTGCAGAGGATTCAAACAAGAAACCTGTTGATGTGCTGGTAGTGATGGACCACTTTACCAGACTGGCCCAGGCCTTCCCTTGCCAAGATCAGTCTGCTAAACAGGTTGCAAAGCAACTTTGGGACAAGTACTTTTGTCTTTATGGATTTCCTGAGAGGGTCCATTCAGACCAGGGGGCCTCATTTGAGAGTCAGCTGATTGCTGAGTTGCTGAGGGTCGCTGGTGTGAAGAAGTCTCGGACCACGCCATACCATCCAATGGGCAACGGTAGTGTGGAACGTTTTAACAGGACACTGGGCAACATGATTCGTGCCCTCCCTCCTGACGCAAAACGTGATTGGCCATGGAGCCTCCAGACCCTGACATTCATGTGTAATTGTACTGTCCATGAGATGACAGGTTACCCCCCCCTTTCTATCTCATGTATGGTAGAATTCCACGTTTTCCAGTTGATGTCCTCTTCAAAAACATACTGAAAGATCCTAAGGTCAGTTGTTATGACAGCTATGTAGTATCCCTGACAAAGGACCTTCAGGAGGCAATGGCTATTGCCCATGGACATGTTGACAAGGAACAGAGCCGTCAGGCTGAACTCTATAACCGGCGCGTAAAAGGGAACTTGATCACTACAGGTGATAGAGTCCTGGTCTCCAACAGGCACGAGAGGGGGAAACGCAAAACAGCAGACAGATGGGAGTCAACGGTATACACTGTTGTTAGTGTGAATCCCACCACTCACACTTATGTGATCAAGAATCCTGAGACTGGACAGGAGAGAGTTGTGCACCATAACCTGTTGATGCCTGTTAACTTCCTACCTGTGGACAGAGGTGGGAAGTAACGAAGTACAAATACTTCGTTACTGTACTTAAGTAGATTTTTTAGGTATCTGTACTTTACTTGAGTATTTATTTTTCTGAGTACTTTTTACTTTTACTCCCTACATTTTTACACAAGTATCGGTACTTTCTACTTCTTACATTTTCAAACAGACTCGTTACTTTTTAACACGTCAGGGAGAAGTTTGCGTTTCCGGTCAGTGCGCCGTCAGTCATCAAGCGATCTGAGCCTAAACGGAGGAATAATAACAGATAAGAGACAATCCTACTGGCGTATCCTCCATCACCGGGGCTTATCTGGTACAAAGGAATTAAATACACAAACCCATATAATTAATGTATCATTTATAGCGCTATAATCAGGGGTCACAGCGGGCCGGACTGAGTCCGTAAGTTGCGCTGCGGCACATAAACTGCTTAGCTAGCGCTACTGAGGAGGAGTGAGCACGAAGGGAGTAACGTGTGGCAGATGCAACGTTTCTAAATGCTCAACAAATATCAGCAAACACACAATGTGTGTGCAGTTTGTCACACAGTGTGTCTGCTAGCTAAGAGAAGAGCTGCTGCATTTCAGGGAGAGCAAAGAGAGAGAAGTTCACAGAAATTCAGGACAGGAGAGGAAGAAGAGAGGTTAGAGTTAAAGGTAAGGACTGGAAAATAAACTGAAGTATGCTGACTTTGTGTTATTCAAAGATTGTATGAAATCTGCCGCAGTTTAGTGCGTGATAAACAGGTTAGCTGGTTGTACTGTATTTACAGTAAAGCTCTGTGTTGATGGTCAGAGTTACAGGTTACATCAGTGCAGCAGAGATGAGTTTGAATCAAAGCTGCTGATGCTGAGATTCATTCACTGAATCCAACATTTCTACAGCCTGTATGCTGTCAGTGTAGGGGATGGAGATCAGCTCAGATAGCTGTGAAATACTGGGTTACATCTTTGTGAGTTCAGTTCATCCACACAGAGCAGTAAACCTCAGAGCAGCAGCAGCAGGTCAGCTGATCACAGCCTGCACACCAACATCATTTACTGCAGCTCACAATAGAAAGTTGTGATTCTTCTCCCCATGCAGAGCCACTACAGCTGATCTTAGGGTTCCTCCAGCTTCTGAATCCCACTGTAACCCCTGAGTATCCTCATGTTGGTGTTTAGGTGGAGACACAGTCACCCTCTACTATGGAGGACACAGAGAACAGAGCTGTGTTTAAATTCCCTTTAACAGTTTGTGTCCTACATAACGGATTCAAGCTGAGTGCATTCATTAGAATTAAAATTTAGATTAAAATAACGTTTGTGTTCTCATGTATTATTTTATATTATTACAATAATATATAATGAGGTTCGGTTTGTTTTACACAAAAATAGCAGGTAGAAACATCCTCCAAAGAGCTACTTTTACTTTCTTACTTTGAGTAAATTTCAGAACCTGTACTTTTTTACTTTTACTTAAGTAAAGAAGTTGAACCAGTACTTTGACTTTTACCAAAGTATTTTTTAACACAAGTACTTGTACTTCTACTTAAGTACAGAATGTCAGTACATTTGCCACCTCTGCCTGTGGATGTGGACAGTCTCCCGGATCACACTTACCACTCTTCTTCGGTGGGTGAATCTGATGATGTTGCTGATGCAGATGGGTTGCTGTCTGTTGCAGGACAAGAGGATCCTGTGAACAGAACTCAGCACTGGGTTGACAATCTGTCGACTGCATGCACAGACAGTTGTGAGGAGACCAGTCCTTCTGATGATGTTATGGGGATGGCAGATGAACCTGAGCATGTGAGCGGTTCACGCCCTCAATCCCATGTGGCAAGCTCTGACCAAGACCACTCACAAACCCCTTCAGCTGTTACTCAGAGTGTGCACACGCATATCACACCTTTATTAAACTCTGGTACTAGTGATGTACACCCAGTCAGGTCTCGTTTTGGACGCATTGTCAGGCCGGTTCACCGGTTGCTCCATGTTATGTCCAACCAAGGGGTTGTTAATGATGCCAGTCAGATCATTGGCAAAGTCTCAAAGTCAGTCCTTGAAGTTTTTCAATAAGGTGTTTATTTTTCAGTTTTAAGCTCACTTTGTTCATTGGTCTGTTTTGGTTTGTGGTTGTATCACCATAACTGAGCTACAGTCTCTTTGTAGGGACATGTCTTTACTGTAGGGCGTGGTTTATGTGGAGTGTAGATGGCATCCTGCTTCCAGAAGCCGGTAGTGAGTTGGCGCCACTCTCTATTTGCTTCATCCCTTTGGGATCTTCAAAATTGATGTACTTATTGCATGTGAATAGTTGAGCCACCTGGTGGATAAATAATGCAACTGCAAGGTTCCTCATTGTTGCAGTGTACGTGCTTCCGGTGGCCCAGAGGTGTCAGGTAAAATACAAAAGCCGCAACACAAATACAAAAGCCGCAACACAAATACAAAAGCCACAACGGAAATAGAAAACCACAACAGAAGTGACGCAACCTGTAACATAAGTAACAGTGCCTGTTGAAAGAAACAACACGAAGAGAAGCTTTGCTTGCTGACAGAGACGATAGTCGAGAGACGCAGCAGCTAGAGCACATGTGTCAGGCTCAGTGTCCGCGGGCCACATCTGGGTCGCGATATAATTTTATACGTCTGTAAGATGATTTCATATCGCTATTATTAATGGCTAGCGGGTAACTTGCGATCCCACCGTATACTACAAATCCCACAATGCACTGAACAGCTGCCGCGCAGGCCAAGACTTGTGCACAAACTCATTTTCTGTTGCCAATGACACAATGATCAGTTATCAGCTGATAAAAACAACAATCATCACCTTTTACAGTGACATTTACGCTAGCCTGCCCCCCCCCCCCAAAAAAAAAAAAAGGCCAAATGAAAAGTGGAGAATGGATCTTTCGAAACAGGAGCAATGCAAAGGACCTGATTGCTAACATCGGAGGTAAACCTTGTGTTTCTTTTCCTCGCCTGCTATGTTCGATATGGGAGAAGAAGCAGAGGGAGACCTGCACAGGTGAGCTGACAGTGCATCACTGCGTCACACAGCAGACAGAACGTGTCATACGCACCGCAACACAGACAGTGAACTTTATAAGTGGCAAAGATTTAAATCACCGGCAGTTTCGGATGAAATAGTTTATGAATTTGGTGACGTTCTTTATCACACAGGTGCCATGAGCTACTTGAGGAAATCTGTCAAGTTCATGAAAAGTACAGGTTGAAGTCCCAGCAGGGCTTCGGGATGAAAGGTGGCTGTGGGAGTCGGCTTGTCTCTGCGACACAATGAAGCAATTTCAGATAACTTGCGTTGCTTAGCGACAGTACGGTGCAAAAAACGGAGACTTGATCGCTCAGAAACTCCCGAATTGGAAGCTATAACTTCAACTATATTCTATTAAATTGTCTCCACAGACTCCTTGAGTTCATTACAATTACCGTCTTTATTGAAAGTTCTGAAAAAAAAAAAATAAATAACTTATGTTGCGTCAATTCCATTGTGGTTTTCTATATCCGTTGCAGCATTTGTATTTGTGTTGCGGGTTTTGTATTTGTGTTGCGGGTTTTGTATTTGTGTTGCGGGTTTTGTATTTGTGTTGCAGGTTTTGTATTTATGTTGCGGGTTTTGTATTTGTGTTGCGGGTTTTGTATTTATGTTGCGGGTTTTGTATTTGTGTTGCGGGTTTTGTATTTGTGTTGCGGGTTTTGTATTTATGTTGCGGGTTTTGTATTTGTGTTGCGGGTTTTGTATTTATGTTGCGGGTTTTGTATTTGTGTTGCGGGTTTTGTATTTGGGTTGCAGCATTTGTATTTGTGTTGCGGGTTTTGTATTTGTGTTGCGGGTTTTGTATTTGTGTTGCGGGTTTTGTATTTGTGTTGCAGCATTTGTATTTGCCCTGACACCTCTGGGCCAGCGTACGTGCCTCAGCAAAGGAAAACGATCCCAGCTGGAGGTGGGTGTGCGTGAGCAATGCTATAGTCATTTTTGTTTGTTTTATAACATTCTCAGCAGTAAATGTTAATATATGTTCTTATCGTAAGCACTGCTGACATGTAACCTGGAAGTTACAGGCGTTTTGGTTCACAAATAGTAACTTTATTCACGATCTGTATTTTTGTTAACATGCTAAGCTAATACCAGTTAGCCAGTCAGCAGCTTTCAGGCTGCCCCTGGCTCTAATGCTGTATAGCGGTACGAGATTGTGATTGTTCTGATTTTTGTTAACAGAGCTGAATGTTGCGGTTGCATGACCACACTGATGTCTGTGACTGTGTGCTGTGATTTTTGTACCAGGTAGGTTTTGTTTGTTTTATATGAGCAAAATTGTAAGATGTTGATTTATTGTTAGCCTAAAGAAGTGAAAATAATGGCTCTTATTCTCAAGTAAATGGTAAATGGTAAATGGACTAGTTCTTATATAGCGCTTTTCTACTCAGTCAGAGTACTGTACGAAAAATTAATGCCACTATACGATCACACGTTCTTTGTAATGTCTTTTGTTGAAGCAAAAAGGAAAACGAACCCTAGCTGGAGAGCTGAATGTTGCGGTTGCATGACCACACTGATGTCTGTGACGGTGTGCTGTGATTTCTGTACCAGATTAAAGAGGGAGTGCTGAGTAAGAGCAAGTCCACTGTTGCTGTGCCATCCTTCTGCACCATAGACACAAGGAGAAACCTCCACCATAGAATCTCAGAAGCATTAACAACAGTTACACTAACAGACAGCAAAACACCACTGTGCTCTGAAACAGGAACAGGAAGTGATACAATACTGCAGTGAGAGCCAACACCAAGTGACAGCGCCACCAAGACAGGAGATTAAAGTGACAGGAGTAGCCCCGGCTCTCCCCCGGTCGCAGCCTCAGTCAGCTGTAACTCCAGCCTCTGTTCAGTCTCTGTCAGCTCCTGTAGCTCTCCCTCGGTCCACAGTGTCTGCTTCCATTAGCTCCTTAACCCCCTTGGTCCCTCTGGTCAGTTTAGTTTCGGTCCTCTCAGCTCCAGTCACAGTCCCCTTGGTTTCAGTCCATTCAATAGGTTCGGTCCCCTTAGTCTCCCCAGTGTCAGTTTTCCCTCGGCCTCAGTCAGCTCTCCTTCGGCCTCAGTCAGCTCCCTCAGTGTCGGCTGCCCCAGCTTCCCCGCAGTCAGAGTCCCAGCTAGCCGTAGCAGCCTCCCAGTCAGAGCCCCTCTCATATTCTGCACACTAAAGGACTGTTAAATTCAGTGAACTGAGAAGAACTTCACTTACTTGAGCCAGCACCCTCACACGTACAGACTGTTTACTCCACTCAGGTCCTGCTTCCTTCCTGGGAGGCCAGTGGTTGGAGGGTGAAGAGTCTTCCTTTCAGAAGAGACACCACACTCTTCATCATTGCAAGTCCTTATCTAATCCAGTCTCTTCTGCCTCAGCAATGCCAAGTTCTTCTGCTTTGACAACGTGTCCTCTTGAGACTGTGCTGGGAGACACAGCAATTGTTTTTGGCAATGGCACATATTAATAAGTTTTCCTGGAAGAGTTGAACTACTTGTGCAACCACTGTAGGGTCCGGGATGCAGAATAGTGACGTTTGTTGAGTATTTATCTAATAAATTGGAGTCTATTAGATAAATATGTTTCAAACCACTGCAGTGCAGTGCCTTTAATACCTATAGTATGCTCTTATCTCTGTAATAAAATGTTATGGTCAACAGTATCAAAGCTGCACTGAGGTCCAACAGGACAAGAACAGAGATGAGTCCACTGTCAGAGGCTGTAAGAAGATCATTGGTAACCTTCACTAATGCTTTTCTGTAGTAATGAACAATTAAGTTATACACCAGAGGGCTGATGTCATGGAGGGAGCCTACTGGTTTAGAAATGAGTAAGGGGATAATTTCTTACAGGAAGAGTCACCGTCAGGATTGGGGAGTAGGACAAGACACTCAAGAGACAGGTAGACCCAGAAGAGTCTGTGGTTGAAGTTGTATGACCAATACAGGAAGTGTCAAGTTCTGTGGATACCCTATCCACATGGATAACCAGGGAAACCAGCATTTTTAAGATTAGGCTTAAAACATTCCTTTTTGATCCAGCTCATAGTTAGGCCTGGATCAGCATTTATAAAAAGACTTGCTTGGTGGTTGGTGGTCTGATGGTAAACAGCTTAGCACCTGTTCACCATCAGAAATGAAGACCTCTTTCATAGATGCCATTTTAATATCAGGGGTAACCTATAATCTAACATAGTCTAAGATTTAGCATTAAGAAATCGATGACACTGGCAACTGGCAACAGACGGAAATAATAAATGGGGGTATCAACCATATGGACCATGACCCAGAACCAGCCTGCTAAACGGCAGTCCAGCTCACCAAATGGATGTGAATTTGTAAAGGAGGATGACATATTTTTGGACACTGAAATTTGTACCAGGAACCATTGTGTTACAAGTCTAAGAATAGGTTATGTCAAGAGAGCGGCTGTCCAAACTTTTTAAATCCAAGTTAGAGATTCACCCTCTGCACTTTTACAGTCTTTTTACTGACAAAAACGTTACCTTCGGCTTGCCAACGTACGTCAAAGCCAAGGAACTATGCATTTCTTTGATTTACAGTAGTAGCCAACAGTATTGTTTTTTTTACTAATGACATCAAAATGTCATTATGTTTTAGAATGTATTTTTTTTATTTAAGAACTTATTTTTCTGAAGACATGTTCATACAATCTTCACAGCACCATTCAGAGAAAAAACAATTCCTTCATCTTCTTCAGGTTTATGATCAAAAAACAGCTTATGTCACTACATGAGTTCAGTTTCTGTGATTTAACTGAATGGTGAAATGCCTAATGATGCTCACGCGTAAGTCTTTACTGGCCAGTCCATAGATAATGGGGTTTATAGCTGGTGGGACGATGATGTACAGAATGCTTAAGAATTTCTTTATGTTTTGGGAGAGCGAAGGGAACCTGTAACTCACAATTATGGTGAGTGAAGCTATTTCATAAAGCACATAAACAACAAGATGAGAAGCACAGGTTTGAAAGGCCTTGCTGCGGATGCCGCTGTCAGTTCTGCCTCGTCTTAGAGAAGCATGCAGGATCCTGATGTAGGAAAAAGCAATGATGAGGAAGATTCCTGTACTCACAGACCAGGTCATGGACAGCCCTGTCCAATAAAAAGAAGAGAATTGGCCTTTCACTCCAGTATCCTGTACCCTTTTGATCAAAACATTTTAAATAGTATGACTAGAAGAGTGCCATAAAAAATAAAAATCAATCCAAGTTCATTTATCATTTACTTTAAAAGTTCTTGCTTAAAAAAATGGAAATAACATGAATATATGACTGATGACTCATCAAGCTGAAGTTTTCTAAACTCAAACTAAATCAGTTTAAATGTTTCACTAAATCCTCAGAACAGAAATCGAATTTTAATCACCGTGTAATGCTCCTGTGTTGCTTTGCATTGCTGCAGATTTTGGTCTTTTATTTAGATAAGAAAAAGTTGTTTTTTTGTTTTGTTTTTTTAAAAGTTTGAGGCAGAATTGAGGCTGTGCACTGACCATAAATGTTATTAATGGGGGTGGGAATGCAGGCCAGGTTTAGGATCCCTCGGTTGCTGCAGTAGATGTGCTGGATGGTTTGGCCACACAGCGGGACGTTCATGTGGGAGCTGAAGAGCACAGCGATAAGCAGCAGAGCAATGAGCCAGGCCAGGGCGCAGCAGGAGTGCAGCCGAGCCGAGGTCATGATGGCGTGATACCTGAGCGGCTCACACACTGCAATGTACCTGCAAAGGCGAAAGAACACAAGTCTTTGCAGTCAAAGGATTTCAGCAGCTCTAACAAGTAAAACCTCCCTCAGCACGCTTTGCTGCATTTGTATATATTTAAAATGTATGCTTTACTTTCTCTCTTGTTGTTTAAAAGTCCCTTTAAAATTATTTAAATTCAAATTTCCAGCTAAACAAAGAAAAATCCCTCATAGACCAGATCTCTGAGATCTTGTAAGTAATGTTTGGCACATTTTAAAACCCACTAAACAAAAACACCACCAAAAATAATAATTTGAATCTTTGATTAACAGCTGATTCCTTTCATTACCTGTCATAGGCCATGGCACCCAGAATAGTCTGCACTGCAACACCATATGTGTGCATAAAGAAAGCCTGGGCTATAGCAGGGATGTAGGCGATCTTCTTCTGCCCCATCAAGAAGTGCATCATGAGGTGAGGCAGCACGGCTGTGGCCCCCAAAAGATCACAGCCCAGCAGATGACAAACCATTACAAACATGGGTCTGTGCAAGTTCTTGTCCATAACAATGACAAATGCCACCACGCTGTTCCCCAACAGCACCACCACGTAGGCAAACAGAGCCAGGAAGAACAGGAAAGGACCAAAACCCGGCGGCACGTAGAACCCTTCCAGTTCAAACACCATGGGCTCTGTGAGAGGAGTTACTGATGTTAGGTTCTCCATCCACAGCAGCACGTTTCTGCAGAAGACATCAGGTAACATTTCAGGCAACAAAGACAGTAACAAACAGTTAAAAAGCTATGAAGGACACTTTTAACTGCTGACTAAATGAAATATATTCTACAGTAATACCTTTAAGAAAACAACAAAAGCACACCTAAACAGATGATGCCAGAACAATTTAAAGAATAAACTTTTCTGCCGCTGATGTTTTGCCCCTTTTGATGTATACCCTCCTGTTTTTACCTCCTATGAGCTTTAAGCTTCCCTCCTTCTCAGTAGAACACTGAAGTTGCTCTGACTGGTTGAGGAAAGTGTGTTGTGCTTTTATTGATTCTACTTAGTGTCCAGAGGGTTGTGATCCCTTCTCACATGTACCTTTACCACTGAAACAATACAAAACCATACAAAATACAATACAATACAAAACAAAAATGCAATTACTCAAATGGCCACTCAGGCTGGCTTTAAAGAAGGAATCAAACTACACAGACATGGATTTGATCTCTCATTTTCCTCATCAGAACTACTGTAAAACAGGATTTTAACCTCCAACTTACATCTCCTTCAAAAATACTGTTTTAATAGCTACAGGCCTAAACTCTGTAGATATTAAAAAATATCCAGTTTCCCATGACAGCTAATTATGTACCATGTGACTTTGTGATGATGCCAAGAAATGAAAACAATCCTAGATGGCAATTTCAGCACATTTGACTCCAGGATAATGAACTTGTAAATAGTTAGACGAGTGCTTTGAAATGAACACAACACAAACATCAGCCTGCATCAAGTGCAGTTTTAATGTAACATATAGAGCTATAGTCAGAAATTTCCATCCACTCATCCCGGGCATGAATTTCGTGGTAATTTGAGCTTTTAATGATTTCTTTGAGCTTTTCTTTTGGAATGAATCAGCACACAACTTTAATGAATTTAAAAAACAAGAACTGGCCGCACAAGTTTAAAGAGTCAGAAACATAAACACGGAGCCAAAAAGCCAAAAGTTAAAAGAAAACTGGGCAGCAGGCCAGTGGCAGGCTGGAGGGTGGTACAGCTGAGGGAAGACCAGATAATTTGGGAAAAGGGAAACACCTTTATCCACAGCTGTTCACAGGGAAAACAAGGAAAGGAAAATTAAATTCAGCGCGCATGTGACAAGAGACTATCAAAATAAAACAGGAAGCAACTAAACATGGGACCATCTAACAAAAATTAATACAGTGATCCCTCACCTATTGCAGGGTTGGGGGGGTATATGTTCCAGAGACCCCCACAATAGCTGAAATCTGCAAATTAGTGCGTTATATTTATTATTTATTACATATGTTAAGGCTTTATAAATCTTTCACGCTCTCTTAGTACAACCTGAATGATGAAGATGATGAATTATGTAGCTGTGCAGTTCTGATGCAGGTGAAGGTGATTAATCAGGCACTTAATCAGGTGGTGCAGTATCTTCGCCCTCAGCCATTACTTCTGTTTCCGCTAAAGGCGTAACTGATCTTTTCATCCAAGTGATCAACATAGTTGTGGGGAGTTATATAAATACCTATATACCACAAAATCCAATGATATAACAATGATATATTAGATATATTTTTAAAAAAATCTGTGATACAGTATCGCCTAAATAAGTGAACCAAGATTTAACGAGGGAGGACTGTACATGGGGAACACAGGAGGCAGAAAACACAGTGAGGGAACACAATCAACACAACAGTAACTGGAACAAAAAGCATAGGGCTGAAAACACAATGCACAAATTAGGATAGAATAGAATAGAATAGAATAGAATAGAATAGAATAGAAAGGTTTTATTGTCATCAGACATGAAACATGAAAAAATATAGCAGTTGCCATCATTTGGTGAATTTTCTTTGTAAGAAAGAAATTGCTAAATATACCAGTTATTGCATATTACACAGGGTAAGCTTAGACATTGTTTGCATACAGATTTAAAATAGCAAATGAGTCTTGTTTTTGACCAAGTCTTTTTTTTATTTCTCCAGCCTCCGGCATTTGGGTCTTAGCCTTTACACTACACATAACATGAAAGATGATGTAATAGTATTTCTTTAAAAATTAGCAATCTTCTATGTAATATATGCATTTTGCGTCTTAGGATATGCATTAAATAAAACAAATCAAAACAATTAGTCAATATTTTAAAGATTAAAAATTCACCTTACTAATTTCTATACCACCTCCAACTGATATTAGAATAACTCAAAAACACCAATCTTGCCTAATCTGAACCTGAGTAGTGTTTTGCTATTGGACTTCTGTGCAAACCACAGCTTGTCCACAACAAATACCATGTTCAAACATAAGGATGTTCATAAGTACATGTGACACCAGAACATGCTAGGTCGCAGGAGTTCAGTTTCAGATGGCCTCAAAGCAATTCTAGCAAACCGTCAGGCAACTCAGGAGGGGAAGCTGGTGCTCCACTCACACAGTTTATAGCGTGGGTGGTGTGCTGCTGACTTCAACTGAGACTATAGTCAGGCGGTGGAAGGAATACTTCAAGGACCTCCTTAATCCCACTGAAATCTCTTTCTGTAGTGGAAGCAGAGTCTGGGGATGAGGGGAACAACTCACCCATCACTGGGGGTGAGGTCACTGAGGTGGTTAAACAACTCCTTGGTGGCAGGGCCCCTGGGTTGGATGAGATTTGCCCAGAGTTCCTGAAGGCTCTGGATGTTGCAGGGCTGTCTTTGTTGACACGCATCTGCAACGTTGCGTGGAGATCTTGGGTTGTGCCACTGGATTGGCAGACTGGGGTGATGGTCCCGATCTTTAAGATCTGTTCTCCAGCTATCAAGAAATCACACTCCTTAGCCTCCCCCGTAAAGTTTATACCGGGGTGCTGGAAAGGAGGGTCCATCTGTTAGTTGAACCTCAGATTCAAGAGGAACAATGTGGTTTTCGTCCTGGTCATGGAACGCTGGACCAGCTCTTTATCCTCTCGAAGATATTCGAGTCTGCATTAGAGTTTGCCCTTCCTGTGTAGATGTGATTTGTGGACTTAGAGAAGGCATTCGTCTGTGTCCCACGGAATATCCTCTGGGTGGGGTGGGGGGGGCTGTGGCAGTATGGGGTCTCTGGCCAATTGTTGCAGGCCAAAACTGGACTTATTTTCTGTGGGTGTTGGACTTCACCAGTGCTGCCCTTTGATGGATAGAATTTCTAGGCATAACCATGTGGCAGAAGGCTTTCACCTTGGTGGCCTCAGAATCTCTTCTTTGCATTTTGCAGATGATGCGGTCCTGTTGGCTTCATTAGGTGGTGGCCTCCAGCTCACAGTGGAACCATTTGCAGCCAAGTGTGAAGCAGCTGGCATGAAAATCAGTACCTCTAAATCTGAAGCCATGGTCCTCAGCCAGAAAAGGGTGGAGCGCCCTCTCTGGCTCGGGAATAATTTTCTGTCCCAGGTGAAGGAGTTTAAGTATCTCAGGATCTTGTTCTTCAGTGATGGGGGAAGGGAGCAGGAGATTGACAGACGGATTGGGGCTGCATCTGCAGTGATACAGATGCTGCACCGGTCTGTAGTGGTGAAGAGGGAGCTGAGTGTGAAAGCAAAGCTGTCACTTTACTGGTCAATCTACGTCCCTACCCTCACCTATGGTCATGAGCTTTGGGTAATGACCGTAAGAATGAGATCATGAATACAAGCGGCAGAAATGAGCTTCCTCCGAAGGGTGGCTGGCCTCTCCTTTAGAAACAGGGTGAGGAGTGCAGCCATTCAGGAGGGGCTCAAAGTAGAGCCTCTGCTCCTCCACATCAAAAGGAACCAGCTGAGGTGGTTCAGGCATCTGACTAGGATGCCTCCTGGCCGCCTCTTTGATGAGGTGTTCCAGGCACATCCTACTGGGAGGAGGCCCAGGGCAGACCCAGGACATGCTGGAGAGATTATATCTCTCAGCTGGCCGGGGACCACCTTGGTATTCCCCTGGATAAGCAATAAGACGTGACTGGAGAGAGGGCAGTGTGGGCTTCTCTGCTGAAGCTGCTGCCCCCGTGACTGACTGACGGATGGACGGATGGATAGAAAGACATATTTTCTCCGTTCTGTTTTAAAGTGCCAGTCAGGACACAAAGTGGAGTCCATTATCGGTCTTTATTGCAGGTTTGGGGTGGGGTGCGTGGGTGTGTGGTTCTACAAATCGACAAAGAACATTACAGTGAGGTCAGTTCACTTACTCAGGTAACTGTCATCATGAAAGTTATTTCCAGAAATGCACATCAATTCAAGCAACATATAAAGGTGCTGGTCATAAATTTAGAATATCATGAAAAAGTTGATTTATTTCAGTAATTCCATTCAAAAAGTGAAACTTGTATATTATATTCATTCATTACACACAGACTGATATATTTCAAATGTTTATTTCTTTTAATTTTGATGATAAAACTGACAACTAATAAAACCCCAAATTCAGTATCTCAGAAAATTAGAATATTACTTAAGACTAATACAAAAACAGGATTTTTAGGGCGCCTGGGTGGCTTAGTGGTGAAGCCGGCGACCACATACACACGCTGCGTTCCCCCATTTCCTGTCTCTCTCCACTGTCACAAAAAAGCCGCTGTGGCCAAAAATGGAAAAAAAAACAAAAAAAAACAGGATTTTTAGAAATGTTGGCCAACTGAAAAGTATGAACATGAAAAGTATGAACATGAAAAGTATGAACATGAAAAGTATGAACATGTACTGCACTGAATACTTAGTTGGGGCTCCTTTTGCCTGGATTACTGCAGTAATGCAGCGTGGCATGGAGTCCATCAGTCTGTGGCACTGCTCAGGTGTTATGAGAGCCCAGGTTGCTCTGATAGTGGCCTTCAGCTCTTCTGAATTGTTGGGTCTGGCGTATCACATCTTCCTCTTCACCATAGCCCATAGATTTTCTATGGGGTTAAAGGTCAGGTGAGTTTGCTGGCCAATGAAGAACAGGGATACCATGGTCCTTAAAGCAGGTACTGGTAGCTTTGGCACTGTGTGCAGGTGCCAAGTCCTGTTGGAAAATGAAATCTGCATCTCCATAAAGTTGGTCAGCAGCAGGAAGCATGAAGTGCTCTAAAACTTCCTGGTAGATGGCCACGTTGACCTTGGACCTCAGAAAACACAGTGGACCAACACCAGCAGATGACACGGCACCCCAAACCATCACTGACTGTGGAAACTTTACACTGGACCTCAGCCAGCGTGGATTCTGTGCCTCTCCTCTCTTCCTCCAGACTCTGGGACCTTGATTTCCAAAGGAAATGTAACATTGACTTTGATCAGAGAACATAACTTTGGAGCACTCAGCAGCAGTCCAGTCCTTTTTGTCTTTAGTCCAGGCGAGACGCTTCTGACGCCGTCTCTGTTCAAGAGTGTCTCGACTGTGTGTGGTGGTTCTTGAAGCTCTGACTCCAGCTGCAGTCCACTCTTTGTAAATCTCCCCCACATTTTTGAATGGCTTTTGTTCCACAATCCTCTCCAGGGTGCAGTTATCCCTGTTGTTGTACACTTTTTTCTACCACATCTTTTCCTTCCCTTCGCCTCTCTATTAATGTGCTTGGACACAGAGCTCTGTGAACAGCAGCCTCTTTAGCAATGACCTTTGTTGTCTCGCCCTCCTTGTGCAAAGTGTCAACGGTCGTCTTTTGGACAACTGTCAAGTCAGCAGTCTTCCCCATGATTGTGTAGCCTACAGAACTAGACTGAGAGACCATTTAAAGGCCTTTGCAGGTGTTTGAGTTAATTAGCTGATTAGAGTGTGGCACCAGGTGTCTTCAATATTGAACCTTTTCACAATATTCAAATTTTCTGAGATACTGAATTAGACTTTTCATTAGTTGTCAGTTATAATCATCAAAATTAAAAGAAATAAACATTCGAAATATATCAGTCTGTGTGTAATGAATGATTATAATATACAAGTTTCACTTTTTGAATGGAATTACTGAAATAAATCAACTGTTTCATGATATTCTAATTTTATGACCAGCACCTCTACATATACACTGCTCAAAAAAATAAAGGGAACACTCAAATAACACATCCTAGATCTGAATGAATGAAATATTCTCATTGAATACTTTGTTCTGTACAAAGTTGAATGTGCTGACAACAAAATCACACAAAAATCATCAATGGAAATCAAATTTATTAACCAATCGAGGCCTGGATTTGGAGTCACACACAAAATTAAAGTGGAAACACACACTACAGGCTGATCCAACTTTGATGTAATGTCCTTAAAACAAGTCAAAATGAGGCTCAGTGTGTGGCCTCCACGTGCCTGTATGACCTCCCTACAACGCCTGGGCATGCTCCTGATGAGGTGGCGGATGGTCTCCTGAGGGATCTCCTCCCAGACCTGGACTAAAGCATCCGCCAACTCCTGGACAGTCTGTGGTGCAATGTGACATTGGTGGATGGAGCGAGACATGATGTCCCAGATGTGCTCAATCGGATTCAGGCGGGCCAGTCCATAGCTTCAATGCCTTCATCTTGCAGGAACTGCTGACACACTCCAGCCACATGAGGTCTAGCATTGTCCTGCATTAGGAGGAACCCAGGGCCAACCGCACCAGCATATGGACTCACAAGGAGTCTGAGGATCTCATCTCGGTACCTAATGGCAGTCATGCTACCTCTGGCGAGCACATGGAGGGCTGTGCGGCCCTCCAAAGAAATGCCACCCCACACCATTACTGACCCACTGCCAAACCGGTCATGCTGAAGGATGTTGCAGGCAGCAGATCGCTCTCCACGGCGTCTTCAGACTCTGTCGCGTCTGTCACATGTGCTCAGTGTGAACCTGCTTTCATCTGTGAAGAGCACAGGGCACCAGTGGCGAATTTGCCAATCCTGGTGTTCTCTGGCAAATGCTAAGCATCCTGCACGGTGTTGGGCTGTGAGCACAACCCCCATCTGTGGACGTCAGGCCCTCATACCATCCTCATGGAGTCGGTTTCTAACTGTTTGTGCAGACACATGCACATTTGTGGCCTGCTGGAGGCCATTTTGCAGGGCTCTGGCAGTGCTCCTCCTGTTCCTCCTTGCACAAAGGCGGAGGTAGCGGTCCTGCTGCTGGGTTGTTGCCCTCCTATGGCCTCCTCCACGTCTCCTGGTGTACTGGCCTGTCTCCTGGAAGCGCCTCCAGCCTCTGGACACTACGCTGACAGACACAGCAAACCTTCTTGCCACAGCTCGCATTGATGTGCCATCCTGGATGAGCTGCACTACCTGAGCCACTTGTGTGGGTTGTAGAGTCCGTCTCATGCTACCACGAGTGTGAAAGCACCACCAACATTCAAAAGTGACAAAACATCAGCCAGAAAGCATAGAAGTGGTCTGTGGTCCCCACCTGCAGAACCACTGCTTTATTGAGTGTGTCTTGCTAATTGCCAATAATTTCCACCTGTTGTCTATTCCATTTGCACAACAGCATGTGAAATTGATTGATCAGTGTTGCTTCCTAAGTGGACAGTTTGATTTCACAGAAGGTTGATTTACTTGGAATTATATTGTGTTGTTTAAGTGTTCCCTTTATTTTTTTGAGCAGTGTACATGAAACAATAATAGTTAAACAGATACAACCCAGAAAAACTTATAAACTAAAGGAGTAACTCAGTCCTTAGTTCAGACCTACTAATAAAAGGTCACAGAGGCCATATAGTGGCATAAACTGAAAATGGCAGCCCCGCCTCACTAGTGCAACAAGTAACTTTGTTCACCAGAAGCCCCCCCAGCACACAAGATACAAACAGTACAATTTACTAATCATCAGAACACAGAGTGTGGTGACTCATGCTGTAACAGTGGTACCTTGTGTCTAAAACGAGCTACACAGCAGTCTATCTTATCAGGTACAATATCAAGGACTCCCACTCCAATGCCCCACATGCTGCTGGTGAGGAGCATCACTTCCCCTGCCAGTCCAGTAGGTGGTGTATTACTACTCAACACAAAGTCATAGCACAGAAACCCTAAATAGAGCCTTTCTAACAAATTTTTATTTACATATTTTAAAATGCTCCAACTTGTTTGGTATCAGGGTTGTACCTTTTCATACATATCACTTTTTGTGACAGACTTGTGTGGTGAATTGCTTAAAAATGCTGCTGCGTAAATCTTTAGTTATCAGTCCGTAGATAATGGGGTTGATGGCTGGTGGAATGATGATGAACACCATGCTGAAAAACTTTTTTAGATTAGGCGAGGTAGAGGGGAACCTGTAACTCACAACTATGATCAATACAGCTATTTGGTAGACCACGTATACGATGAGATGAGAAGCGCAAGTTTGAAAGGCCTTGCTGCAGACTCTGTCGAGTTTTAAAGAAACACGCAGGATCCTGATGTAGGAAAAAGCAACGATGAGGAAGACCCCTGTACTCAGAGTCCAGGTCATGGACAGACCTATCAATAAAAAGAGACAAGTGTCCTTTTAGAAAAGTCTGAATCAGCCATGTGTCTGAATGTTCCCTCAGAGACAGCCTCTTTATATCTTGAACAATTATAATCATAAATGCTTGAAAACCTGCTAAACTGACAAAACTGATCAACGATAACTGAAGAAAAACTGAGACAACACAATCAGTTTAAATCATATCACCAAACACGCACAGCAACACACAATATTTTAAGAAGTTGCATGTAACACACTGCATGTGCATACTGCAAAGACTGTACACTGACCATAGATGTCATTAGCGGGCGTGGGAATGCAGCCGAGGCTTAGGATCCCTCGGTTGCTGCAATACACGTGCAGGATGGTTCGGCCACACAACGGGACTTTCATGTGGAAAGCAAAGAGCACAGCAATGAGCAGCAGAGCAAAGAACCAGGCCAGGGCGCAGCAGGAGTGCAGCCGAGCCGAGGTCATGATGGTGTGATACCTGAGCGGCTCACACACTGCAATGTACCTGCACAGAATATTCAGCATTCTTTATAGTTAAAGGTATAGTTAAACATGCAAATACAAGTATTTTAAAGTCCTTTCAAAATCCTCTCATTAATCATTATTATGCAAAAGAAAAGTAAGTACAATTCTAAAAACAACCTGTTGTTCAAAAAAGAGAAAATCCTTCCCGGACCAGATCCCAGGAAAAAGGGCTGACATACAGCTGCAGCTCCTCACATAATCCATCAATAACATCCAAGTCAAAGCAGCTTCAAGCAAAAGAGTTTCAATCTTTAATTTTTATGTTGAGCCGATCCTTTCATTACCTGTCATAGGCCATTGCGGCCAGAATAGTCTGCACTGCGGCCCCATATGTGTGCACAGAAAAGGCCTGGGTGATGGCAGGAGTGTAGGCGATCCTCTTCTGTCCCATCAAGAAGTGCATCATGAGGTGAGGCAGCACGGCTGTGGCCCCCAAAAGATCACAGACCAGAAGGTGACAAACCATTACAAACATGGGTCTGTGCAAGTTCTTGTCCATAACAATGACACACACCACCACGCCGTTCCCCAACAGCACCACCAAGTAGGCAAACAGAGCCAGGAAGAACAAGAAAGGACCAAAACCCGGCGGCACGTAGAACCCTTCCAGTTCAAACACTATCGGCTCTGTGAGAGGAGTTACTGCTGTTAGGTTCTCCATCCACAGCAGCACGTTTCTGCAGAAGACACATGGAGGAAACCAAAATGCAGCAAACACGTCACACAAAAACATATTTATAAGTACACATGCTTTGGTAAAACATAGTAAAAGCTTATAAAAACCTTTGTTTGTAGATCCTTTAATTCAAAGAAGACGACTGCAGATAATGTCCAACCATGAAGAGTTTGTAAGTATTCTTCCTCCCTTCTGCCTCCTCATCTGAGTGTTGACGTTGCTCTGACCGGTTGAGGAGGGTGTGTTGTGCTTTTATCGATTTCAGTTGCTGTTTGAAGGGTTGCAGATCCTTTTCCACTCAACTTTACCATGAGACATCAACCCCACCCTGAATATCAAGCTCTGTGGCTGGAAAACATGACGTCAAGTGCCCCAAACTACAGTTCCAGTTTAAAATGTTCAACTTTGCAAAAATACATACATAAATAAATCCAAATGATCAAAAAAGCTAATGATAGCTGTACAGAGGTTGAATTTTTCTATTTTTCAACCATTTCAGCTGTATTAAGGCTGAATTTTATATGTTATTATGGGAGTGGACACTGAGTGATTGGTAGGTGCAGCACTCTGGAAAGTAGTGTAGCTTACAGTGTGGATAATGTTACTAACTGTTCACTCATCAAAACTGATATTTCAGTTTTGATGAGTGAAATTCTAGTGTTGATTTCACAAGTATCAATGTCTCTATCTGGTCTACCACACCAGGCAAGACCCCAAGTGAGACAATCCTGCACATAACAGCAGGGTGCAAGATGCTAGCAGGCAGGGCATACATGGAACGCCATAACCAAGTGGCCGGCATAGTATACAGGAACATCTGTGCCGAGTATGACCTGGAAGTCCTGAGGTCAAAATGGGATATGCCCCCAAGGGTGGTTGGGAATGACAGAGCTATGGTCCTGTGGGACTTCCAGACAAAGACAGACAAACTTGTGATGGTTAACCAACCAGACATTGTAGTGGTGGACAAACAGGTACTGTGCAGGACCCTCAAGCTCTCAGGTCTCTGGTAGAGGACCCGAGCTTGGACAGCTTGGACAGGGTGCACTGGGATTTCTTTCTTTTTTTTTTTTTGCACTGTTACTGAGAGCTCAGCACAAGAATTCCTATGTGGCCAAACCTTGAGTGTCAGTACAAATGGCAAATAAAATGTCTTGAATCTTGACTTTTTTTTGGAGGCCACAGCGGTGTTGCCTCTGCTTATGATACGTTTTGTGATGGAGCATCTCTGCCACCACCCAGGCCTTCTCTGTGCACACTTACACCACCGCAGAGCTGACTATTCTGGGCGTGATGGCGCTATGACAGGTAACTAATGCTTAGCAAAAGAAATAAAGATTCAAGTTATTCTTTCACACTTTTTGTCTCAAAATGCTTGAGAGAGCTCTGCCTTTGCCTCTATTTGTTCTGATTTGTTTTGAAATTATAGATTTCTTTTTTTTATGTGTTACAGGTCCAGTTTCTGGACTGTGAGCACAGAGATCTTTCTCATTATTGCTTTTTTGGGATCTTCCAGACTTCTCTAAAACTGTCATGTCCTGGGCTGGTGGCCCAGTGTTTTATGTTTTCTTGGTATTGTTTCTGTTTTCTTGGGTTGTTTTGTTATCTTTTGTATTTGCCCTCAGTCATTTCTAGTTCCTTGTGTCTCCCAGTATTCTGTCAGGTTTGCGCTTCTGTTCCCTCATCATACTTCCTGTTTACTTTGATAGTCGTCCAGCCCCTGTCTGTTGTATTCAGTTTTGCTTCCCTCTGGTCTCGTCTTAGTTATCAGTGTCACCTGTGTTCCCACCTGTTTCCTCTTCCCTCATCAGCCCTTCTGTGTATTTAAGTCCTGCGTTTTCTCTGCCTGTTGTCGCGTTGTTGATGTTACTGCCTCCAGTGGTCCCTCGCTGTGTGTCTCCCTGCGCCTCCCCAGTTTATGATTTAGCGTCCTTCCCAGTGTTGGTTTGTTTTTGTCTTCTGTTTATATCCTAATAAACCACTTTAAGTTCACCCTCTCCTGAGTCCTGCATTTTGGGGTCTACCTGCACCAGCCACACAGCCAACCATGGCAAAAACAGGAAAAAGCAGAGACCAGCATCCACAGCCAGGCCTTTCAGCCATGTGACCATCATCTCGTTGTATATGTGCTTTATAAAATGCCATCATTGATTGTAATTATTGGTTACAGTTTCACCTCCCATAATCTAAAAAAAGTTCTTCAGCATTCTGTTTATCATCGTTCGACCATCATCATCATCATCATCTGTGGGCTGGTCAGTAAAGAATTAAGTGCCGGCATCATTAAACATTTCACCATAAAACTCTGTCACAGAGTAACACAAGTTTAACTTCTTTCAGCTGCTGGTCATCCAGCCTGAGGTCCAGCATGCAGCCAGGATCAGTCTGTCCTTGTTAGTTCAGTCTGCATCGCCTTCCAACAACACAAAATATAAAATACCCCGTCTGTTATCTTTTTTCTCATTGTGTCACTTTTGGAAAAACAGTTGCAATATTTTTTTAAAAGAAGCAAAAAAGGTATTACAAAAATGAAGGTTTATGGCTTTTAACATTTAATACAAATGGCAGCACAGTGGTGTGGTGGTTAACCCTGTTCTGATTCACGGCTTTCTCTGGAGTCACTCGTGTCTCACGGATAAAGTATCCTTTAGCTCCGTCCTGTGAGCCACACCGACGCTCAAAACATTTCTGGAGAATCATTTTTTTCTGACCTAAAGCAGCACTGATGCATACAAACGACAACGTTAATGTGTTACACAAACATTGTGTTTTGGTGATTATCTCTCTTTGCTATGAGATTGTGACATCACGAAGGTCGACCCCAGCCTCCTGATTCTGAACAAACCTAAGGACGTGTGTGTGTGTGTGTGTGTGTGTGTGTGTGTGTGTGTGTGTGTGTGTGTGTGTGTGTGTGTGTGTGTGTGCGCGTGTGTGTGCGTGTGTGTGCGTGCATGTGTGGGCGTGCGTGCGTGTGTGTGCGTGCGTGTGTGTGTGTGAGTGTGTGTGTGTGTGTGTGCGTGCGTGTGTGTGTGCATGCGTGTGTGGGCGTGTGTGTGTGTGTGTGCGTGCGTGTGTGTGTGCATGCGTGTGTGGGCGTGTGTGTGTGTGTGTGCGTGCATGTGTGGGCGTGCGTGCGTGTGTGTGCGTGCGTGTGTGTGTGTGAGTGTGTGTGTGTGTGTGTGCGTGCGTGTGTGTGTGCATGCGTGTGTGGGCGTGTGTGTGTGTGTGTGCGTGCGTGTGTGTGTGCATGCGTGTGTGTGTGTGTGTGTGTGTGTGCGTATGTTTATAATACCTTGTGGGGACAATTTTCCTGACATATACTACGTTGTGGGGACCAATTGCTCCTTGTGGGGACTGGAACCTTGTCCCCACAAGGGGAAACCCTGTTTTTGGGTCAGGGGTCAGAGTTAGGGCTAAGGTATGAATTGAGTTTAGGTTAGGGTTAGGGTTAGGTATGTGATGGTTAGGGTTAGGAAAAGGGTAAAGGTAAGGTTTAGGCTGTAGAAATGAATGGATGTCAATGGAAATTCCCCACAAAGATAGCAAAACACACTTGTGTGTGTGTGTGTGTGTGTGCGTGCGTGCGTGTGTGTGTGTGTGTGTGTGTGTGTGTGTGTGTGTGTGTGTGTGCAGCTTATTGTTACTGAGATCATTCAGTAATGTAACAGATTCATCATCATGTTCAACAGTTTGCTGCCTGTCGGTGAACTTTTTTTTTTCTTCTCAGCAACATAAGGAGCAAATAACTGAAGGGTTTGTGTTTATGTTGTGTTGCTGCAGTGACTCACAGCTTTCATTAGTGACTGCAGCCACAGGAGATGAATCATCACTCCCTTTGGGGCTCTTTTTCCTCTGCTGAGAACTTTTCATGTCTTATGAACAAGAGTTGACTCTGCAAATGAAGGTGTCATACATTTAAACTGATTTCATCATGACTCTGATGTTTCTTATTATAGATCCCACCAATGCCCTAATATGAATCTTAGGTTATTGGGCCTACATGATGTATACTTTTAGCATTTTACCTGAGCACTGGAAATATAAAAAGTAAAGGTCTGAGCTTACTGACTGGCTCAGGTTACAGTCAGTGTAAAGGTATATCATGCAAACAGCACAGTGCTATCAATATCTGCCTGCAGAGCATTATCCTGGTTTTCATACAGCAGAATGGAGGCATGCGTGAGAAGTTTGCACATTATGGTCTTTAACCTGCCAGCTCAAACTGATCTGTGAGAACAGCACAGGTGACTGGATGGAGAATTTCCATGTGTCCCTGCATGCTCTATCCAGGAAGTGCCCTCAAATCCAGAGAGTATTTCCTGATGTGTCCAACATGTGGAAAAGAACAACTTCAGACAAAGTTCAAACCACATTATCCTGTTATTAAGAGCTCATGTTTTTTACATTGGAGTTCCTGATTAACTGTCCTCCAGTGTCTCCACATGTTTCTGTTTGTCTGTGTGACATGAGGACATTTTGAATCAAGTAAACCTTTGTTCACATGAACTGCCTCAGTTTGTGTCCCTGGTTGGAAGCGTGTGTGTTGTGGACATTAGTGAGCATCCTGCAGGCCTCTGAGCTCCCCGGTGTCTCGGTGACCAGCAGGTTAAGAGAATTAAAAGCTGCAGTGAGACCTTCAGGGTGTGATGGAGAGGGAGCCCTCGTCTCTGGAGACCCCGGTCTGCAGCCTGGCCCTCACACTCTTCTGTCTGCTTCTTCTGCCCTTCTAATTTAGATCATTGTCAGAATCTAGAGAAAGGTTTTCCGCCAGAAACAGGATTAATACTGGAAAGAAGTTTCTTCAATACAAACCACAACTTAAAAAAAAAAAAAGATGACAATTATCTTTAAGGACCTGAATCAAACCAAACAGCCAGCGATGAGGAAGCTGAACAGTGAGTAAATCCACATTTACAGGCAGGTTTTCTGTGAATTGGTGTTGGATGACTTATACATAGTCAGTGTTCTACCAACGATTGGCCCCCAGCAGAAGCACAGAAGATAAAGTGACGGGTTAGAAGGAATATTTTAGTCCCCTTCAAAAGTATAAATGAGGTCACCTCAAATTACTTTGACAAAATGAGTTTTCCTTGAAGAGCAGGAGAGTTGCTGCCCTAACTATAAGTATGACCAGAAAGCAAAGTTTTAAGCCTAATCTTAAAAATAGAGAGGGTGCCAGCAGCCTGAGAGCAAAGTGCTCTATTGGGGTGATATGGGACTATGAGGTCTTCGAGATAAGATGGGGCCTGATTATTCAAGACCTTGTAGGTGAGGAGAAGGATTTTAAATTCTATTCTGCATTTAACAGGGAGCCAATAGTTTATAGTCTACAGGGTTCAGGTCAAAGGGCACATGATGGCACTAAAAAGAAGTTATGTGGCCACCTATAATGTTTTGGGTTTGTTAATGTCCACATTAAAAGTCTTCAAACTAGGTATGCGCCGATCCGATATTCAGTATCGGTATCGGTCCGATACTGGCCTAAATTACTGGATTGGATATCGGAAAGAAATAAAAACATGTATTCCGATACATTAAATAACGTTTCGCTCACATTAGCTGCATTACAGGGCTCCGTCGTCTTCTTCTTCTTGTGGGTTTGCGGTTGACCAAACCAGCTTAGAGCTGCATTACCGCCACCTACTGGAATGGAATGGGGGATCAGGAGTTAGAAAACAACCCCCTCAGATCCTCCGTCGCTGCGATGGATTCCCTTTGACACTGAGCGATCATCGCTGACATGTTTTTCCACCTCCACCGCTCTCTACCTTGTTTGTGTGCTGTGCTCGCTGTGCTGAGAATCAGCTGTTATTTTTTTCTCTACTTCAGCTCCTGGACATACTGCTAGCGAGCGCAGCTATTAGCACTGGTGACCGTCCGGTACCGGAAGGACCCCTTCCCCGTCAAAATATTTTTGATACTTTAATCCCTGATTTGTGACTTAATATACAGATGCAGCCACCTAATGTTGCCGCATCCAGCCAGACGTCGGCCAGCTGAAGTCCAGCCCCCAGCTGGCCGACGTCCGGCTGTCGTCGGGCTGGAAGTCCCCCTCCTTCTCCTGGGCGTATCTACTTTCCAGCATGAACACACCCCTTTCCCTCAATTGTAGACTGTCACCAAAAGGTGGCGCCTTCTTAACAAAAACGTTGAGTTCTGTGATTCAAAAAAGTTTTGGTGAAGTATCAAGTTTTGAAAACCTAAAATAGATGCCTAAAATTTTTGTCAGTATGACCTTTCACACATTTCCATTGCGAATCACCAAAAGATTCCTTTGTTTCACTTCATCTTTTAACTAAATAAGTAAATAAATACAGTAGGTTAAAAAAGAAGCGGTGCTGCGCTGAGCCAACCCGGTCTCACGGCAGTTCGTGCAGTAGTCACGAAATTTAATCTATTGATTCGTGCTCATGAACACGAATTCCCTCTTTTTTTCGTGTTACTCGGCACGACTTCTAACCTGCCTGAAATGCAGTGGGATAAAGTTCGTGCCTCTGAGCACGGCTTCTAAGCTGCAGTATAGTTTTTTTTTTTTTTGCCCCTGTCCCCCTTTTTTCCCCCTTTTCTTTTGAACTGGAAGCTCAGAAGCTGAATTATGCCTTTAATTGCGATCCTTAACCGCCACTTTTCCTTTTGACATGAATTTCTCCTCGTTTCATTTAATGTGGGGTGCTGCTTATGGTTGTAACGATGACATTTGTGGGGCTTTTTAGGTCTAAATTTATATTTACGTGTTTATGGTTAGTGCTATATTCGGTGTCCAATTTTTTCTGTGAGTTCCGTGGTCTGAAGCCGTTTTCCCTCTGTGTTAAATCCATGAACCAACGATGAATAAATAAATGAACTACAGTACCCATCACCCCATCGGCCGTAACCATGGTCACGCGGATTCCCGTTGCTGTCCAGCTAATTGCATTAGTTCACCCGCTTCGGGTGTTATCAGGTAATTACTGACTTTATTAGCGGTTTTCAGGCCTGTAAATATGGGCCAGCAAGGGCCGTCTGCACCTCGTAGTCAGTCGAGAAGGTAGTTATCGTTCTAACGGAGGATCACTGACAGAGAAGGACTACAGACGAAGGACTACAGAAGAAGGACTACAGAAGCCATGCTCGCTGACTTCCGGCGGATGCTGCAGTGTTCAGGTAAGAGGATTTCAATGGACAGCGTTTATATAGTGATATTATTACGGCCGTGACTTCAATAAGCACTTGAAATTAGATTAATGTGGTGTAAGAGAGCGCTGATATCCCAACTCTGAGATGCATTTGTAGAGATTATTGCGGGTTTTGCCGTCTTTGAGACGCTAGCTTAAATTTTCTGTGCAAATGTTAGCGGATATCGTAGGAAAGCGTTCACTATTTAAACAATGTTATGACAGAAATATGAGCTTCTGGACTTACTAGTTAAGTAAAATGATTATTTTCAGCCACAGATTCCAAATAAATATCCTGATGAGCTTCAGTGCATCCATATTCAATATCTGCGAGTACAGTGCTTCATTTAATCTGCACTGAACTGACCCAGGCTTATCACAATGTAAAATAAAATGATACTGGTCTGAACACAGTTGCTGGATCAGGTGACCCTGAAGCCTCTCTTAGTTATGCTGCTATAGGCCTAGACTGCTGGGGAGGTTCCCGTGATTTCTTTATATTCACTGTAAACAAACCTTATATTTGCAAGTTTCTTATATTCAATATTTAAACAAAGAGCAGTCTGTTTATACTTCAGACTGCTGGCTTACTTGTGGTTCCTATGATACTTAAGAGTAGAATGGGATGCAGAGCCTTCAGCTCCTCTGTGGAAAGAGCCTTGAGGTGACTGTTGTGATTTGGCACTATACACATAAAACTGAAAGTCTGGCTGCCTTTAATCCTCTGTGACAAACCTGAGGATCCATGAAACCTGCCAGCACCTGAGAATGAGCTGAAACTTGCAGTGTATTACATTCCCATCATGGAGAAGCTTCCAGACTCTGGGAATCCTGTCAGTGAGCAGGGACTGATTCACTGTCCTCAGCTTTAAACAAACCCAGTCTCCATCTCAGGTTTTGACTCAGCCTGCTTTGGAGTCACTAATCTAGAATCATCAGGCTACTTACTTTCAACATCATAATTTTGTTACTGATTCAGTTTATAAACCTGTTTTGTGCTGCAGCAACAATCAAACATATCCAGTTCATACATCATTGTAGTTTGTGTCTTTGCTCTTTCAGAACTGAATTGGAAATCCAAAGGTGCTGGAAAGCTTCTTCTCCAACCCTCAAAACCAAACTTCACCCATGAGAGCTGACAGCATGCAATCATTTTGAGAAGTGACATTCTCATAAATAAAGGTGAGCAATGATACTTAATGTGTACTTTTTGATTATCATGTTTAAAGGTTTGTCATTGCTCACAGTGGCCTTGTATTCATTAGGCATTTCCAGAATAGTATCCAGCAGTTTCTTGTGAGCTAAGCTGAATCATTTTTCTTTTAATACATGTTTAACATTCACTTGAGTATTACTTGTTATACATAACTGTGGCTCTGAAACAAAGGCTCTCCTGAAGGAGAAGAAGAGAACCTTTAGATCAGGAAATAAGGAGGAGCTGAGAGCTGTGCAGAAGGATCTCAGAAGGAAAATCAGGGATGGAAAAAACACCTACAGAAAGAAGATGGAGGACCAGCTACTGCAGAGCAACACCAGTGGAGTTTGGAGAAGCTTGAACTCAAGTTCAGGCCACAAAGCAAGCCCACTCTGAGACTTAGAGTAGAGTGGGTGAACAACTTGGACCACTAGAACTACCAGCATTTTCACACTACTCCTTTTTCTACCAAGCGCCTCCAAATGGCAGTTTACATCTCATTAGGCCACCTTTTGTTATGTACACGGGGCCAGTAGATCGGAATGTGTGTGGGATGGGTGTGGGGGTGGGGATGGGTTACCACTGATGACCCAGGGTCGCCAGGTGTATAAAAAGCCAGGTCACAACACATATTTCACCTTTAATAAGAACAAATTTGTAATTGAGATCCCAGATTTGGAAGAGATGTTTTGTGTTCTCCGTGCTTCAGGTTCACAGCAGATGGAAGGAAACTCAAACAGCCACTAATGTAGCCTTTGTGCTGACTGTAGACTGAGGGATCTCTTCAAATTGTTGTATTCCTCCTCTTCCTCGTCACCCACTGCTTCAGATCTCGCTGTCACCATCAGACTGCAGCAGTTATGTTATTTAGCCATGAAACATGTCGTCACCCTCCCTTGATTTTTTTCAGGCTTTTCAGAAAACACAAAAAACTGAACCGAATGTTGAAAATTTAATTTAGACAAAAATAAAATTTTAAAAATGTCTTTGACCATTTTTTTAGGAGGGTGACGATATATAACCTTGTTCAGCCTGTTTAGGAATGCACTGAGATCAATAACCTAATTTCCAACGCAGATCTGGAGAAACAGCAAAAACCAACAGGACCCTACACAGCCACAGATGATGCTCCAGAGCTAGAAGTTCTAAACCATAAAGACCAACCTGGGAAACTTGCTAAGTGTGACAGGTCCAACATAACCCCAGATACAGCCCAGCCACAGGGTGAACCAAATCTTTCAGATAATGACAACAGAGAACCAAACGCACCTCCCTCCTAAACTCACCAGCCTGCACCAACCTGACATTTCTCCTCCCTGAGTTAAATAGATGAATGGAAGTTAAGTGGTTACAAACATAAAAACCACGGGTCCACAGACAGGAGCAGTGAGCTGAAATCAGCACAAAGCTACCTGAGAGGCTGTATTGAACTACTATATATAATTTAATCATTTGTCCTGACTGGTTTCACCTCAGATGTTCTTTCTCCTTTTGGTAGATTTCTCCCACCTCTGTTTTGATGCCAAGAAGAAGAAGAAGCTGCTTCAGAGAAGTGGGCTTCATGGTCTCAGTGCACAGCAACATGTGTTTTCACTGCCACAATCAAAACATTGAATAAAATCTATGTATTGTTGTTTGGAAATGTGTCACATTACTACATGCTAAGGTGTGTTATTAAAGAAAAAAATGAGTTCTATATTTCTGGTTTGATGATATCCGAAGCTTTTGATTCAAAACGTTTATTTTTCACTGCACAAAATATTTACTGTTGCACATTTATTTCTCATAGGGATTTTTTTTTTTTTTCCATATTTCAGTCTCTGGTTCTTGAGAGTCATGGCTCTGTCTGGTCTCTGACAGAGATCCTTAAAAATATTATTGGAAAGTACCTATTAATTTTACTTTCAAACAGCTTTATGTGAATGTTATCTTTTCATTTATAATTTTTAATATATTGATCAGAGTGTAGTGTACCGTAGAGGCATCCAAAAATGATGAGACTGGGCTGCTTGTGTGTGATTTGGAAGGTTTGTGTCTGTCTGTGACTCTGCAGAGGTTAAAGCTGTGATCCAGTCTCAGTCTCTGACTGAAGGTTGCTGAGACTCTGATTAGATACACAATGTGAAGTTCACAATTCTCTAAACAAATAAAATGGTAATGACAAACATGAACATCTGTACTTATTTCAGAGACATGAATGTTTACAAACATAATATTTATTTTAAGGATTGGACTTCATAAAGCGCACTGATGTTAGAGTGTGTGTTCATATTTAAATCATTTTGTAGGCTGAAATTGTAACGGTGGACCTGAGATGGTCCAGAGAAAGTAAACACATGTTAATTAGAATAATAACAACAACAGACTGAGACAGACAGCTGTGAAATGCGCACACAATGACGTCACCTCATTCACTGCTAGCTACACTGCTAGCTACATCGTATCATTCATGATCATCTATGTAAACAACGTTTAAAGAAGCCGCCACAGCTCTGCGGCTGTAACTGTTTCAAATCATATATTTTTGCTCGTTTGAACTCTGAGGATGTTTTTAAAACGGTCTTAAAAGGCTGTTTCTATGGTGGTTGTCACGGACGCCTCAGTAGCTTCTTAGGCTAACCTGGCGCGTCCGGTTCCTGCTGCTAGCTGTCTGCCGCAGGAAGGCTGCGTCCCATTTCAAAGAGCCGCCGCTCCGTCGTAACTGTGGCTCAAACACCACTTTATCCTTTAAGAAAAGGCCTTTTATAGCCATTTTGGTCGCAGTTTTGATTATAAAATAAAAGGGAAAATATAAACAAACAAAAAGCTTAACATTGAGAAGACTTGGAAGAACAATGTGACACTGATGAGAGGATTAGGCTTCCCAGGTCATTGCCAGGACAAACCGGCTGGTGATCAGAATTATTTTAATTATTTTTTTACCCAGTTTCGCTGGCGGTGCAGCGCTCACAGCCTGTCCGAGGTCCCGGGCTGAACTTCAAGCCCAGCCCGTCCCTCCAGACAATACTCACCGCTCCACTATAATGACCGCTTTACTCTCATCTTTCTATTGTTTTTAATGGACAGTTCCGCTTACAATTACAGTTCAATGATGTGAGGATCCTTGGTACAGTATACAGCGGGCTGCTAATGAATGCGCTTCCACTATTACTGCTCCTCCTGGTGGATAAACAAGACATTACCACCATTTTCCCCAAATGCTGCTTAGGGGCGTTCCCACCAGTGGCCGGAATTCCTACGTCATTAGCGGGGGATCGCGTTTAGGCCGAGGTTCGGCCACGAATCGGCCAAGGACCGGCCAAGGTCGCGTCACGGATCGGCCGGAAATTTTCAGTGGCTGCATCTGTAGACCTGCAGTAGAAACGTATTTAGGAGAATGCTTGTAAATATAAAGCATTACAAGATTGCGCTCACGCAGTTTTTCACGTGAACACTGATGACGCAACAGCAGCAGTCAGCTGATTTACGTGCAGTCTGTCTGCACAAGCGGAAAGAGGCGGAGCCGGCGCGCTCAGATGGGGCAGAAGGAAATGTTTTTCTAGTGTCCAAAAGAAGCCTTTTCGTCCCTGTAACCTCCATTAAACCTTTACTGGGAAACAGCTGGAGGTCCTTCATCAACCACCTGATCAGTAAGTGAAGAAAAGAGAACTTTGTAGCTGCTCCATCCACCCTGTTTGTTTCACACAGGGAAAAACTGCAGTACGGAAGTTAAAATATGCAGATGAACTGTTAATATGAAAAAAAAGTATTTCTTATCCAGTTACTTGGGTAATCAATATAAATAGAATACACAATTGATAAATAATCGATAGTTGCAGCCCTAATGAAATTTGCAACATGCCATAAGCATCACCTTCTCACACAGAAGCAACAGGATTCAGGTGATAGTTATTGTTGTAAGTAAGTAAAGTTTATTTATATAGCATTTTTCACAGACAGAAAAGCGCTGTACAATAATTAAAACACAATATCACCCCCCCCCCCCCATCCCCAGAAAACACTATGTTAAAAACACAATAACATTACCATATTAAAAGAAAAAGAATTAAAAATAAAGTCAGAAACCAGAAAGCCTGTTTAAACAGAAAAGTTTTCAACTATTTTTTAAATGGCGCCACAGAGTCAGCTAAATGGAGCTGGAGTGGTAAACAGTTCCAGAGCTTTGGTGCCACTGCCTAAAAAGCTCTGCCCGCCCTGGTCCTTAGTCTTGTATGTGGGACAACTAAAACACTTTGATTTTGTTGTGTGAGAGACTGTTGACTTCTTTTTTTTTTAATGTTTTTAAATGCCTGGATCAATTTTAAATATTGGATTTATATCGATATCGGCCGATATCCAAATGTAAAATATCGGTATCGGACATAAAAAAGTGGTATCGTGCCATCCCTACTTCAAACTCTTGCCACTGACTGCTGAATTTTCTGTCAAAGTTTTCTTTGTTGCAGGTAATGTAATAAGCAGAGAGAGGCCGGTCATGCTTTGACAGTGAAGTGAGTCCCTGTAGATCCCTGGAGCTTCATTACTGCCTCCTGTAATCAGTGTTATCCTTTCTTTCTCCCAGAGGACTAATTACCATCAAACACTGTTAATAAGTGTTTCATTAGGAAGTAGCCCACAGGGGACCTCATCAATGATCACCTTTGTTTCAAAAACATTAGCCCTCATTACTGGCTGCTGTGGCAGCTGGAACATGCAGTGATGAAACCATTGGTCCATTAGGGGGCAGAGTAGTCCCTGGAGCTCCAAACCTGCAACAGTTCATAGTTTTTACAGCAGTTCTGACTCAGTGTTACAGCAAAGTTTAACCAGTGACAAAACATCCAAAATAACTTGCTTCTGGTTTACTGAATTATTCCATGACAGATAAAATTATAATAAAGTTCCTTAAGAAAAAAACTGAAGAATATGAAATTAGTTCTGTCGAGGGTTCTCTCCAGGTACTCTAATTTCTTCCCAGTTTAAAAGACATGGATTTCGAGTTAATTGGCAACTCTCAATTGATTGTATGTGAGTATCTTTGGGCAAGATACTGAAGCCCAAGTTGCAAATATGAATGCAAAATATGAATATGTGTGAATGCTAGATAGAGTAGAAAAGTGTTACATAGGAACAAGTCCATTTATCCTGCCTGTCACAATGGATGGATGGATGGATGGATGGAAGATTTGATATCTTTTCTCTGGTCTGTTTTGATTGAAATGTATTCATGAAATTTGCAATTGATTGCTATAAGTTAGGAACCAAAATGCTGGTTTGTTCTGGTGGCTGATTGACGCTCGCCCCTGAGTGCCAGTCAGGACACAAAGTGGAGTTTACATATTTGATATGTTGTCTTTGCATCGCTAAATGTCCTATAAGGTTTAAATGAGTCACAGTAATTCTATACATGGAGAAATAAATAATTAATGCTTAAATACTATGTTTGTATCAGAAGTCCTCATTCAGGAGTTAGTGGGTCAGCACTGACAAAGTACTGTACAAAAGTACCAGAACAAGAAATAAAACTAACCTTCAAACCAAAAAAGACATGAATACTAACACAGAGTAATTATTATTATTAGGCCTCCCTAAGGGATCGGCAAGGAGCCTATTGTAATCGCTCACGTGAAGCGCTCGACTTTGACAATGGACCCTCAAACAAGGTTGGTCAGGTTGAACGCTTCTCGAAAACGTATATATGGGGGTGAATGGAACAGCCCATAATTGAAATCGTTAGCATCATGAGCTAGCTTGCGCAATGAAATTGGGTCAATGACGAATATTATTATAATAATAATAATTATTATTATTATTATTTTATAGATCTAAACATTTTGTTTGTGTCTATTTTGATCTATGTATTTTTACCCAGGGTAACTGACAGGAGTGATGATCATAGGAGAAGAGTTCCTGCCGTTATCATTACCATGGGGGGACTGAGGACTGGGTAGAGTGGCTGAAAAGCAGCTTTCCTCAGTGTAGCTGGGAGTGAAAAAAAAAAAGTGAAAAAGTGACATGATTCATGAGGAACAGGTCATTCAAGACTCTCTGGAAGTACACTTCTTTGGAAGACCTTTCTCCCTCCCAACAACATATGAGGAAAGTCTTATATAAAATACTGGAACATAATAACAGAAACAGCCTTAAGTGACAGTAAAATTGAGTCTACAAAGTGTCAAATGTGTAAATTCCACTGATACACTACAGTTTGCTTCAGGCCTGCTGGAACTGTGTCTTTTTGTATGGTTGTTATTGGGAATAAAAGTGGCTACTTTAAAATGTGCGATGATACTACTGCACTAACATTATACACTGCTCAAAAAAATAAAGGGAACACTTAAACAACACAATATAACTCCAAGTAAATCAAACTTCTGTGAAATCAAACTGTCCACTTAGGAAGCAACACTGATTGACAATCAGTTTCACATGCTGTTGTGCAAATGGAATAGACAACAGGTGGAAATTATTGGCAATTATCAAGACACACTCAATAAAGGAGTGGTTCTGCAGGTGGGGACCACAGACCACTTCTATGCTTTCTGGCTGATGTTTCGGTCACTTTTGAATGTTGGTGGTGCTTTCACACTCGTGGTAGCATGAGACGGACTCTACAACCCACACAAGTGGCTCAGGTAGTGCAGCTCTTCCAGGATGGCACATAAATGCGAGCTGTGGCAAGAAGGTTTGCTGTGTCTGGTCAGCGTAGTGTCCAGAGGCTGGAGGTGCTACCAGGAGACAGGCCAGTACACCAGGAGACGTGGAGGAGGCCGTAGGAGGGCAACAACCCAGCAGCAGGACCGCTACCGCTGCCTTTGTGCAAGGAGGAACAGGAGGAGCACTGCCAGAGCCCTGCAAAATGATCTCCAGCAGGCCACAAATGTGCATGTGTCTGCACAAACAGTTAGAAACCGACTCCATGAGGATGGTATGAGGGCCCGACGTCCACAGATGGGGGTTGTGCTCACAGCCCAACACCATGCAGGACGCTTGGCATTTGCCAGAGAACACCAGGATTGGCAAATTGGCCATTGGCACCCTGTGCTCTTCACAGATGAAAGCAGGTTCACACTGAGCACACGTGACAGACGTAACAGAGTCTGGAGACGCCGTGGAGAGCAATCTGCTGCCTGCAACATCCTTCAGCATGACCGGTTTGGCAGTGGGTCAGTAATGGTGTGGGGTAGCATTTCTTTGGAGGGCCGCACAGCCCTCCATGTGCTCACCAGAGGTAGCATGACTGCCATTATGTACCGAGATGAGATCCTCAGACCCCTTGTGAGACCATATGCTGGTGCGGTTGGCCCTGGGTTCCTCCTAATGCAGGACAATGCTAGACCTCATGTGGCTGGAGTGTGTCAGCAGTTCCTGCAAGATGAAGGCATTGAAGCTATGGACTGGCCCGCCCGTTCCCCAGACTTGAATCCGATTGAGCACATCTGGGACATCATGTCTCGCTCCATCCACCAACGTGACGTCACGTTGCACCACAGACTGTCCAGGAGTTGGCGGATGCTTTAGTCCAGGTCTGGGAGGAGATCCCTCAGGAGACCATCCACCACCTCATTAGGAGCATGCCCAGGCGTTGTAGGGAGGTCATACAGGCATGTGGAGGCCACACAAAATACTGAGCCTCATTTTGACTTGTTTTAAGGACATTACATCAGAGTTGGATCAGCCTGTAGTGTGTTTTTCCACTTTAATTTTGTGTGTGACTCCAAATCCAGGCCTCCATTGGTTAATAAATTTGATTTCCATTGATGATTTTTGTGTGATTTTTGTCGTCAGCACATTCAACTTTGTACAGAACGAAGTATTCAATGAGAATAGCTGCAGCTTCTCTCCTCCTGCCATCCCCCCAAAACCCCATCCCCATAGAGTTGGTGCCTGCTCCCAGACCACCAAAAACCAAAGCTAAAATCAGCAAAAAGCTATTTAAGCATAAAAATTCAAAAACAATAAATAATACAGCTTCATCAATTGCACCAAAAAATAAAACAATTAAATGTGGATTGTTAAACATTAGGTCTCTCTCTTCCAAGTCCCTATTAGTAAATGATTTAATAATTGATCAACGTATTGATTTATTCTGCCTTACAGAAACCTGGTTACAGCAGGATGAATATGTTAGTTTAAATGAATCAACACCCCCGAGTCACAGTAACTGTCAGAATGCTCGAAGTACAGGTCGAGGAGGAGGATTAGCTGCAATCTTCAATTCCAGCTTATTAATTAATCAAAGACCCAGACAAAGTTTTCATTCTTTTGAAAGCCTGACTCTTAGTCTTGTCCATCCTAATTGGGAAAATCAAAAACCTGTTTTATTTGTTATTATCTATCGTCCACCTGGTCCTTACTCAGAGTTTCTGTCTGATTTCTCAGACTTTTTATCTGATTTAGTGCTCAGTTCAGATAAAATAATTATAGTGGGTGATTTTAACATCCATGTAGATGCTGAGAATGACAGCCTCAACACTGCATTTAATCTATTGTTAGATTCAATTGGCTTCTCTAAAAATGTAAAGGAGCCCACCCACCACTTTAATCATACTCTGGATCTTGTCCTGACATATGGCATAGAAACTGAAGACTTAACAGTATTCCCTGAAAGCCCCCTCCTGTCTGATCATTTCTTAGTAACATTTACATTTACTTTAATGGATTACACAGCAGTGGGGAATAAGTTTTATTACAGTAGAAGTCTTTCTGAAAGTGCTGTAACTAAGTTTAAGGATCTAATTCCTTCATTGTTATGCTCTTCAGTGCCAACACAGTGCAGAGCAGCTACCTAAACTCTGCTCCCAGTGAGGTCGATTATCTCGTCAATAGTTTTACATCCTCACTGCGTATAACTTTGGATACTGTGGCTCCTCTGAAAAGGAAAGCTTCAAATCAGAAGTGCCTGACTCCGTGGTATAATTCACAAACGCACAGCTTAAAGCAGATAACCCGAAAGCTGGAGAGGGAATGGCGTCTCACTAAATTAGAAGATGCTCATTTAGCCTGGAAAAAGAGTTTGTTGCTCTATAAAAAAGCCCTCCGTAAAGCTAGGACATCTTACTATTCATCATTAATTGAAGAAAATAAGAACAACCCCAGGTTTCTTTTCAGCACTGTAGCCAGGCTGACAAAGAGTCAGAGCTCTGTAGAGCCGAGTATTCCTTTCACTTTAACTAGTAGTGACTTCATGGATTTCTTTACAGATAAAATTTTAGACATTAGAGAAAAAATTATTCATAACCATCTCAAAGATTATTCTTCATGTTCGGCTGCTTTCAGCACTGCTGGTATTTGTTTAGACTCTTTTGCTCCAGTGATCTTTCAGAGTTAACTTCAATAGTTACTTCCTCCAAACCAGCAACATGTTTGTTAGATCCCATTCCTACTAGACTGTTCAAAGAAGTCTTTCCAATAATTGATGCTTCAATCTTAAAAATGATCAATCAGTCTTTATTAGTTGGCTATGTATCACAGGGCTTCAAGGTGGCTGTAATTAAACCTCTGCTTAAAAAGCCATCACTTGACCCAGCTGCCTTAGTTAATTATAGGCCAATCTCCAACCTTCCTTTTCTCTCAAAGATTCTTGAAAGAGTAGTTGTAAAACAGCTAACTGATCATCTGCAGAGGAACGGTTTATTTGAAGAGTTTCAGTCAGGTTTCAGAATTCATCACAGTACAGAAACAGCATTAGTGAAGGTTACAAATGATCTTCTTACAGCCTCTGACAGTGGACTCATCTCTGTTCTTGTCCTGTTGGACCTCAGTGCAGCTTTGATACTGTTGACCATAACATTTTATTACAGAGATTAGAGCATAATATAGGTATTAAAGGTACTGCACTGCAGTGGTTTGAATCATATTTATCTCATAGACTCCAATTTGTTCATGTAAATGGGGAGTCTTCTTCACACACTAAGGTTAATTATGGAGTTCCACAGGGTTCTGTGCTAGGACCAATTTTATTTACATTATACATGCTTCCCTTAGGCAGTATTATTAGAAAGCACTGCATCAATTTTAATTGTTATGCATATGATACTCAGCTTTACCTATCAATGAAGCCAGATGACACACATCAATTAGTTAAACTGCAGGAATGTCTTAAAGATATTAAGGCCTGGATGACCTCTAATTTCCTGCTTCTAAATTCAGATGAAACTGAAATTCTTGTTCTCGGCCCCACAAATCTTAGAAACATGGTGTCTAACCAGATACTTACTCTGGATGACATTACTTTGGCCTCCAGTAACACTGTGAGAAATCTTGGAGTCATTTTTGACCAGGATATGTCCTTCAATGCACATATTAAACAAATATGTAGGACTGCTTTTTTGCATTTGCGCAATATTTCTAAAATTAGAAACATCCTTTCTCAGAGTGATGCTGAAAAGCTCATTCATGCATTTATTACTTCTAGGCTGGATTATTGTAATTCATTATTATCAGGCTGTCCTAAAAGCTCCCTGAAAAGCCTTCAGCTGATCCAAAATGCTGCAGCTAGAGTACTGACAGGGACTAGAAAGAGAGAGCAGATTTCTCCCATATTGGCTTCTCTTCATTGGCTCCCTGTTAAATCTAGAATAGAATTTAAAATTCTTCTCCTCACATACAAGGTCTTGAATAATCAGGCACCATCTTATCTCAAAGACCTCATAGTCCCATATCACCCCAACAGAGCACTTCGCTCTCAGACTGCTGGCTTACTTGTGGTTCCTAGGATACTTAAGAGTAGAATGGGAGGCAGAGCCTTCAGCTTTCAGGCGCCTCTTCTGTGGAACCAGCTTCCAGCTTGGATTCGGGAGACAGACACCCTCTCTATGTTTAAGATTAGGCTTAAAACTTTCCTTTATGATCAAGCTTATAGTTAGGGCTGGATCAGGTGACCCTGAACCATCCCTTAGTTATGCTGCTATAGGCCTAGTCTGCTGGGGGGTTCACATAATGCACTGTTTCTCATTCACCTTATTTACTTTGTTTATACTCCACTCTGCATTTAATCATTAATTGATATTAATCTCTGGCTCTCTTCCACAGCATGTCTTTCTCTCCCCTCAGCCCAACCGGTCGCGGCAGATGACTGCCCCTCCCTGAGCCTGGTTCTGATGGAGGTTTCTTCCTGTTAAAGGGAGTTTTTCCTTTCCACTGTCGCCAAGTGCTGCTCATAGGGGGTCGTTTTGACTGTTGGGTTTTCTCTGTATTATTGTAGGGTCTTTACCCACAATACAAAGCGCCTTGAGGCGACAGTTTGTTGTGATTTGGCGCTATATAAATAAAATTGAATTGATTTGAATTGAATTGAATTGAATTGAATTGAATTGAATTTCGTTCATTCAGATCTAGGATGTGTCATTTGAGTGTTCCTTTTATTTTTTTGAGCAGTGTATATCTTCAATATTTTCAACTTAAAACAGTACGAGTTCTTCTCTGACAGGCAGCCAGCCTGCATCTCTAACCAATCAGAGATCTCCTAAAGTTGCACTGCATGGCTAATTTGTATCAGATATCAGCCAAATGAACTATTTGTAAATGGATTATCAATGGCATCACATGTAATAAATATTAATCAGTATGATATTTACACTTGAAACACATAAAAAAACACCACTGATGTTGCATCAATCTGTTTATTCTTTAATCAGAAGCATTATATTTTTTGGCAACAGAAACCTGAAAACAATCATGATGTGTGTCTGGATTTGGATTCACTTCCTGTTCTAATTCTAAAACATCTGAGCTTCACCAACAGGAAACAGGCAGCATGTTTTGCAGCTGTGGGGTCTCTCACATGGGGAAAAGCAGATGACCACTGAACGTGTTGTGGTGAACTTGATTATCATAAATCTTTGAATCAGCCCAGAGACGCAAAAACACCTGATCTCCAACCTCCAGGAGCAGTGAGACAAAATTAGAGGAACTTGCAGCGCCGGACGACTGAAGTTCATATGCAATAAAAATGTGCTCTTCATTTTTGAACAGCACAGCGCCGTTCTGGATCCCTCCGTACCCGTAGGTTTTCCACTCAAAGTGGTAGACTCCTCTCACTGGTGCAGTGAAAATCCCTGTGGGACATTTGTTTTAGTCATGTTAAAACAGCTGTTAGAACATCTGGAACATCAGGCTCACATTCAGTGTTGTTACCTGTGCCAGGGTTGTAGGCATTTCCAATGTTTGTGACAACACGTTTGAAGACCAGTGTGACCTGTGTGTTAAAGGGTCCAGTATATCCATCACCTTGATCCAGCAGAGAGGCTGAGAAAGCCACCTGTTTGACTGAGACCGAGAAATTATTTTAAACTTTGTTTTATTTATTTATTTATTTTTTTTTTTATTTTTAAAAAGATTAGAGTTAAACTCGTCTCAGGGTCAAAAACATGAATCTCTAATGAAAGACATGATTGACAGCTGAAAGCATTTCATTGTGACAGAAGAAATCAAACTCTGTGATTGGAAACTGAAGTTTGATTGAATATTTTTGAGGATCCAAACTCGTCCTTTAGATCAGACAGAAGTTATTTTGTAGCTTCTGACAAAACAACAAACTGATTCAGTTGCATCTTGTTTTGTGCTTCAGCCAAACTGGAGCTTTAGGTCAGACTGCTCCACACATTCACAGATTCTTTGACCCAGGCCAAAAATTCCCTCTTATTAAGTTTCTCTACCAAATTTTGAACTAAGGGTCCATTTCAAATTTATAGAAAGCCGATCCGGCACCACAATTAATCCAGATCTAGGTTTCATAACACTCATTGTCATAAAAACATGACAGCCATAATGACTGAAGTATTTTTACTGTAGGTGAAAAAGGTGAAAACACTCTAGAACTGATTTATTATTTATTATATAACCATGTGTAATTATTCTAAATGTTAAATACTGTCCTCACTGCTAAACTACCGTCTACAGAGTTTAAGAACATCTTTGCTGCACTGACATCAGGAAAACCTCTTTTGCTGAATCTTAAACTCCAGACTTGAATGACTGTTAGAGGTTAAAGTAGAGCCCAAAGTAGAGTCCAGGATACTGGAACTCATTTACAATCTCGAGTTCCTCCTCCAACAGGAGAAGGTGTTAGAACGCTTCACCTGAGAGCTCAGTCACACCAAGTCTACTCGCTCACCTGCTGCCTCATTAATATCATAAGCAATATGGTTCTTTCTATTTACTGCATCATTTGAGATACTTTACTATTATATCTGGACTGGCTGCCAGTTCAAATACTACATGTTGCAATAATCACATCTGGTAGATAAATTACCTTTGGGTGTATTTTTAATGTATTAGTTTGTGTTGGCAGTTAAACACAACATGCTGTTTCAAAGCTTTTATTCTGGAAAGACTTTAGATTGACCCGAACATCTGAAATATGAAAGAATCTAAAATGAAAATAGAAATCATTTATCATATCACAATCAGCTGGAAGTTTTGTGATTCTCATCAGTTCAGTCCTCCAATCTAAAAAGCTTTGGGTCATAAGTTATAATGAGCAGGGATCATTACATCATGACATCATTGCCCAACTCATTTTTAGGCAGTAAAATGCAATAAAGCAGGGTGGATCAATAGCATTAGCAGAGTCAGGTAGATATCTTAAGCTGATGATATTCAGCTTCCACTGATTTTAATTATGAAAAAAGGTGTCTAAAATCAGGGGCTGTCCATCCCAATAAACTCCAACCACCCTAACATCTGGACTGGAGTCTTCAGTGAGTGGGACATTTTCTGTTTCAAGGAACAACAGATGGATCACCTCTGCAGCTCTGTATCAGCTGGTAAGCAGCAAACAGTGCTGAGTGTTTGTTGCAGAGGACGACTGAAGGACGCGATGAGAGGAGAGGGAGCAGCTGGAGAACAGGATCACGACAGGAAAAAGGTCACCTGAAGGAGAAGAGCGGATTCAGCAGCTCAGATCAAACTCGTCTGCAGGAGGGAGACGCTTCCACACAGGAAGCCTGAATTCCTCCAAACTCACCGCCTAATTTATCTCGAGGGGCGAGACAAAGATGTCCCACCTGCCGGCTCATGATGCTGAGGCGTGTGTGTGTGTGTGTGTGTGTGTGTGTGTGTGTGTGTGTGTGTGTGTGTGTGTGTGTGTGTGTGTGTGTGTGTGTGTGTGTGTGTGTGTACCTTGTAGCTGCTGTTTCAGCTGGTCGATCTCGGTCTTCTGACTCTCCAGTTTTGCTTCTTGCTCTGAAAGATAAAAATAATAAGTTGTTCGTTTCTGTTGTTTTTGATCTTTGATACATTTGTAACACATCACAGCTGTGATCATATTTAAAGGTTCCTGATGTCACACTGCACCTCGGTTCTGTCTCTGTAGGGCCGTCATCTCCTCCTTCAGCTCAGCCAGCACGGTCAGCTCAGAACTGATTACCTGCTGCTCAACGGTTTTTTCATTTGTCTCAGTCGGATCTCCTGAAGCACAGCAGACCAGAAGCAACAGAGGGAAAAACATGGTGATTTCCATCCTGTCACTGCAAACTAAACAGCATCTGTTTCATCTGCAAATGCAAACTCTTTATAAGACGGCAAAAAGAGGCGTGAATGAGGATGATAATTCCCCACCCCTCAAACACACACATGCACAAGATGTCGGAGCTAGCTTTGCTAGCATCCATAATCCACTGTGATATTTAACAGAGGCTGAAAAGTCGCCTCCTCAGAGTGTCGTTTAGAACAAGAACCAGATGATGCAGCACCTCCCACTCACTCCTGTTTACACACCTAACCATCAATAAGTTCACACCTTCATACAATTTAAACAGCTTTGAACAAGTTATGTTAAAAGTCACCAAGTCAGGACTGGTTCATTTATCTATGTAGATGCAAATGTAGGCTGAACTGTCATATATCAATATCCAATTTATGTTTCAACAAAATGAAAATGGTTTATAAAGAAGTCACTGTGACTGATGCTTCTTTCTTTAAGAGGTTCAGACTCCACTGCAGGTTTATTTAATGGATCATTTTAACATTACAGCCATCAGGCTCTCATTGGTCTGATTTGTTTGTGAAGGACTGATGGGAACAGATGCTGTATTTCCTCAAACATCTGGAGCTTTGACAGACTGATTTATGCACTCCAAACATCTGTTTAGTTATCATATAATTATCTGTTTTTATGTTGGCGCCATCGTGATCACAGAGCAAACATCTGTTTGTCGAACTTGTTGAAAGAACCGAAGTACAATTGTACACACTGACCTCAGGTCAGCTGTGATTACTGGAGATCAACTGGAGATATCATTTGCATGTCTTCCTGACACACACACACACACACACACACACACACACACACACACACACACACACACACACACACAGTAAGGAAATTTTTAGTTTTCTTTCAGTTGGCAGTGGGCTGTGTGATTTTATTAATAGGAACTGGGCTGCACAGTTTACCATAAGTGAACAGACCTGCACTACGACACCCTGACTGTCTCTTTTAGGCCTTTTTACTTGCCTCGTGAATTTGGACAGTTCACAGTGATGCTGGTGTACGTCCAGTTCCCGACAACAAAGTGGGGCGTTTTCTTTGACATAATTAATGATCCACACGAGTTGAGTGATTGTATTACACCGTACAGACAGTTTTGTGAGCAATCTGTGATTTGCACTAAGAAACTTACCGAATAACAAGCCGTGGCTGCCAAAAGAGCTTAAAGGATGTCTTAATGAGAAGAAGGCTTTTATGGTAAATGGAGAGAACTTAGGTCTAAGACTAAAAGAGCAACAATTGAGCTTAAAAACAAGGTTGAAAGTCAGTTTTGCACAGGAAACCCTCAACAGGCATGGGAGGGTCTCAATAAGATGATGGGAGGGCTCCTGAGGGCCAGGTTCACAGCTGTTCAGTGGGGCCTCTCCTTTGCAGACAATTTAAATCAATTTTATGCTCATTTTGATACTGAAGACCTTGAGGGAAGGACCAGTACCATAATGGCTGATGTAGCTCAGAGCCCGAAAGTTCAGCTGTCTGAAGAAGTGGTTGGTAATTGTTTGGCAAGGATTAATCCATGTAAAGCACCCAGGCCAGATTCTTTGCATGGATGCATTTTAAAAGTGTGCTCAGTACAGCTGAAGGGCGTCCTGACTAGACTGTTTCCATTTTTATTGAATACATATACAGTTACAAATATATGGAAGACTTCTATAATTTTTTTTTCTTTTTTTTAAGCCTGTCACGTCACATGATCTGAATGCTCTGGTGTACCAAACATATTTGCTTTTACAAGAATAGCTCTGTAAGTTTTCAATGGACTACTCTTAGATTAGATAGATTAGATTAGATTAAACTTTATTAATCCCTTCTTCAGGGAACCCTCTTGTTAATGTTTGTATTTAAATTTTATTTTATTCATTTATGCCAGAACTGACAGGTAGAAAGGAAAGAGTGAGAAACAAAAACAAAAAACAACAAAGGGGAGAAAAAAGTAATCAAAGAATGATATACATACACACATCCACATATCTGGACACATGCATATACATATACACACATACACACAATCCTGCTGTTGCTTGCAGTAATGTGTGTATGTGCCTCTGTCATGGAACGTACTCACCAGTAAGGGCAAGAAACTGCAACCACGCCCCCCCCGATCCACAGGTAAACAGGGAAGGACCCAGGAGTCGCGGCCTATCCACGGCCCACCAGGAGCTCAGAAGACAGGGGGCCACACATCCCGATGGCAACCGCGCACACACCCCAGAGGAGGAAAGTGGGAGACCCCAGATGGACCCCCCACAGTCAAAGGGCAAGAGTCCAGAGCGCCAGAGGCAACGAGCAGCCAACACCTGCCACCCAGCAGAATCGGTGTGCTGTTTTGAGGAAAGCCCGGTCTGTTGTTGCTAACCCAGAACACCCTCTATATTCTGATTTTGAATTGATGCCCTCAGCCAGTAAAAAAGTGTATAAAGAATCATTTGTGCCAAATGCAGTTAGTATACTGAATAATATGATTATTCTTATTGGAGTTTGATTCATTTATATGATTGTATATGTATGAATGTGTGTTGATGATTATCATCAGTGGTGAACCAAAGACAATTTTCCACTAATGTGGACAATAAAGTTATTCTTGATTCTTGATTAATTAATGACCAGGAGAGGGACGATCTGAATGCAATACAATGTTTATTAAAGGCTTACAGGTAAACAACAACAAGACTGTTTAGGAGACGTGCTCAGTGAGGCAGACTCACTGTCCACCTTTAACACACATACACAAGAGTTCAACACACAACAACAGGATAGAAATGAGGAAGCTCTATTTAGGTGTTATCCATCATGAACTCTGGGTTAATAAAGGTTTTTCACTTTTAGTAATTATTAAAACTCTTCTTTTTAAGCAAGCATCACATTTCTTAACAACTGATGTCTTCATTAGCTCCTGGTTCCTCCTCCACTCCGCCGAGACCTCTGTGTGCTTCCCTTTTCTGGCAAATACTTCCTCTTTTCATGCACACAGAGGCACAGAAAGTTCAACACAATGATACACATAATACAGTTTTCTTATTCTAACATTACCTTAACTGATTTCTTATTTAATACTTAATTACAAGCAAGAACTATATTAAACACTGTGCTACATTATACCATAACAGATTAATACTTATCTAAATTTTCCTAACACACACACACACACACACACACACACACACACACACACACACACACACACACACACACACACACACACACAGGTCTGTTTGTATAGGGCTGATGGGAGTCATTGCATTTTATTTCGTCACACATCTCGAGCTTCGACTGATGGATGAACTCTTCTTTCTGCCACAACCGCAAATCAGTCGATATTAATCAGAAAAGAATAGAAAAAGATTGTCAGGAAAACTGAAATCAATGAAATTTAGCTTCTTATTAAATGTTGTCTCTATCAACACTGAACATTTAACACAGCCTCTGCTTTCCCATCAACTCTCTATTGTCCAGTGAAGGCTAGAATGCCTAAAAGGGCTGTAACCATGCCAATGTATATGATATATATATCATAATAATGCATTAGTCTTATATAGCGCTTTTCTAGACACCCAAAGACGTTTTACAATTTCATGCACTATTCATTCACACCTCAATCATACCTGGTGGTGGTAAGCTACTAAAGTAGCCACAGCTGCCCTGGGGCAGTCTGACAGAGGCGTGGCTGCAATTTGCTCCTACGGCCCCTCCGACCACCACCAAACACATTCAGACTTGAGCAATGTGGGTTAAGTGTCTTGCCCAGGGACACAATGACAGCGTGCACTCAGATGGGGACTCGAACCAACAACCCTCCAGTTGCAAGATGAGCACCTGCCCACAGCGCCACTGCCAGCCCCATATATATATATATATATATATATATATATATATATATATATATATATATATATATATATATATATATATATATATATATATATATATATATATATATATATATATATATATATATATATATATATATATATATATATATATATATACAGTGGCTTGCAAAAGTATTCATACCCCTTGAACTTTTCCATATTTTGTCACATTACAACCACAAACATAAATATCTTTCACTGGAATTTAATGTGAAAGACCAACACAAAGTTGTTACAACTGTGAAGTGGAAAGAAAATTATACATGATTCAAAACATTTTTTACAAATATAAAACTGAAAAGTGTGGTGTGCAAAAGTATTCAGCCCCCTTTTCTGTGAGTTGCAAGCCACTGTATATAATGTATATCATGTATATCATATCATATATATCATATATTATGTATATCATATATCATTTATATCATATATCATATATCATATATATATCATATATTATGTATATCATATATCATTTATATCATATATATCATATATATCATATATATCATGTATATCTTGTATATCATATATATCATATATCATGTATATCTTGTATATCATATATATCATATATCATGTATATCTTGTATATCATATATATCATATATCATGTATATCATATATATCATATATATAATGTATATCATATATATAATATATCATATATACGTATATACATGTATACATGTATCTTGTATATCACAGAACTCAGACTTCATAAAATTGTTCCTCTGTAGGATCCTCCAGCCCACACAAAGCCCACAGCAGTTCAGCTCCTTGGGGCCTTTTATGGGTTTTTTTTAAAGTTGGCTTATTTACAGAAAACGGGGTCATGTGGGGTCATGTGGGGCCCACAGCTATTTTGCTCTTTTTGGTCCCAAAGAAAGGATTCTGTGGGCAACCCACAGTGGGGCTGGCACATCAGTTTTAACCCTTTGGGCCCTCGGGGCAGTTTTCTGTGGACATGCCCTTTATGAGTTGTCCACAAACACGGGGTCCCAGTGGTTGATCTGTCTTTTTTTTCTGTCTTTGTGTTTCACTGTGACGAGTGAATGTCTCATTGTTACTGAGCAGTGTGTTTGTGTCTGTGTTTGTGTCTATCTCATTGTCACAGTTGTCATATTTGCAGGACAGTTTCTCTCCTTCACTTTAATAATAAATCACTGTGTTGTTTTCTTACCTCATGGTTCACATTTTACAGGCAAAACACACTCAAGCCAAATTCATGCTGTTTTTAATCACCAAAGTGTCCACAGCAGTGGCGTCTGAAAGGCTGCAGGTTTCCACGCAGCATCGTACAGCAGCTTTAGGAGACTGTGGGACCTTCACATGTTTTTATATTCTCACATGAAAATGATCCTCGAGTTTTAAAGAAACATTAATTTAAAATCAGGTGCTTCATTTTTGCTCCTGCAGTGAAACTTTCCATCGACATTATCGTCTCAGCCCTCCAAAGAAGCAGCCACACCGCCCTCTGCTGGAGAGAAGCCAAACTGCAGTTCTGTCAAATCCCTCTACTCACCTGTTCTCACACCACAGCCACTTTTCCTCAGGTAAAAGAATAATACATGTTTGTTAGACTACATAAAATATCCTCTAAAAACAAAACATATCAAACTCTGAAAGAAGTCCCGACAAAAGTCAGTGAACAAAGCAGTTTAATAAGAATTTCATGGCATCAACAGAGTGTGAAAATAAAACCACACACAGGAAACAGGAGGCTGAGAGATGAATATGTGAACGTTACAAACTCTGCAAAGAAATAAAAAGCAGCACTTCTCTGTGTGATGGTTTCAAAGTATTTATTTTTTTAATCTCACTCTTACAAATTTGATGTGAATCAAATTTTTTTTTGGTTTATATTAAAACAAATGCCTGACGGTGGCCTTAAGAGGACAAATGAGCTCATGGACACTCAGCTGTGCTCCCCATGAGTCTGTAAAGCAGCTTTTTTAATTCTTTTTAAACATAAAACAAACAAAAGTCAAAGCTCCATTTTTTTACTTTGTATCATAAACGAGTCCTAAAACTGCACTTATTCAAACCAAGAACAACTTAAAATGGGATCAACACAAGTGAAGCTTCAATAAACTCTGTGCTCATCACGCAGATGTGGTGATTCACTCTCATGCATTAAATTATTATCATTAAAGCCAACAAACCAGAAACAAAAACAATGCAGCTGAAACTGTAAGAGGAAACACAGAGAGACTCTGAGTCTCTGCAGCGTATGGATACAGTTTAATAACCAAAGAAAGAAGCTGTGGGTCGCTCCTGTCTGAGCATCATGAACACCTCTCACACTTATTTCAGTTTCCTCTCAAGTTTTGCTGAGTGTTTGTGTCCCATAAACAAAACCCACGTGACTCAAAAAGTGATGTGAGACTTTGATGATGTCATCATCATCATCATCATCAAACCGTGTTTCTGCTGCTGCAAACTTTCACTGCAACAATCACTGATTAGAAAAAAACTTCAGTGTTTCTATTTTACACACTGTAGTAAAAACAGAGTCTGAGAGATGAACTCCAAACTGTGCTTTCAGGCTGTGAAAAATCAAACAAACAAACATTAATAATTTATAATATAAGTGCTGCAAACACAGTTAAACTCTGAGGTTTGTGTTTCAGGTTTAAATAAATGTGAAATCAGTGACTTTGATTTCTCAAAGTTTGAGTTTGTCTGAAGCCTCAAAATGTTTCAAAACACATTATAACAAGAAAAGAGTTTAAAGTTTGTTTCTGTAGGAAAATGCTGTGGGAGCAGGGACGCGCTGCTGCTGTGTTCGTGTGTCAAAGCAGCTTTCACACTGTCGCTACTCTGCATTCAATCAGCCGCTCGTACAGTCTTCAGACCACCGCTGCCTCTCACCGGCAGGCTGAACAAATCTCTTCCAGAGATGTTTGAATATTTTTCAATTCCAACAGAATTCCCTTCTTTTTTTTACCTGTCTTCAGTCTTAGGCTGCGTTTACACAAGAACCTTTCCAGTATCATTTTACTGTTCCCATTCCCAGGCCACAAGTTGGCGGTGTGAATAAAGGAGTGAATAAATCCCTCATTTTCAAAAAGCAACGTTTTCTCCCGTTTACACGGAAATGGAGACCGAAGCTTTTCGAAAACGCTCCGCTCTGGAACCCGTTTTCACGCCGTTCTCGTGTAAACGGGACCTAAAATCCTGACTGACTTGTAGGAAATGAGACCTTGAGCCGCTCAGACGACCAGGCAGCCACATTTCAGACTGATCCTCTGGGAGTCGGATAGCTCACTGGGAATTCTTCAGGTATGATGAATGGATGATGCTGAAGCCAGAGTGACAGATTCAGTGCTGGAATCAGAGAAAATCCAAACAGTTTCAAGCTTTTTGTGATCTGAAGATATGAGCATGATGCATCTTAAACTAAAAATCTGCAGAATTTGACGAGATGTTTACAAACAATTTGAAAATATTTGTGTTTTTTGCCCAATTATTTCACCTTCATCAGCTCTGAATAAAAACACTTGGAGCTTCATTCAAACACAAAAATAAGCATTTTAAATCCTGGCACAAAGATCCCAGCACACAAGAACGGTCAAACAAACAAACAAACAAACAAACAAACAAACACACAAACAAACACACAAACAAACAAACAAACAAAGATTTCATGCTTAATGGGAAGTTAAACAAAGAATGTTGTCAGCTTGTAACTTCTCAGGCCGAGCTCAATCAGATGGCTTTTCCCAGGATCAGGATACTCATGACGAAGACCATGATGAAGAAGAGCCACATGAAGAAGCGATCCATGACCTTGGCGACCTTCCTCCACTCTCCGGTGCGCAGCTGTGCTGCTCGCTGGTCCTGGTAGGAGCTGGCAATGTACTCAACGTTCTTTTGCAGTGCCTGGTGCTGGCACACGCACTTCACCCAGATCTCCTTCCTGTTCCTCCCAGCTCCGGCTCCTCCCTCACCTCCTACGCCTGTCTTTTCCTCAACGTGCTCGCCCTAGCTCAGTTCCCCTCCTCGCTCTTCACGCCCACCAGCTGCTCCTTTCTCCTCCGAGTGGTCGATGGTCACAAATAGATCCTCTTTCCAGTCTGTCTGGTTGGACACATCCTGCCCCACCTTCAGAGGCTCCTCCTCCACCTTTCCCCTCCACACCTTTCCATTGACATCCCAGTTTGTTCCTTTGGTGCTGCTGCCACTGGCTGATGGGCTGTCAGACCCCTCCTGTGACAAAGGCTGTTTCCTGGCTCCACCAAGGCAGTTCTCCCCCACCTCGTAGACGAAGCAGATGCGGGCGAGGTACTTGAGGATGAAACGCTCGGCCCATTTGGGGACGGGACGAGCCTCGGCGCCACAGTGGTGGATGTTCATGATGAAGATGGTGAGCGCTGTTGATGCAGTGACCATCGTCATGGTAGCAATGTAGTACTTCCCTGTTGAAAAAAGACATGGAAAAATCCCTCAGAGGTTCATTTATAAGCACAAATCAATCCTTAGACGCAGCTGCAGTCCCAGCAGGCAGCTGATGCTCTTCTATGCATGCAAAATATCTTTTGGAAAACTGTCAGAAGACTTGAGAGAACAAATTTCTGAAAAGGACAGCTAGTGTTAGATGCAAGCTGCTTTGCATCCCAGCTCCGTCCCAGCTCCTCCCATCATTCTCAGACTCAGTACAGTCGTTGTTGTCACTGATGCCGGTGCTTTGACACGTGATGAGAGCCACGCTGAGACAGTGGCAGCATCTATGTCCTGGAAATAACTGGGATCAAACTTTTTTTGTGCTACTTTTGCCTGACATGCATCATTTTAAAGACTTCTAAAGATTTTTGAAGTCAGTGAAGTGAATATGTGACTAAACGGGTCAGCGTCGGGTGCTGTCTGCAGAATATCCTGAGACCATCGTTTTTCTGTGGATAGATTTTGTACAGCTCTGAGAGTTTGATGCTGTATGCAGTGCACTGCTATACAGTTGCCCTCTTTGTATTTCTTTATTAAGAGATAAGGAAATATATGGTTTTGCATAAAGAGCTCTGACATGTGAGGATTTAATGACCATCTGCTGTTGGCTGCACTGCCGCTCTGAAGGCTGCGACATCATCGATTGTCGAGCAGTGATTGTTGTATTTTAAATAACTGCTGACAGAGCCTATCGACCTGCTGGCCTCCTGCCTGTTACTGTGCATAAACAGGACTCTTTTACTGCTGCAGACCAGAATCCATCTGGCTGTTCTGTTACAAACAAGAAGACACCTGTAAAGCTGTCTCAGCACATTCACCCGCATTAATGATAATTGTTGTTCAGCTAATGGTGATCTGAGGAAAGGAACAGCACATTTCCATACTGGGGTTGTAGGTGGCTGACGGTGTGATCAGGTATCCACCAGAAATAAGCAGTTTCATTCTTAAGGAAGTAAAATCTTCCTGTAGTGAAGCTCTGGTTTCCGAACAGGAAAACCACCTCGGATGGGTTACTTGTTTTCCATCATCTGATTGGACGAGCCTGTCATAGGATCAGGAGTCAAACTCACTGCTGGACTTTCACCCTGAAACCGTGTTTTCATCACCCTGCTCAACTGCTTCTGACTGCAGTGACCTCATATGATGGCAGACTGATGTTGACCTCTGACCTTGGTGGGTGGAGCAGCTTTCAGGGTTGGGCATCTTTGGAGCAGGTGGAGATAATCTTCAGAGCATGAGAGCTGCATCACCTCAGAGGTTCTCTTCCTCAGTTCAGAGATTCCCAGCTCCTTGATGAACCTTCAGCCCATCTCTTTTCCAATCTCTAAGTTCCTCCAGGACTCCTCCAGAGCAGAAAAAACCTTCTGCCTTCTCTTTGTCTGCAGCTTCATGACTGAGCTCCACTCAATGTTTGATTTCCTGAATCTTCAGTAGTCTCTTCTGGATCATCTGCTGGATTTCAGCCTCCATCTTCCCCAGCTCTAGCTTCTTTACTTCAGAGTCTTCCTCAGAGGAACAGCACTATGGGCTTTGTGGTCTGCAACCATGCAGAGCAAGCAGACACATCTGCTCGGCCTTGTAGAACCGTTGCAGGGGTTTATTGTGCTTCCTACACATCCTTCATGCACCGGGTAGATCAGCTGATGACTGTTCAGACCTGTGAGGCTCCAAGTGAGTCTCAGAGTAGGAGACCAGGCAAACCAGGCAGGATTTCACAGCCTTCAGATTCAAGTGCAGTCAAATACAATAAGGTGTAAACACAACCTGAACTAAGGCATACAGTGACACAGCCCTCACTGTCCTCTGTGTGTGTGTGTGTGTGTGTGTGTGTGTGTGTGTGTGTGTGTGTGTGTGTGTGTGTGTGTGTGTGTGTGTGTGTGTGTGTGTGTGTGTGTGTGGTTTCTGCTGCAGAAAACAGACGTTCTGATGTGTAGATGTTAAACATGAATGTTAATAATTAATGTTAATAATAATTCAGTGTTTATTTTTATGGGCCTACCACGGGGTGGGGGTGGGCTCAAATATGGTCTCAGGCCCCCCTTTAGACTCGCCCCTGCTTGTTGCAGGTATCACTGTGACGTAAATCAGGACGTCTGCTGTCGGGCTGATTCAAACATCGTGTCAAAGTTCATCTGCATATTTCAGCTTCTGTATCTTTACTGCAGGTCTCCTCTGTGTGGACGGAGCAGCTCCAAAGTTCTGTTCTTCATGTTGGAGCTTGTTGATCAGCTGGTTTGATGAAGGACCTCCAGCTGTTCCCAGTAAAGGTTTTAATGGGTCTACATGGGCTTAATGTTGGAATAGTTTTTGTTCACATGCGTGCTCCTAAATGTTTCCACTGCAGGTCTGTTTTTAGGTCTTTCTACAGTTTTAAGCATTGAAGAAAAACATTTGCATTGAGGATTTTTTATAATCGAGTTATTTGAGTTACTCGATGATTCATTGCAGCCCTGCTAAAGTCGCACCCTCAGATGGTCAGTAGCCATGCCCCATTCTGGCCATTAAACAGGAAAGCAAGGCTTTTCAGCTACAGCCCACTGTTTCACCACATTTATTTCCCATAAAAAACACCCGGTTGAATTAGACCAGGGATGTCCAACGTCTGGCCTACAGCCCAAATACGGTCCAAGCTCAGATTTTGTGTTTTATCCATAAATATGTCATTTTTGGCGCACCGGCACAAACAACAATCGTTTTTGGGATTTTGCCGTTATTGAAAAGGAAACATTACTGCTTGATCCTGATGACGCTCCACCCCACCTGCAGCTAAACCAGCAGCCGGAGCTGACTGAGATTCAGCGTGACAGCGACACCAGCATCCCTCTCTATCTCCAATTTACCGTGTTGTGCCAAAAAAATGATTTGCTGTATTTAAACAGGTGTAAAGGAGTTTTTGGCCCCTAATCTGTCAAACATATCTCACATGAATGATATCAGTTCATTCTGAGTGAGAAAGAACTCTCCTGTCACAGGTAGAAGCAGCAGTCACATTTTGGCGAAGTGACTTTTATATAATCTTTATTTAAGATCTGGCTGAGGGCGTGTCTGCTGCTAACCCGAACAATATAATATTGGACCCCCATGTCGTGTCAGACTAATTGGTGAGGAGGTTGTGTTTATGACAAAGCAGAAATAATGTGGCTGTTACCATCACAAGTCTTAAAGTGTCTTCAGTCAAGTGAAAGCTCTTCAGAGCATCAGTCTTGAGTAGGGCTGCAATGGGCTGTTTAACTTTGCTTAGTGAAAGTGAGGCTTATAAGGAACCCTTCTAAACGCTCACTCTGCAGTCGACGGCTTGATGTTAAAGCAAAATGAACTGTTGCCAGGTTACCTGCTACACCCTTTAAAAATGCGAGCAGAAACCGGCCCCGTGAGCAGTTTTTCCAGGCCTTCGGTGTTTTTTTTATATTCTTCAGTGGTGAGTCAAACAAAATTTCATCACAGATACTAATTCTGGTGACCATTGAGTTACTTATGGCCGATTGTTGAATGTAACACATGTAACAAGAGTTGGGATTTTCAAGGTGGATACAGACAAATATATATATATATGCAATACAATCATTATAGTAAGACCCTGAATGAACTGCTCTGCCCAAAGGTGTCAGAGACTCTTCTCACCTATCAGCGGGACGCTCTCTGAGGGCGGCATGCTCTCAGCTACAAGCAGCTGAAACACGGTGAGGGCGAGCAGCACTGTGACGCCCAGAGAAACCTTTTCACCCGAGTCAGCTGGCAGGTAGAAGCCCAGCGGAGCCAGGAAGGAAATCATCATGCAGGGGATGAGGAGGTTGAAGATGTAGAAGGAGGCCCGCCTCTTCAGGTGGAGGGTGAAGGTGATGTCCGGGTATGGATCTGAACAGCAGCCGTACAAGATGACATTTTTCTTGGCCGGCATGCCCAGAACCTGGTTAGAGAAATTATTAGGTTCCTTCGAAACATTTCATTAAGGCCTTGTTAAACACATGACCCCATGACTGACCTCCCACTCCACGTTTGGGACAAAGTCAGCCAGGTCAGCGCTGTCCAGGGCATTGAACAGGTCCATCTGGTTGCCATTGTGAGTCCAGGAGCCAAAGGTTAGGTGACATTGCTGCACATCGAAGGGGAAGAAGGCCACGTCGACAGAGCAGGAGCTTTTGGTGATGGCCGGCTGATCCCACATGACCTGACCATCATTACGGAGAACAACGTTGGTCTCCATGGAGCTGGAGAACTCATCATCTGCACTAGGATGGAGAAGAAGAAGAAATGGTTTGAAAACACGTCAGTTTAATATCCTGCAGATCAACCAGCAGGATGATTCACTTACCTGTTATACAGAACAATATCAGGTCTCCAAACATAGCTGCTGGGTATGCGGATGGTGTCGAGGCCATCGTAGTCCTCCTTCTTCCACGTGAGAAAGGCGTCCATCCACACCTGGCGGACCCACAAGTAGGTGGTCAGGATCTGGTTTCGTTCATCCTGGTGAGAATCCAGTAAACAGCAGGATCACATCAGTACCACCATGACTACATGACCAATGAAAACATCTGGATAGGCATTCAGGGTTCAGTTACCATGTCAATGATCTGGGAGAGAGTGACCTGCAACGTTACATTGATGATGTAGTCGGTGTCCTCCACCGGCCGCAGAGCATTGGTGTAGTTGGAAAATAAGTCTTTCATCAGCTTCTGAGCAAAGCGACCGTGAGCAGCTCTGCAAACTGAGGATCAGAAAGCACATAACAAGCATAGCGTAAGGTCAGGCAGACCTCCGAGTCATCACTTGCATCCCTGCAGATCGGCTGATGCACAGTCGTCCTGCATCTGCAGGCTGCTTTGCAGCTCACCTCCACCCCAGCTCCTTCTTTCAGGCCGCGTGAACAAATCGATGCCTGATCTGTTGTCAGTGATGCCTACCAACTTACTGCTGCTGGAAGTGTTGAAGTGGGCCCTCGTACCTCCAAATATACTTAAATATTCTTGCTACAGATTTAATGAATAAACTTTGGTTTAAAGTGATCCTGATTAAACTATGTTAAACCGAGGAGTTGCATCAGGCCTCAGTCACACAGACGTAGGGACTGGTCAGACTCATCACTGGGGTAAAATGTACATTCTCCAGCCGGTTGGCGAGTGGTTGATTGGAGGATTCTGGGTAAAGTTGGTCACAAAGAAGGTGCTGCTCCAAAAATCTGCTCACATTAACTTTGGCTCCTGCAGATTAATGCAGTCATCCATAGTTTTCATGGAAGATACCAAACGGTAGTAAAACATGAAAAAGTGCGACACCAGACACAGAGAATGTTAGCCTTCAAAGTAAAAGTTTCAAAAGATGAGGCACAACTTTTATTTTGAAGGCAAACATTCTGTGCTCTCTTGTGTGCACTTTTCACAGTTGTAGTGTGGCTCAGATTTTCTGCAGACAAGCTAGTGTCAAACTACAGGCAACCACAGCATTCTGCCCACGAGCAAATCACAGGGAAGATTTTGGTACAGAACCATCTTTGCAGCCAGTTTTACCCAACGACTGCCAGCAGGTCTGGGAATACACATTTTTCCATAGCAACCTATGGTTCCCAGATGGTCATCAACTGGGCTCTGGACCTGTATGTCTGGTAGTGGAATATCTCTATAACCTCTTCCCCACCACACCCACAACAAACCTGCTATCAGTTCCACTGGATTCCAATAGTTTCTGTTATCTGGATCTCTGACCCTGAAATAGCTCGTTATCAACTCGTTAAGATAACCCAGGGAGGTGTTGGCAGCACCTGACCAATCTAATAGCAGCTTTTCACGGATCACGTGACTTTTCTTCCACAAAAAATGATCCCTATGAGAGCCGACTACTCCAGAGACATTATCAGATGATTAAAAATCTATGAAGAACATAACAAAATATGCCAGTAAATGCAACTCTGTTGTAAAAAGAACAAAAGGTGAATGCTGCAGCCAACCTGCTGCTGTCTGGCACAGAGGGTGAAATAAAGGTTTGAACTGCAGTGAATGACTTTGTGGCAGAGCCGCTCTTAGAGCTGCTGCTTTCACTGCAGTTTGTCGCAGATCAGACTGAGATTAACTGGATCGAACAGGAGATCTCGCCGTGTGCTGCAGACTGACAGGTTTTATCTGCACACGTGCTGCTGTTTCAGCATTAAATATAAAAACAGAATTCAAACAATGGCTCACACACACACACACACACACACACACACGAACCACATTTCCCAGTTCAATTAGCCTGTAATGACCCCAGCTTTTAATCAGAGGTCTCCAGAGCAGCAGCAGACTAATAACTGCTTTAAGTCCTGTTTACAGTTAATGACGGTGGTGCTGAAGACAAACGATGATTGTGTTCATGAGTCTGTCCAGTTTGTTTTTTAACATAATTTCTCTTCAGTAAAAACCTGAATAAAAGTCACGCTCAAGTAATTTAATCCACTTTTTTTACAGTGTAAGAACATCACTGAGCTCTTCACCCTGTCTATTATTATTATTATTATTATTATTATTATTATTATTATTATTATTATTATTATTATTATTATTATTATTATTATTATTATTATTATTATTATAATAAGGCAGCATGGTGGCGTGATGTTAGCACTACTGCCTCACAGCTAGAAGGTCTGGGTTCAATTCCACCTTGGCCCAGGCCTCTCCCTCTGTGGAGTTTGCATGTTCTCCCCGTGTCTGCGTGGGTTTCCTCCCACAGTCCAAACACATGCAGTTACTGGGTTTAGGTTAATTGGTCACTCTAAATTGCCCATAAGTGTGAAAGGTTGTCTGTCTCTCTGTGTTGGCCCTGTGACAGGCTGGTGACCTGTACAGGGTGTATCTGCCTCTCGCCCTACATTAGCTGGGATAGGCTCCAGGCTCCAAGGGAATGGATGGATGGATACTAATAATAATAATAATCTCCATGAATCATTTGTTAAGAACACTAAAATGGTGTCTGGGGGAGGATAAATATTTTCTGTTGTTATCAGATCAGACTTCAGGGTTGCCCATGTTGGTGATTCATGTAAACCTTCACTCTGACAGCAGCAGATGGAGATCAGTGACCATATAAGTAGAAGTGAGTAAAAACGATCCTGACTTTGGTATTAGCTGCAGCGAGTCGGCTCAGGCAGCTGTGGAATGACCGTCACCCACCAGGAAAACATCCTGGAAGGTCCCACTGAGGAAAACACGTCTGAACCACAACTTGCTGCCAGTTTCTGGGAGTCGTTTGACACCTCGTGGATTATTCAGTTTACATGATGAGATCTGTTTATCCACTTTATTTCAGACCTGCAGACCATATAAGAGAAACATATTTGTGATAAACAGAGTTCACAGTTTCTCTTCAGTGTGAGAAGCACAAAGTAAAATCCTCACCATACAATATTATTTTTATACTGTTGCCTAATTATTGAACGAAATCCAGCACAGCGTGCACTCTCACTCTGCATGTTCAGCTGCAGCAGCATCGATGCTCCTTTGCTGCAGCCGGACTGCAGATCAAATAAAGGTGCCCCCCCATCTGCCTGTGGGCAATGGACACCTTCACCTGAGATGGCTGCAGCTCAGGAGGCGCAGGTTGTTGGTTCGATCCCTGGCTGCTCCAGTGTGAATCCCAAACTGTTTGTGCCTCTGTTACAGCGCGCTCGTTAGTGAACTACCACGTTTGTTTTTCTGGGCTCTGTTTGGTCGGGAGGGTCGTGTAAGTAGAGGACAGTAATAACAGTTCACTTTGATACAACATGCTACGCTAACAGCATCAGAATCTGAACAACTGACTGTACATAAAAGATGGCCAAAGCCACTATGACATTTCCCAGTGATTTGTGGTTAACCTTTTTGAAATGTGGAGTTTTTTCTGTCTCCATCTTCTTTGAAAACTGGAATGTGGTCATATTTGGAGGACAGAGTACAGCCTGGGAGTTATCGGATTACAGCAGTAACTGTTGTATTAAATGGGATGCTAACTTTTACTTGCAAAAACAAAAACAAGCAAATGTTCAAAAAAGGAGCAGCAGCACCCACTCTCACTCACGGTGAACTCTGCCTTTATGCATCACTTTAAACTGTAAGACAATTCAAACTGGTGCATATTTAAAATATACAGTTGTTATGAATGGGGAAATTATCTACAGAGACTAAAGCAGTTTCTGTATCAGGCTGTTTATTTCTGCTGTAAAGTTTTAACATGGGAGTCTATGGGGACTGACTCCCTGCTGGTGCCTCTGCTGGACACCAAAGGCCATGCACTTTTTAAGCTTCAACGTTTCAGCCCTGCAGGTAGAAGTGTAGTTGCAATATAAAAGAAATCCGTCTCTTCAGCATTTATAAAGATGTTTCCTCTCATGAGTTTTCCAGAACACATTCCAGACTCTCCTGGAAAATATCAGCATTCAAGATTCAGAAATAAAAAATCCCCCAGAAATGACAAGCAGGACTCTGCACCTTCACCACAGTTATGTTACTGTGACAGTTCATTATAGTGCTGACTGATTCTCCTTGGGTAGGTTTTACTGCAGCTATATGCAAAAGAGATTTATCGTTCTATAAATTAAGTAAAGTATAATAAAACATGTATTTATCAAAGCTGGATAATGACTGCGTCACAGCAGCTTAAACATGACAAGAACTCAGGAACATAAATAAAATGTCACTGAGGAAAACAGATCAGAAAGGTGAATGCATGAAAGAGAGATCGAGTCAGTAAAAATAGGCTATGAAAAGGTGAAGAGCCTGAAATATGAGCTCTGATATTAGCACATGGTTACATCAGGCGCTCTGACAGCAGTGAGAGACCTGCTGGCAAATCTTTCTGTGAAAAAAATCTTTTATCAAGAAGAATTTAAAACTTTTTATGTTTGAAATAAAGTCAATAAATCGGGTTTGTGTGTGTGCGTGAGCCACACTGAGACTAAAGGACTGACTCATATTTACTGAAGGTGGAAACTCATTGTGAGTTTCTGCCCCGCAGTCGTGGAATCACACAGTATAAAAACATCTCTGTTTGTCTGACTGTCTGAAAACTCGATGGTTAACAAACCCGACTCGATAACAAGGACAACATACATGCCTTGCACAAAAAAGGAGACACACGGGACTGTGTTTCTAGTTTAACGACCTTCAGATAAGAGGAAATGATGCATTACATCCTCTGTACAAAAATGGAAATGTGGAAGTGAAGCTCTGGATCGGTCCGACTCAGGGATGAGAACAGGATCGTGTGTCGCTTTGAGGAACACGTGGAGATGTTCCAGCTCTGCTTCAGGCTGATTCACAGCTGGTTTGATCATTTATTGATCTGCTGATGGAAACGATGCCGAACTCGACCATCACAAAAACACTGTTAGAAGGAAATACTGCAGTACAATAATTAAAAAGTACTTCAGTGTTTCACTTTCATGATAAATCTGATTTTCAGGGATTTTGAGACAATCTTCAGTTGAAACTGTGAATGTTGTGGATAATTATTATTTTTACTTTGAATAAATCTGTAGATCATTTCCTGAACTGACCCAAAATCATTTATAACTGTTATATTTGGTACACTAAGTCAGTGTGTTTCATATATAACACTGCATATAAGACTGCATGTCTTCTTCCTTCTTGGATTGTCCAGTTTTCATATAAAGTAATAAAGTGTCTTAAATAAACGATAAAAATGGGTTTGTTGGTGTTAATATATGCTTGCTGGGCTTTGGGGCTCTGTGGTGTAGTGGTTTACACATTCACCCAATAAACAAAGGATCTCTGGTTCAATGCTGAGAGGAAACCAGCAGCTCCCTGCTGTGGAGACCTTTGTGAACAGAGGGCAGCAGATGTTTGTTATACTTACATTTGGTTTGTTACTTTAAATCTTTACAGCAATGAATGCTCAGTCCAGATGTGGCTGTGACCTCCAGCTTCCTCGGCTGGCCCAGGAAAAAACTGACCTTCTTCATTTCATGAGCCACACAACATTTCCTACTTTGGTAACTGAGCTGGAAGTACCAAAAGTAGCCCAGCTTAAGCCCAAATGTGCCCAGATATTTTCCTAAATATTTAGTAGGTAGTACCAGGTAACTACAGTAACTAGTTGTAGTGAAAGAAGTAAAATATTTCCTTCTGCAATGTGAAAAACTGGTGTGGATTTAAAAAAGCTCAGATTAAAATTTTTGCTCCCAAGCTGCATACAGGGCACATTGTGACACACCTGGATGGGTTTATTAGCACTAGCAATATTAGCAATAATATCATAAATGATCATATAAAGAAAAAAAGCTGTGTTCAGGTGTTGCTTTCAGTTCGGACCCTCTTCAGTGTTACAGAGGACTAAACTGAGTCCGGCCTGGACTCGCTGTTCTCATACAGTTGCTGTTTTTAGTCCTCTGACTCTGAGCTATCATAGCTGCTTAGGCTAACCCCGCATCATGGGAAACGTGAGCAGCTTTTTCTGTTTTAGTTCAAATTCTTTACTTTGTTCCCCGAGTGCCAAGACTTGGGAGGACAACCCAATAAAAAGACAGCTTTGCCTAGCGTCAGAGTTAGGGTTACAGCTGGGGGGTCAGGCAGGGACAGGATGCAGTTTTTATAATGTTTTAGTTGCAATGAAAACACCCTCCCTGTCTCTGCGTTCAACACCTTACACCCAGGCGAGATATCCAAACAACTACAGGCCAGAAATCCATTAGAACTGACAGTGTATAAAACAAGCGATGACAAATGAAAGTGAAATCCAGCCTAAAGGTGCTGAGGACGGGCTAATGCCTGTAAGAATATACATGTGAATCTCAGCAGCACGAGAAGATCCTTATTTGGTGTTTTCATGATGGTGGAGGAACGTCCAGTTTAACGTGTCGCTCAACATTTTCCTGTAAGCTGCTAAACATACTTAAGAACTCCTTGAAGTCCTTAGAACCGCAGACTGCACCTTAATGAGCTGTAGAAGCTCCTGACTGACGACCAAAAAGGACAGAAACCCCTGAGAGACCCTGACGGGGTCAATTTCATAACAGTCTTCATTTTGACTGGTTTTAGCCTGTTCATTGTTAACTAACAAGCAGCTCTAACTAACTCACTTCATGACAAAGAAGAAGCAGCAGTGAAGTCGGGAATAATATTAGCTCTGACTCAGGGCCGCGTCACATTCACAATGACGGTTTTTGGAGACATTTGACTGATTTTACTGGTTTGGTCTGTGGTTCAAAGATCTGCTGGATTTGTTTCCAACACAAACTGAAAGTCCAGAGACGTCATCGTTGTGTCGTCCCTGTGATGAATGAACAGATGTTTGACCAGCTATGATTTCAGTGTCTCAATGCTATGATCATGTTCTGTCATGTTTGGGCGGTGTGGCGAACAGGGTGGACCCAAAAGCAGAACTCCAAAGGCAGGACTGAATGAACGTGATGAGTTTAATTGCAGAAAATAATCCAAAATATACAGAACTGAGATAGATGACGAGGCGGCAAAACAGAACCACACCTTCATGAGGGAGGACGCGACAAGGAACAGAGGGAAATGCAGACAATAAATACACTGGGAGTGACAAGGGAAAACAGCTGGGGAGAACAGGTGGACAAAATCATACTAATGAAACACAGGAAGCAAAACTCCACACAATACACAGGAACGTAAGCCTGTCAAAATAAAACAGGAACACCAAACAAGGAACACGCAGACTTAACACAGGGGGCTGGCACAGAGGAACAGACACAGGGGAGACAGGAACAGAGGGAACTAGAAAACCACAACTGATAAGGCCAGAACTAAGATGAATAAAGAAGATCAAAACAAAACTAGAAAATAACAAAACCCAGAGAAAACAGAACTAAACACAAAATGCTGGGCATACGGCCCAGCACCATGACATGTTCTTCTTCATCTTCTTTATCCGATAATTGTCTGACTGACCCTCAACATGTTTAGAAAGCATTTCAGCTTTCATCCTGGCAGCTCTAAAAGACACTGCTAACGCCCGGCGATGGCAGATGTTGGCTCAGTTTTTGTGAGTTTCTGGCCAACAGTCTGCACCGGAGGGGTTTGTAGCCAAATACCTTCAAAACTGCAGGTATTCCCTCAGCTTCAGTGCTCAGTGCTGTTTAGCACATGTTTGCATGGTTAAACATTGTTAATGTTAGCATGTCCTGTCCAACACTCGGTCCAGATTCTTCCACCTCACTGAGCCGAGATCCTGAGAGAAGCCAGAATTTCTCAGTTCTGCTCCTGAAGGGCAAAAAACTCATATTCATAATCCCACAGATGTATGGGCTTATGCTAACTAAACATGCCGCTGCTTCATTTATCTAGATAAGGATGGCAGCACTGTGTGCTTAGAATAATCTACTTGGATTAGTTTATTGATAGTTTGTTCATTAATTTTCTGTTGTATATGTTTTCCAGCTCCTGAGTGCTCATAGGCCAAACTGGATTATATCCTCAGTATTACCAAATACTGACGCCCCAGCATTGAGTTACCACGGTGCAGACCCTGACCCCTGCTACAGGTAAGCTTAGCATACAATCAGCTATGAAAAAGAGCATTTATGAAGAAATAAGCTCACTAACTAGTTCTTCTAACAACATTGTTAACCCTCCAACAACTGTGAACTGTGAAAAACTAAATGCAGGTTTCAGAGGGTCACTGAAGACCTGCTGCGATCAGGACGAGTCAGTGAATCATTCGCTAGTAAAATCTGATGATCCTGAGTTTAATCACCACACTAACAGGTTAGAATGACAACTGAATGTTTAAGACTTGTGACTATTAGAAAAACAAAGCACTGAGATGAAGATGAGAGCTGCGTTCACTCCCACTAAAACAACCTGATTTAACAACCAGATCCCTCAAAAGAGCTCCGGAGGACGTCAGGCTGAAGGACTCTGATCAGACACTCAGATATCTAAATGAGCACTAAATTCACTGTATTACATTCATGGTCTCCAGAGGAAACCTCACTGACTTCTCCTGCCATCATCAGGGCAAACCTGATACTTCTTTTACAGAAATATAATTAGTGTGGCCTTCACAGGAAGAATTAATGATCACAGAAGAGATAAAACCACCGCTGTGAAGATCTGAGACCCCGGAGGATAAACCCGCGGAAATGCTCCAGCGGCCTGGATTTAGATATATGCCCGTTTAAAGCTGACGTGTGTTTGGATTATCTCTGCTCTTTCACTCCTGGAGGTCCTTCACCTAATTTTATGGATGGAGCGATTGGCAGCTCTAATCCTCCCACCCATCGATGCTTATCTCTGCACACGCTGCCTCCATCACTGCCCCAGCACAGCCCCGAGTTTCCATCACTGCATTACACTGACTTTATTTAAAGCAGAAAGGACTCTGCGATGGCTCCAAACACAAACTCACACTTTAGAAATGCTTAATGAGACATTTTGTAACCTTAAAGTGATCATTTGGTTTCCATGAGTGAGTTACTTATGTATAGCTGCTGTATTACTGCAGTACAAGCACTTTGATCATGATCTAAACAATATCAGGCTCAGTGAGAAATCAGCCATCATATCACTCTTTAAAAGTCAGCAGACTTCTTTGACAAAAGCATTAATGTTACTTTGCAGAGCACAGTCCTGACTTTGTTTGTTAAGAAGAAGAAGAATTTCAGCATCATCCGTCTCCTAAAAATGTCCAAACACTGAAAATACAAAGAGACAAAAATGCAAAGAAAATTATTTCCTGATAAATCTGCAGTCTAGACCAGTTCCAGCTTTGCATGATTCAAAATTCAACATAATCCCAGTTTATCCTGTACTGGGCCTGGGTACACCCCCTCAGTCTTTGTCTGAAATAAGCTATTTTAGCTCTTCCCCCCTTACAGTAATCCTTATTTTAAGCTATCTTTCTTCTGATTCGCTGCCCCTCATAAACAGAAGGTTGTTTACTAACAGGTGGGTGTGGCCTCTGTGATCACAGCCAGAGCCGCGTGCCTGATCTGACCATAAAAGCACACATCCCTGGGGGACCCCAGTGTCCCCCAGGGATGTGTGCTGAGTCCTCTGCTGTTCACACTGATGACTCATGACTGCTGTGCCAGACACAACTCAAATCACATCATCAAGTTTGCAGATGACACAACAGTAGTGGGTCTCATCAGCAACGATGACGTCTCAGCCTACACAGAGGAGGTACACCAACTCATCAGCTGGTGTGGTATTAACAATCTACACCTCAATGTCAACAAAACAAAGGAGATAATTGTTGACTTCAGGAAAAATCACAAGCCACACACACACCCCTCACTATCAGTGGCAGTACTGTGGGATTAGTGAAAAGCACCAAGTTCCTGGGGGTGCAACTCACTGATGACCTGACATGGACAACCAACACCATCTCCCTCGTTAAGAAAGCACAGCAACGCCTCCACTTCTCACGCAGGATGAGGAGAGCAAATCTCCCCCCTTCAGCACTCACCACCTTCTTCAGTGGTGCCACTGAGAGCATCCTCACCAACAGTCTCTCAGTCTGGTATGGCAGCTGCTCTGTTGCTGACCAGAAGGCCCTACAGAGGGTGGTGAGGACAGCAGAGAAGATCACCAGATCAGCCCAACCTTCCATCCAGGACCTATACTCATCCCGCTGCCAGAAAAGAGCCATCAACATCATCAAAGACCACACACACCCTTCACACAAACTGTTCACCCTCCTACCATCTAGCAAGCGCTACAGCAGTATGTGCTGCAGGACTACCAGACTCAGAAACAGCTTTTTCCCACAGGCCATCAGGTTGCTCCACTCACTCATGAAAACACGCATAAAATGACCAGTGAACTGTATAAATGGCAGACACAACGTCTGCAAAATACTCTTTTTATGCACATACGTTATTAGAACTCATCTATCTCCATTCTGCTATTCTGCACTCTGCACTTGTACTGTTACCACTGCACTCGAGTGACATACCGCAGCCTGACTACATTCTGGTACACTGTGTTAGACTAGAAACTGTTTCCCCACTGCCTGTCTTATGTTGTGTGATCTGTTGATATTTATTTATTTATTTACATTTTATGCTTAGTAGTGTTTTATATTTAGTCTGTGCTTCGGTTTTTAACGCTTAGTTGTGTGTCATTTTTGTTCTTAATACTGCACATTTTGGGGTTTGGAGAAACGGAATTTCAGTCTTCTGTGTAATGTATTATTACATAGTTTAATTGACAATAAAGTTCACTTTGACTTTGACTTTGACTTGATATACATGCACTGATGTCATTATTAGAAACTTTACTTTTATGTTTAATATGAACATTGTGACAGAGTATAGAGGATATGACAGAAGGCAAAAGCAGAGCAGGTCCATAAGAAGCGCAGTGTGAACCATGCAGGGCGACAGCGCTCTGAACAAAACGAGCTCTCAGCATTTTGTTGGTAAAAACATTTTATCTAAAAACTAAAATATTCACATTTTCAAACACTTAGAACAGACTTCAAGTATGCAGCACTTCATTAAACATCACTAATTTATGAATCTGTTCATTTCTTCACAATAAAAGCAGAAAGTGGAGCCTCTGGTTTCTCATTCTGACCTCTGACCTCTGACAGATATGAACTGTACTTTTGTACCTGACCGCATCATTCAGACACAATCAAAGCAAACATCACGTTACTGTTTAATACACAAACACACAAACATGTTAGAGCTGAGCTCACAGATCACACAACATGAAACCATTTTAAAGGAATATTATTAATAATAATAAAGCCTTAGACTTATAGAGCGCTTTTCATGGTACTCATAGATGCTTTATACTTTCACGCACTATTCATTTACACCTCAATCATACTTGGTGGTAATAAGACACTGATGTAGCCACAGCTGCCCTGGGGCAGCCTGACAGAAGCGGGGCTACGGCCCCTCTGAGCACCAAACACCAACATTCACACTTATGTGGGTTAAGAGTGTTGCCCAGGGACACAACGACAGCATGCACTTAGACAGGGACTCGAGCCAGCGACCCGCAGGTTGTGAGGTCAGCACCTACCCACTGTGCCACTGCCACCCATATTACAAACTTTAAGCTCTGATTTTAGAACAGGTACATGTGGATTACTGATGAAGATTTTTCGACACTTGTGAATCAAACAATGAACTAATTATGGTAGGAAGAAATCTGCAATAATAAAACTGAACATCAGCTCCAGTGTTTGTTTGTTTTTTAATGGAAGAACAAATAATAAAGTTTGAATGTGCAGGTCTGTGAGTGCAGAGGCTCCACAGCAGCACAGAGATCAATATTATTAATTATCCTGATCACTCTTTTCATCACTGCATGCTCATGTGTCCAGTCTGGCTTTGGCTCGTCTCAAACACTGAAAACTCTCAAAATTAAAAAGCACACATGTAAAAACCTATAATAACAATAAAAATAACAAAAACTACACAAAGCGCCGTCACTGTGTGTGTGTTTCTTCACCTTAAAAGTAGCTGAAGTGAAGCTGAAATGTTTTACCTGGCAGGAGGAACAGCAGCACGAGAGGTGTGATTGATCCGCCGCAGAGGAGCTTCATCGTGTTCTGATAGCTGCTATTGATCCAGAGAAACACAGTCTGTCAGTGACAGCGTGATCACACATCAGCCAGAGTGCGACCGCAGAGCAGGGAGGAGGCTCACTGACAGAGAGAGAGAGCCGATGGTGCAGTGGTCTCATGTACGGGGGCTCAGCGATGCCACACCACCTTCCAGCTCCTGCTAACCGTGTCAGCTCAGTTTGTTCCTCCTTTACTCAAACTAAAGCTGCTGTCATGGGAGCAGTTTACAGAGAGCGAGAATCAAATCAGTAACTCCTGAAAAAGTCTCATTTCTTCACTTCACTGCTGTTACCTGTAACCTTAAAGCACTTTTTACTTTGCTGTTTAACCAACAATGTTACCAGAACACTTCTGTGTGCAGGTTTCAGCTTTTTTTCTGGACACAAATTTCTGCCCTTTTATTTTGTTTCTCTGAGTGCAGTTTTTATCAGACAGTCTCACGTGTACAGACGTGTTTATGGGTTCACAGGCTGATCCTGTCACCACAGGCCCATCTCACCTCTGAGGCTGAAACATGAAGCAAATGTAAAAGTTTCATTAAGTACTCGACTGTTTAGCTTCTCCACTGAGAACATGTTTCAAAGTTTTGTTTTTAGGGATAGTATCCAAATATGGAGACACCTGTTTAAAAAAGAAAAAAAATCTAAATGGTGACAAAAGGCCAAATTTGATCAGTGAGCGATGTCATGGATGGTTACATCATCTGAGGTCCCGGACGAGTCATCCAGAAAACAACAGGCTCTGTTTGACAGTTTGTCCTAAAGGTGCCGTTACACACAGAATCTGAGCATCAGCAAACAACTTTAATACTAGAAGAAGCCTCACATCTGTCAGAGAGACGGCTCGCTGGCCCACATCTGGATTCAGGTGATGTTTCTGTGTGAGTCGGTGAGCCGCGCTCCGCGTCTGCTTCGGTCTTTGACTGCACTTACTTCTGGTTACTGACTCGCTCCTGTGTGAAAAACAGAGCCTGAGCAGGGATGTGAGGACATTAAGAGGAGATTAGTGGATTAGCTGGAATTAAATTGGCTGACACAGACAGTGGTGATGAAGTCAGGGGGTCAAAATCCAAACGACATCTTCTTTTCTTTTTAATAAAATGAATGACAACAAACTGCAGGAAGTGCAGTTTGTTTATCTTTGATTTTCTCTTTATTTATTGGTATCAACTCACATGAAAAATAAGATTATACCTGATATGAGCTCATAAACATTTGCTTTAATAAAAGCTGTTGTGCCCCTGCAGCTCTGCTGTCATTGCTGTTTATAATGGGCAGCTTTTCATGACACTTGCTAACCGCTCCATCACAGACTCACTACGATTACTATGTGCCGTCGTAGCTCAGCTGCCTGCTCCCAGAGACGAGCTGGTTAGCAGCACCCAGCAGAACGTGAAAAAAATTCCAATTTTAATTTTTTCCCATATTTAATACTGCTGCCTTATTTTTGTTAAGCTAAACAAAGTAATTCTGCCTGAAGTAATTCTATAGATTATGGGTATATTTTCAGACATAGACTATGATCCGTTTTTGTTTTTTCCCATGTTGCCGGCAGGAGATTATAGGCAGGTGTATCCGCTCTGCAGCAAAATGCAGATCTGCATGAAGGTCCTGCAGATCCAGCTGCATGGATAAAACCTGTGGCCTGTCATTTGCCACTGTTAAAACCATCTTCAGTCAGATTCCAGATAACTGGGGTAAAGGTACTTTAGTACTCAGGCTTCCCAAAAAGTGGGCAACACCCCCTCAGCACAGAAGGAGTTAATCTGAACATGAGGCAATACATTTTCTTTTCCAATCTCCTAACACCATTATCATGTAATATAATCAGATCTGGAGATGGTGATTTCCCAAACATGCTGATCTTATCTGAAGTTGCTCTTAATGGGTTAAAGTTGGAGGACTTTGACTCCAAGCTGAAGATAGTTGGTTGCTTGGTTGACCTCTAGTGACCTGCTGGACTCATTTACATCCAGTGTGTCCAGAGACCAAGTACATGAAGTTACCCTGAGTTTGTTGGAAGTTCAATTATACAGCATATACAGATATACAGCACCAGTCATTCATATGAATGGGTGAGTGTGTCCAACTTTTGACGGGTGCTGTATAGATTCATCTTATATGATCGCACAAATTTTAAAACATCTGAATCCTGGAGCTGGTCTTCAGTTTTATGGGCTTGTTCAGATCTGTGGAGCATGAAAAATTAAAAGCTGCCTCTTCATGTTTAATTGTATTAAAGAAGCAGCAGATCAGGAATGTGTTTTAGATTTTCAGCAGCAGAGTTTTAAACTGAGCTGCAGCAAAGATCTGAGCGCTGCAGAGGTCTCCCAGCTGGCTTTGTTCGGCTTTTTTTTTTTTCTTTTCAAACTGCTTTTGTTGAGTGAACTCGAAGGCGTCTGAAGGTTAATTGAGCTGGGACGCTGTTGACAGCCAATTCTTATAATTCCTTCTGGAAAATAAAAGTAAGAGGCTTTCAGGTGGGCCGGGGGCCAAAGCCGGCCTGAACCGGCCAACAGAAACCAGTTATGGAGCCAAACTCTAACAAAGCGCACTGATACTGGGAGCAGGTGTAACCAGACCAACACCAGTCCGAAGGAAGGCTCAGGTATCACTCTGCAAAGATCAAACTCAGCCCTGAGCTCCCAGAAATGATGTTCACTTTTTATTAACCATTTACAGCTCGCTGTAGCAGTGGCTGCAATAAATCAACAAATTAACCTTTTTAATATAAATTTTGATGTAATGATGAAAACAATTAAGGCCCACAAATGTGAATAAAGACATGAATTTATGCACATTTCTTCCTGTACTTCACCCTAGTAATGTAATTAATATGTTAATGGTGAAATATGTAGAATAAGTCACCCTAAAAAATGACTGTTTTTGTTTCACAGTAACATAAAACAGCTTCTCTGGATCTGAAGCAGCTCTTTCTCAGCCTCATGCTGAACCTGGTGTCACACCACAGTGCAGCCCAGCCTTCATTTAACTTCAGCTTCAACACAATGAAAAATGTTTTGGACATCAAGTAAAAATGGTAGTTTCCTCAAATTCTGCTGGTAGCTTCATTTAATTTTGGGAGGTTTAAGACTATTTCTTTAAAACATGGGGATTTACAAAAAGTAAAGATTTACTATTACAGAGTGTGGGTGTGAGAGAGGAGGATGCTGGGATGGAGGCAGATGAACTGCTGTGGTGACCCCTAAATGGAGAAGGCAAAAAAAGAAGAAATAATTCATGTGGATTTGGTTTCACCAAATTCAAACCCACCTTTTATCTGTTTTTAGCTTTTTATTGAACACCGCTCAGCTTTATTGCTCCACTAACAGATTGCTTTTAAAATCTGTGTCATTGAAACTTGTGCAGCAGCTTTAATGAATGCAGCCCACGTGCCGAATGTGCTCAGACTCCAGCTGAGTGGATCCGTTTCCCTTCAGGTGAGTCGCGACTGCTGTGACGAGCTGAACGTGGAGGAAAGAAGGAACATCTGAGCTTCACCTGAGAAGCTTTTCAGGTCTTCATTTCATATCTGCTGGAACCGAAGGACAAAGAAGCTTGTCACGTCGTAAAGTCCAGCAGGGGGCGCCAGAAAGTTTCATTTCTTCAAATAATCACTTTTGGGACAATTTTCCCCAAATTCACAGCAAAGGCTGGAGAGACTTTAACAGGTGTGTGATACAGTTTGTTACAATTATTATGAGCAGCAGTGTTACTCATCCATCATTTATGTTATGTTGCTCCCTTATAGTGTCACTAAGTAAACATTATTACTCGACACACAGAGCATGGAGGACAACTTCTTGCTGGTTCACTCATTTGTTTATTATGCTACTGTTGCTATCAGAACCCCTGTATGCCCTAGTGGCGGTCTGCCCCCCTGTGGTAAGTATTGGTAGGACATCTCTAGGTTCATACATCACATATCTCCTCCCCACTAAGATTTGTTGTCAGTAACAAAAACATTTCTTCGGAAACAAACGTAAGACATTATATCCCCTTTTAAACTACATGAGATTATTTCTTTCTTTACTTCTCCACAACATTACCAGAAAATAGGAGAGTTATGTCACAGCTTATAATCACTTCAAATATCAAAACTCAGAACCATTTAACAACATTCTACAAAAGCAAACATTCTTAAACATTCTTCAACTTTTTCTTTTCTTTTTTTTTTTTACAACATCTTGGAATGTCAACATTGTTCAACTCTTTTTTTTTCTTTTTTTTTTTTTTGTGGTTGTTACGTTTACTGATCCCTGTAACGTACCGGCGGACGTGTGATCCTCACAGGATATCGTCGTACAGTCCCTGTTGTCTCTGAATGTTCTGTGTGTGTCATTTCTGTGGACTGTGGTGTCTTGAGTGTTTTGGGTGTTTTTGGTGGTGCATGTGGTGTGTGTGGCACTGTATCAGTATCCTCCTTCTGTTGAGGTGTATTTGGGTCAGGTGTGGTTGTCTGAGGAAGTGACAGCGGACAACTCACAGGAAAACTCCCTGCAGTCTCTGGTGGGTCTGACTCGGGCCGAGTCAGCATCTGGTCCACATGACGCTTCCAGACCCCTTGTGTACCCACATGTACCTTGTAGGACACTGGTCCGGTCTTCTCGATCACCACAGCTTGCGTCCACTTATCCTCCCCCCTCCTATAATCACGCACGAGCACTGGCTCACCAAGTTCAAACTGTCTCTGTTTAGAGTGTAGCTGGCGTCGTTGCTGTTGAGCCTCTTGTGACTGGTGCACTGTTCCAGCCACACTTGGTTTCAGGAAATCCAGTCGAGAACGCAGCTTGCGTCAGATGAACAGCATTGCAGGGCTTTCCTTGGTTGTTGCATGGGGGGTGTTACGGTAGGTCAGGAGGAACGTATCCAGACGCTGCTGCACTGGTGTAGTTCCTCTGGAAGATTTCAGAGCGTGCTTGAAGGTTTGCACAAATCGCTCTGCCAAGCCATTGGAGGCAGGGTGGTATGGTGCTGAGCGAATGTGTTTGACTCCATTGGCTTTCAGAAACGTGCTGAATTCTTCAGAGCAGAACTGAGGGCCGTTGTCGCTTACAAGACTGTGTGGAATGCCATAGCGACTAAAAAGTCCCCTAAGCACTTGGATGGTTTTGCTGGATGTGGTGCTATCCATGATGTGCACCTCGGGCCATTTGGAGTGTGCGTCCACTATGACCAGGTACATGTGCCCTTCAAACGGACCGGCAAAGTCCACATGTATCCGTTCCCAAGGACTGGATGGCCACATCCACGGGTGTAAGGGTGCTAGGCCAGGGTCTTTCTGCACTCGTTGACATGAGTGGCATGATTTTGCTTGGTGCTCGATCTGGGAGTCGATGCTGGGCCACCAAACGTAGCTACGAGCTAAGCTCTTCATCCTTACTACACCTGGGTGTGCTGAGTGTAGCTCTGTCAGCACCCGGGGGCGCAGTTTGGGTGGCACAATCACTCTCAACCCCCACATAAGGCATCCGTGCTGCACAGTGAGATCATGGCGGCGCTGGAGATAGGGAGACAGCTCACCTGCGTCCTTTGCAGCTGGAAAACGACCAGTTGGCACCATTTCCATGACACGGGACAGGGTGGAATCCGACATGGTGTGACGCTTGATCTCGGCGTTGCTGACTGGCAATGTGTCCAACTGTGACGTGTAGAACACCTCCACTGCACCTTGTTTCTCACTGGGGGCATGAGGGAGCGGTAACCTTGACAGTCCATCAGCGTTGGCATGTAGGGCCCCCTTTCGGTACTCAATGGTGTAATTGTGAGCGGAAAGCATGAGCGCCCAGCGTTGCATGCGAGCTGCAGCCATGGATGGTGTGCTTTTCACTGGACTGAAGATGGTTGTAAGCGGGCGATGGTCAGTGAGTAGCGTGAATGTATTGCCATACAGGTACTGGTGGAACTTGCGTACTCCAAAGACTATCGCTAACGCCTCCCTCTCAATCTGAGCGTAGTTTTGTTCTGCTTTGCTGAGAGTTCTGGATGCATAGGCGATGGGTTTTTCATCGCCATCCGGCATGACATGCGAGAGAACAGCTCCGACCCCATAGGGTGAAGCATCGCAAGCGAGACGGAGCGGCAACTCAGGGTTGTAGTGTGTGAGCACCTCTTGTGATACCAGGAGTGCTTTGGCTTTCTGGAACGCTGATGCACAGGCTGACGTCCACTGCCATTTCTTTTCTTTGTTCAGCAGTTCATTCAACGGCTTTAGCACAGTGGCCAGATCAGGGATAAAGCGTCCATAATAGTTTAGCATTCCTAGGAAAGATCGAAGTTTACTTACATCGCCTGGTGCTGGTGCTTCCACGATGGCACGTACCTTCTCCGGTGACTTGTGGAGCCCAGCAGCATCGATGATGTGGCCCAGGTATTCCACGGATTCCTGGAAGAAGAGACATTTCTCTTGCTTGAGGTGCAGGCCGTATTCCTCTAGCCTGCTGAGTACTGCATCCAGAGTTTTCAGGTGTGTCTGCTTGTCAGGACCACTGACCAGTATGTCGTCCAGGTAGCAGTGAGTGTGTGGCAGTCCGAGGAGCACCTGGTCCATTGCCTTCTGGAACAAGGCGGGCGATGACGCTACACCAAACGGCAAGCGGTTGAAGCAGAACAGTCCTTTCTGTGTTGAGATGGTCAGCAACTTCTTGGAGC